>NC_061510.1:13866842-13877972 GCF_022539505.1 Lolium rigidum
GGCATCGATCTCAGCTAATGTCGATACAAGGGCGCCGGTGCCGGCGGTGGGCCGCTCATTCTCGGGTGCATTATCAAGCACCGCCATCCTATTAGCTTCCACGGTTGGGGGCGTCGATGCGACCAACTGGAGCGGCGGCGGTGGGGTCACCAGTTCCGGCAACACGTTCAGGCTTGAGTTGCTGCCGGTGACGCTGGGCACATGTATCGGCCCCTTTTGTCCTGTCGCATTCCAAGAACATGTCTCATTTGCACAGACATTGATAAAGAATTAAGTACCATGATAGCACTACTCAGGAACACACATAATTAACCAATTGAGAGTGTGTGAAAATTATAATAAATGATATAGCTTAAGGTTAACATCATAGGACAACATTTAGTAATGCTTGTCCCACCTGCATATAAATTTTTAATTCGAGCATAAAGTGTCGCGATTTGTGAGTAGAAAGGAATGATGAGCTAGCATGTAAAACGTATGAACAAACTACATAAAGATAAAAAAATAAGTTCTGTTAAATTCTCTCAGGAAATGAACCAAATATAAAAAATCTACAAATCAAACTAACCTCAAATTTTCAACAATTTGTGTCAAATTCAAACAATCCAGAAGATAAAATCATAAGAATGTGGCTCGATGTATTGAACTATCAATTTTGTAGGACAGATTTACGTATTTTTGGTATGTTGAGCCACCGATTGTATCTATCATTACATGTATGTGGAGTCTAGTATAAGTGAAAGCAAAATGTGATCCATCCCTTTTTATTAAAAATTTATTTATACACCCTGTCATTGCTTAGATACTTCATTTTGAGTGAATACTAGATCAGAATTGTCTGTTTTTTTTTTTGGAATGTATTGGCAAATATCGGTATCAGTCAATATTGTGATATTTTGTGCATGACCCGCGGGACCGCTACGTATTGCCAATAGATTCACACAGATCATCCTGGCATCTCTACCATGATCCTCGTGGTTGCATGAGATTCATATGTACGGTTCAATGGTCCATCGAAAAATTAAAGAATGTGTCTCATTTGCAGAGACATTGATAATGAATTACGTACCATGATAGCACTACTCAGGACCACACAAAATTAACCTATAGAGAGAGTGTGTGAATTATAATAAATGATATAGCTTAAGGTTAACATCATAGGACAACATTTCTTGTCCGACATGCATACACATTTTAATTCAAGCAGAAAGTGTCGAGATTTGTGAGTAGAAAGCAATGCTGAAAAATGCAAGAACAAACTATATAAACATATAAAATTAAGTTTCGTAAAATTTTCTTAGGAAATGAACCAAATATAAAAAATCTATGAAGCAAACTAACCTCAAATGTTTCAAAAATATGTGTCAAATTCAAACAATTAAGAAGATAAAATCATTAGAATGTGGCTCGATGTATTGAACTATCACTTTTTGTTGGATGGATTTACGTATTTTTTGTATGTTGGGCCACCGATTGTATTTATCATTACTGGAATATGGAGTATAATATAAGTGAAAGCAAAATGTGATCCATACTTTTTTATTACAAAATTATTTATACACCCTGTCATTGATTAGATACTTCATTTTGAGTGAATACTAGATCGGTATTGTCTGTCTTCTAATTTTTTTGGAAGGTATTGGCAAATATCGGTGGCAATAAATATTGTGCTATTTTGTGCATGACTCATAGGACCGGTAAGTCTTGCCAATAGATTCACACAGATCATCTTGCATATTTAACAAACATATTCATGGTTGCATGAGATTAATATGTACGGTTCAATGGTCCATCGAAAAATTGAAGAATATGTCTCATTTGCACGGACATTGATAATGAATTACGTACCATGACAGCACTACTCAGGACCACACATAATTAACCAATAGCGTTTGTGTGAGAATTATAATAAACCATATAACTTAAGGTTTTATAGGACAATATTTAGTAATGCTTGTCCTACCTGCATATACATTTTTAATTCAAGCAGAAAGTGTCGAGATTTGTGAGTAGAAAGAAATGATGAGCTAGCATGTAAGACATAAGAACGAACTATGTAAACAAATAAAATTAAGTTTTGTGAAATTTCTTATGAAATGGACCAAACTAAAATATCTACAAAGCAAACTAACCTCAAATGTTTCTAAAGGTCTTGTTAGACTCAAACAATTGAGATTATAAAATAGTCAAACTGTTCCTTGATCTATTGAACTATAACTTTTTGTAGGAGTGATTTGCATATTTGTTTTGTAGTTGAGTCAACGATTGTATTTACATTCCTTGAATGTGGAGTCTAATATAAGTAACGACAAAATGTGATCTGTCCTTTTTTATTACAAAATTACGTTTCATACACCTAGTAATTGATTAGATACTTAATTTTAAGTGAATACCACATCGGTATTGTCCGTTTCTAATTTTTTTTGGTAGGTATTGCCAAATATCTGTAGTAGTAAACATTGTGCATAACCCGGAGGGCCAGTACGTCTTGCCAATAGATTCACACACGATAAGCCTTGCATCATTAACATGATTCTTCTGGTTGCATAATATTAATATGCACGGTTCAATGGTCCATCCAAAAATTTAAGAATATTTCTCAATTGCACGCACATTCATAATGAATTACATACCATGCCAGTACTACTCAGGACCACACATAATTTACCAAGAGGGTGTGTGCAAGAATTATAATAAATGATATAGCTTAAGGTTAACATCATAGGACAAAATTTAGTAATGTTTGTCCCACCTGCATATATATATATATATATTTACAATTCTAGCAGAAAGTGTCGAGATTTGTGAGTAGAAAGGAATGATGCCTAGCATGTAATACGTAAGAACAAACTATATATACATATAAAATTAAGTTGCGTAAAATTTTCTCAGATGTATAAAAAAACCTACAAAACAAACTGACCTCAAATGTTTTAAAATTTTGTGTCAGATTCAAATAATTAAGAAGATAAAATCATGAGAATGTGGCTCAATCTAATGAACAATCACTTTTTGTAGGATGGATTTACGTATTTCTTGTGTGTTGAGACACCGATTCTATTTATCATTACTTGAATGTGGAGTATAATATAAGTGAAAGCAAAATGTGATCCATCCTTTTTTATTACAAAATTATTTATACACCCTATCATTGATTAGATACTTGATTTTGAGTGAATACTAGATCGGTATTGTCTGTTTTTTAATATTTTTTGGAAATTATTTGCAAATATTGGTAGCAGTCAACATTGTGCTATTTTGTGCATGACCCGTAGGACCGGTACCTCTTGCCAATAGATTCACTCAGATCATCCTCTTGCATCATTAACATGATCCTATTGGTTGCATGATATTAATATATATGTACGATTCAATGGTCCATCGAAAAATTGAAGAATATGTCTCATTTGCGTGGACATTTAATGGATTACGTACCATGACATCACTACTCAGGACCAAGCATAATTAACCAAGAGAGTGTGTGTGAGAATTATAATAAACCATATAGCTTAAGGTTAACATCGTAGGACAATATTTAGTAATGCTTGTCCTACCTGCATGTACATTTATAATCCTAGCAGAAAGTTTCAAGATTTGTGAGTAGAAAGGAATGATGAGCTAGCATGTAAAACGTAAGAATGAAGTATATAAACGCTTAAAATAAAGTTTTGTAAAATTTCTTAGGAAGTGTACCAAAATAAAAAATCTACAAAGCAAACTAACCTCAAATGTTTCAAAAATTTGTGTCAAATTCAAACAATTGAGAAGATAAAATCACCAGAATGTGGCTTGATGTATTGAACTATCACTTTTTCCAGGACGAATTTACGTACTTTTTGTATGTTGAGACACCGATTGTATTTATCATTACTTCAAAGTGGAATCTAATATAAGTGAAAGTAAAATGTGATCCATCCTTTTTTTATTAAAAAATATTTACACACCCTGTCGTTGATTAGATACTTCATTTTGAGTGAATACTAGATAAGTATTGTCTGTTATTTTTTATTTTTTTTGGAAGGTATTGGCAAACACTGGTAGAAAAACAGGCTTCCGGGAAGCCCCATTAGTCGTGAAGCTATAGGAACCGCGACTAATGGGGTCTTTAGTCGCGGTTCGTGTGGCGAACCGCGACCAAAGGCCTGGGCCCGGGGCGCACGGTGGCCAGCCGGTGCACGTGGGGTGCTTTAGTCGCGTTGGCCAGGCCAACCGCGACTAAAGGTGCCCGAAGGCCTTTAGTCGCGGTTGGCTGAGGCCAACCGGGACTAAAGCCCTCCCCTATATATACCCATCCGATAGCCAACACTTAGCCATTTGGAGCCATTCTCTTCACAAACTTCACAAGTGAGTGTTAGGTTTGCTTTTGGTTCCTCTTATGCACATAAGGTGTTTGATGAAATGCCCCAAGAGCATGAAACAAACATGATATGAAGTGTTGGAGCCACACTTGAGCTTTCTCATTTATTTTTTCCTCCTCGATCGCGGTTAGCAACTTGAACCTTTGATGTGTCATTGATAAAATATGCGTGTGTGTAGTTCATTGTTTAATTTATATTGTTTGTAGCTAGTTAGTTTAACAAATGCATGATGGTTAATTATATATTTTATATTATAATAATGCGGATGAATCGGCAATGGATGTACGGTAATCGGCTCTCCGGCGAGTTCAGTACGGGTTTGAAAGATTTCCTCGTAGTGGCTAATGCGAACAAGCAGGGGGGTTTTGTTATCCGTCCATGTGTTAACTGTAAGAATCAGAAGGGTTACTCTTCCTCAAGAGATGTTCACATGCACCTGCTTCGGCACGGTTTCATGCCAAGCTATAATTGTTGGACCAAGCATGGAGAAAGAGGGGTTATAATGGAAGAAGATGAAGAAGGGGATGATTTCATCGATGAAAGCTATCTTGCTCATTTCGGTGATACTTTCATGGAGGATGCTCGAAGGTGAAGGGGAAGGTGAAGGAGAAGGTGAAGAAGAGGCACGTGATGATCCCGTTGATGATCTTGGTCGGACCATTGCTGATGCACGGAGACGCTCGCGAAACTGAAAAGGAGAGGGAGAATTTGGATCGCATGTTAGAGGATCACGGAAGGCGCTGTACCCCGGATGCGATGATGGTCCGAAAAAGCTGGGCTGCACACTTGATTTGCTTGAAATGGAAGGCACGAGGCAGGTGTAGCTGACTCGGCATTTGAAAACTTGCTGAAAATGTTGAAGAATATGTTTCCAAAGAATAAAGAGTTGCCCGCCAAGTACGTACGAAGCAAAGAAGGTTGTCCGCCCTCTAGGTTTAGAGGTTCACGAAGATACATGCATGCATCAACGACTGCATCCTCTACCGCGGTGAATACGAGAATTTGAATGAATGCCCGGTATGCACTTGCATTGCGTTATAAGATCGAGGCGATGACCCCGGTGACGATGTTGAGGGCCAGAAACCCGGGAAGAGGGTTCCCGCCAAGGTGATGTGGTATGCTCCTATAATACCACGGTTGAAACGTCTGTTCGGGAACAAAGAGCATGCCAAGTTGTTGCGATGGCACAAAGAGGACCGTAAGTCGGACGGGGAGTTGAGACACCCCGCGGATGGAACGCAATGGAGAAAGATCGACGAGAGAGTTCAAAGATTTTGCAGCTGACGCAAGGAACATAAGATTTGGTCTAAGTACGGATGGCATGAATCCTTTTGGCGAGCAGAGCTCCAGCCATAGCACCTGGCCCGTGACTCTATGCATCTACAACCTTCCTCCTTGGTTGTGCATGAAGCGGAAGTTCATTATGATGCCGGTGCTCATCCAAGGTCCGAAGCAACCCGGCAACGACATCGATGTGTACCTAAGGCCATTAGTTGATGAACTTTTACAGCTGTGGGGCAGACTCGGTGTCCGTGTGTGGGATGAGCACAAAGAAGAGGAATTTGACGTACGAGCGTTGCTTTTCATAACCATCAACGATTGGCTCGCTCTTAGTAACCTTTCGGGACTCGTCAAATAAGGGATACAATGCATGCACGCATCGCTTACATGAGACTGAAAGTGTACATTTGCCAAATTGTAAGAAGAACGTGTACCTTGGGCATCGTCGATTTCTTCCGAAAGGTCATCCAAGAAGAAAGAAAGGCAAGCATTACAACGGCAAGGCAGATCACCGGCCGAAGCACCGCGGAACACACCTGGTGCTGAGGTATTTGATATGGTCAAGGATTTGAAAGTCATCTTTGGAAAGGGTCCTGGCGGACAATCGGTTCCGAAGGGAGCCGACGGGCACGCAGCCATGTGGAAGAAGAAATCTATATTCTGGGAGCTAGAATATTGGAAAGTCCTAGAAGTCCGCTCTGCAATCGACGTGATGCACGTTACGAAGAATATTTGCGTGAACCTCCTAAGCTTCTTGGGCGTGTATGGGAAGTCAAATGATACAAAAGAAGCACGGCAGGACCAGCAAAGTTTGAAAGACCCTGATGACCGGCATCCGGAACGGTTTCAAGGTCGTGCCAGCTACGCTCTGACCAAAGAAGAGAAGGTCATCTTTTTTGAATGCCCGAGCAGTATGAAGGTCCCGTCTGGATTCTCGTCCAATATAAAGGGAATAATAAACATGGCGGAGAAAAAGTTCCAAAACACTGAAGTCTCACGACCGCCACGTGATTATGACGCAATTGCTTCCGATTGCTTTGAGGGGCTCCCGTCGGAAAATGTTCGAGTAGCCATTGTGAAGCTATGTGCATTCCTCAATGCAATCTCTCGGAAGGTAATCAATCCATGAGTTCTACCACGGTTACGTAACGATGTGATCCAATGTCTTGTCGGTTTCGAGTTGGTGTTCCCGCCATCCTTCTTCAATATTATGACGCACCTCCTGGTTCACCTAGTCGATGAGATTTCCATTCTCGGTCCTGTATTTCTACACAATATGTTCCCCTTCGAGAGGTTTGATACGTCTCCAACGTATCGATAATTTCTTGTGTTCCATGCCACATTATTGATGTTATCTACATGTTTTATGCACACTTTATGTCATATTCGTGCATTTTCTGGAACTAACCTATTAACAAGATGCCGAAGTGCCGATTGTCGTTTTCTCGCTGTTTTTGGTTTCAGAAATCCTAGTAAAGAAATATTCTCGGAATTGGACGAAATAAAAGCCCGAGAGGCCTATTTTCTCACGAAGCTTCCGAAGTCCGAAGGAGAGACGAAGAGGGGCCACAGGGTGGCCAAACCCTAGGGCGGCGCGGCCCCACCCCCGGCCGCGCCGGCCCGTGGTTTGGGCCCCCGTGCCGCCTCTTGACCTGCCCTTCCGCCTACAAATAGCCTCCGTGACGAAACCCCCGATGCGAGAGCCACGATACGGAAAATATTACCGAGACGCCGTCGCCGCCGATCCCATCTCGGGGGATCCTCGGAGATCGCCTCCGGCACCCTGCCGGAGAGGGGATTCATCTCCCGGAGGACTCTACACCGCCATGGTTGCCTCCGGAGTGATGAGTGAGTAGTCTACCCCTGGACTATGGGTCCATAGCAGTAGCTAGATGGTTGTCTTCTCCCCATTGTGCTATCATTGTCGGATCTTGTGAGCTGCCTATCATGATCAAGATCATCTATATGTAATTCTATATGTTGCGTTTGTTGGGATCCGATGAATAGAGAATACTTGTTATGTTGATTATCAAAGTTATGCTTATGTGTTGTTTATGATCTTGCATGCTCTCCGTTATTAGTAGATGCTCCGGCCAAGTAGATGCTTTTAACTCCAAGAGGGAGTACTTATGCTCGATAGTGGGTTCATGCCTCGCATTGACACCCGGGACGATGACGGAAAGTTCTAAGGTTGTGTTGTGCTTGTTGCCACTAGGGATAAAACATTGATGCTATGTCTAAGGATGTAGTTGTTGATTACATTACGCACCATACTTAATGCAATTGTCTGTTGTTTGCAACTTAATACTGGAGGGGTTCGGATGATAAACTTGAAGGTGGACTTTTTAGGCATAGATGCAGTTGGATGGCGGTCTATGTACTTTGTCGTAATGCCCAATTAAATCTCACTATACTCATCATGATATGTATGTGCATTGTCATGCTCTCTTTATTTGTCAATTGCCCAACTGTAATTTGTTCACCCAACATGCTGTTCGTCTTATGGGAGAGACACCTCTAGTGAACTGTGGACCCCGGTCCAATTCTCTTCACTGAAATACAATCTACTGCAATACTTGTTTTTACTGTTTTCTCTGCAAACAATCATCTTCCACACAATACGGTTAATCCTTTGTTACAGCAAGCCGGTGAGATTGACAACCTCACTGTTTCGTTGGGGCAAAGTAGCTTGGTTGTGTTGTGCAGGTTCCACGTTGGCGCCGAATCTCCGGTGTTGCGCCGCACTACATCCCGCCGCCATCAACCTTCAACGTGCTTCTTGGCTCCTCCTGGTTCGATAAACCTTGGTTTCTTTCTGAGGGAAAACTTGCTGCTGTGCGCATCATACCTTCCTCTTGGGGTTGCCCAACGAACGTGTGAAATACACGCCATCAAGCTCTTTTACTGGCGCCGTTGCCGGGGAGATCAAGACACGCTGGCAAGGGGAGTCTCCACTTCTCAATCTCTTTACTTTGTTTTTGTCTTGCTTTATTTTATTTACTACTTTGTTTGCTGCACTAAATCAAAATACAAAAAAATTAGTTGCTAGTTTTACTTTATTTGCTATCTTGTTTGCTATATCGAAAACACAAAAAAATTAGTTTACTTGCATTTACTTTATCTAGTTTGCTTTATTTACTATTGCTAAAATGGCCAACGCTGAAAATACTAAGTTGTGTGACTTCACAACCACAAATAATAATGATTTCTTATGCACACCTATTGCTCCACCTGCTACTACAGCAGAATTCTTTGAAATGAAACCTGCTTTACTGAATCTTGTCATGAACCATCAATTTTCTGGTGTTAGTTCTGATGATGCTGCTGCCCATCTCAATAATTTTGTTGAACTATGTGAAATGCAAAAGTATAAAGATGTAGATGGTGACATGATAAAATTAAAATTGTTCCCTTTCTCATTAAGAGGAAGAGCTAAAGATTGGTTGCTATCTCTCGCCTAAGAATAGTATTGATTCATGGACTAAATGCAAGGATGCTTTTATTGGTAGATATTATCCCCCTGCTAAAATTATATCTTTGAGGAGTAGCATAATGAATTTTAAACAATTAGATACTCGAACATGTTGCTCAAGCTTGGGAAAGAATGAAATCTCTGGTTAAAAATTGCCCAACCCATGGACTGACTACTT
Organism: Lolium rigidum; assembly: GCF_022539505.1. Lineage (NCBI taxonomy): Eukaryota > Viridiplantae > Streptophyta > Magnoliopsida > Poales > Poaceae > Lolium > Lolium rigidum. The sequence continues at coordinate 13,876,132 of NC_061510.1, forward strand.
GGATGATCATCCAAACCTTCTATGCAGGACTAAATTTTTCTTCGCGGAATTTATTGGATTCAGTTGCTTGGAGGTACCTTTATGTCCATCACATTGGGGGTGGCTACAAAACTTCTTGATAATATGATGATCAACTACTCTGAATGGCACACGGAAAGAGCTCCACAAGGTAAGAAGGTAAATTCTATTGAAGAATCCTCCTCCTTGAATGATAAGGTTGACGCACCACCCTTCGATAATACTTGATACACACTTTCTGCGCCTAGCTGAAAGGCGTTAAAGAAAAGCGCTTATGGGAGACAACCCATGTTTTTACCTACAGTACTTTGTTTTTATTTTGTGTCTTGGAAGTTGTTTACTACTGTAGCAACCTCTCCTTATCTTAGTTTTGAGTTTTGTTGTGCCAAGTTAAGCCGTTGATAGAAAAGTAAGTACTAGATTTGGATTACTGCGCAGTTCCAGATTTCTTTGCTGTCACGAATCTGAGCCCACTGCCCTGCAGGAAGCTCAGAAAATTATGCCAATTTACGTGCATGATCCTCAGATATGTACGCAACTTTCATTCAATTTGAGCATTTTCATTTGAGCAAGTCTGGTGCCATTTTAAAATTCGTCAATACGAACTGTTCTGTTTTGACAGATTCTGCCTTTTATTTCGCATTGCCTCTTTCGCTATGTTGGATGAATTTCTTTGATCCACTAATGTCCAGTAGCATTATGCAATGTCCAGAAGTGTTAAGAATGAGTGTGTCACCTCTGAATATGTCAATTTATATTGTGCACTAACCCTCTAATGAGTTGTTTCGAGTTTGGTGTGGAGGAAGTTTTCAAGGATCAAGAGAGGAGTATGATGCAACATGATCAAGGAGAGTGAAAGCTCTAAGCTTGGGGATGCACCCGGTGGTTCACCCCTGCATATATCAAGAAGACTCAAGCGTCTAAGCTTGGAGATGCCCAAGGCATCCCCTTCTTCATCAACAAATTATCAGGTTCCTCCCCTGAAACTACATTTTTATTCGGCCACATCTTATGTGCTTTTTCTTGGAGCGTCGTTTTGTTTTTGTTTTTGTTTTGTTTGAATAAAATGGATCCTAGCATTCACTTTATGGGAGAGATACACACTCCGCTGTAGCTTATGGACAAATATGTCCTTGGTTTCTACTCATAGTATTCATGGCGAAGTTTCTCCTTCGTTAAATTGTTATACGGTTGGAATTGGAAAATGATACATGTAGTAATTGCTATAAATGTTTTGGGTAATGTGATACTTGGCAATTGTTGTGCTCATGTTTAAGCTCTTGCATCATATGCTTTGCACCCATTAATGAAGAAATACATAGAGCATGTTAAAATTTGGTTTGCATATTTGGTTTCTCTAAGGTCTAGATAATTTCTAGTTTTGAGTTTGAACAACAAGGAAGACGGTATAGAGTATTATAATGCTTTCAATATGTCTTTTATGTGAGTTTTGCTGTACTAGTTCATCCTTGTGTTTGTTTCAAATAGCCTTGCTAGCCTAAACCTTGTATCGAGAGGGAATACTTCTCATGCATCCAAAATACTTGAGCCAACCACTATGCCATTTGTGTCCACCATACCTACCTATACTACATGGTATTTTCCCGCCATTCCAAAGTAAATTGCTTGAGTGCTACCTTTAAAATTCCATCATTCACCTTTGCAATATATAGCTCATGGGACAAATAGCTTAAAAACTATTGTGGTATTGAATATGTAATTATGCACTTTATCTCTTATTAAGTTGCTTGTTGTGCGATAACCATGTTTATCGGGGAACGCCATCAACTCATTGTTGAATTTCATGTGAGTTGCTATGCATG
>NC_061510.1:13878072-13917246 GCF_022539505.1 Lolium rigidum
ACACTTTGTAGTACATCATCAAAAGCAATATAGTAATATACCGAGCCTGGCTTTGCTTAGACGGTACTACTGCAGCTTTACCACCACCTGCCTGCTACCTCCAGTAATCTAGTTTAGCATTTCATTCATCCTCGATTAGCGGTAGACACTAGACAAGACAGCGCTTTCGCAGCCATCATGCTCGCCTCCCTCCGTGGGGTAAATAAAAGGTGCTGTTTGGAAGCAAGCTGATGCCCACCGTGCTCTTGACCGGCTTGTTGGTCTCTCCTCTGCATCACAAACTTTTACCGCTGCATTCTCTCTTTTCAGTTTTCACCCACGGGGAGGGGGTAGTTCGGGGTGAAAGTAAAAAAAAGTAACTAGCGTCTGCAATGTGGACCCACGGCAGCAATGTGGGCCCACGCAGCGCGACGCGTGCACACCGCAGAGGAGCCGGCTCGCGAGCGGCGCGTGGACGTGGTGCACCGTAGGACACCTGGGGGACGTGCTGTCGCACGGCGGCCGCACGTAGGCCGGGTCCACCCACGAAGTGAGCTTTGTCTCTCCGGCGACTGCGGCGGTGCTGCTCCGCGTCGCTGTCCCGGCTTTTAAAGCTGTCGTCTCCCCAGCCTTTTCCCGTCACTCTCTCTCTCCTCAATTACGAGCGACGCCACCCAGAGCCAGAGCTGAGAGAGAGAGTACCCACTGGAGTGGAGTGGAGCTTTCGGCGGCGGCTGCTGCTCCGGTGACCAGGTCGGATCCGATGCCGGTCTGCGGCGGCGGGAGGCGGCTGTGAGTGAGCGAGGAGGTGTCCCCGCGCGGCGCCGCTCTGCCGCGCCGGCTAGGAGAGAAGGTGAGAAAAACTCGCAACCGCCCAGCTCTTTCTGTCTGTCTCGGGATCTAGCTCGCCGTCGCTTGATTAGCCTCGCATTTCTTGTTTCGTGCGCTGCGTTGTTCATCGCTGCGGGGATGTGGTAATTTCGGCTACCTACTTATTTTGGGCGTACAACCAAATTTTACTCGCAATGTCGCCTGCCCCACTCTAGCTCTAGCAGGTGCCGGCGATTCTGCAATAAACAGCGCATTGTTTGTACGTTTTCTACCACCCACATCGTTCTAGGACCTGAGCGTTAGTACCAGTTTTGTTTGCGTGTACACTTCAATTCAGCTGCCTGCATTTTGCATTCTTGGCTGGCAGCAGTACATTTCAGTTCAGCTCCCATTTTACTTTTGCTCCAGGGATCTACTCAAACCCAAAATTGAAGCCTGCTTGTGGATTTTGCGCTGGCGAGGTAACAATTAATGGCTGCGGCGACGGCGATGCGGGGTGGCAGCAGCGACAGAGGCGGCGCGGGGCCGGACTCGGGCAAGTACGTGCGGTACACGCCAGAGCAGATCGAGGCGCTCGAGCGGGTCTACGCTGACTGCCCCAAGCCCACGTCCTCGCGCCGGCAGCAGCTGCTGCGCGAGTGCCCCACGCTCGCCAACATCGAGGCCAGGCAGATCAAGGTCTGGTTCCAGAACAGAAGGTAAACATACCACATCTTCTACCTACATTTTGCTAAATCTGTAATGTTGCTATTGTAGTAAATAAATATCCCCTGAGTGATGCCCTTCCGGTTAAAAAATAAATTGTGTGGTAGTTTTCTTGTAGAACTGTTACATTGCTGGTGCGAAACTCTCCACGGTTATTCTTGTATGGGCTGAAGTTATCATGTGAATTGCTTTACATGTATCTGAGCCTCGGTTCTGGTACCGTACTCATGCGGACTGCTGCGCCTGGTTCTTGCAGGTGCCGAGATAAGCTGCGGAAGGAGTCTTCTCGGCTTGAGTCTGTCAACAGAAAAGTGGCTGCTATGAACAAGCTTCTTATGGAGGAGAACGAACGCCTACAGAAACAGGTCTCCCAGCTGGTTCACGAGAATGCACAAGTGCGGCAGCAGCTCAAGAATGTAAGCTTTTGTTATGGTGGTGTAGGCGTTCCACTTCCACCCCCTTCCTACAAACATGGCCTTGCTCAATTCTTGTTTATTCGCATTTCTTTTGCGTAATATAATACACACTGTCGCATGCACATTTCCGTTTGCGTTATATACTAGTAATTCTTTATAGTTGAATGGGAGACTGTGAGTATGGTAGTGCACTAGTAGTGCATTAGTTTCAAAATACCAGTATGTTAAGGACATCGATCCCTTATGCTACTGTTCTAATGTAGATCTACCACCTAGAGTTTCTAGTTTACAGGATGCTCAAAATATCCATGATTTGTTCCTTGGGATGTTAGATGGTTAACCAGATTGCTCTATGTGTAATTGTGTACCCCTGCTTTTCCTGATAACATCTCTTGATTGAATACAGAGTTCGATGGCAAATGATACAAGCTGTGAGTCAAATGTAACTACCCCTCAAAACCCTCCAAGGGATGCAAGTAACCCTTCTGGGTAAGAAAATCGCTCCTGGTAGCTAGGGAAGAATTCATGCTACTGACCTTGCCTTTCCTCCATCTTCCTTTCCTGAAACTAGATTTATTTTCGTGTTCCAGGCTCCTTTCAATTGCAGAGGAGACCCTGACAGAATTCCTCTCGAAGGCTACTGGAACAGCTATTGATTGGGTCCAGATGCCTGGGATGAAGGTTACATGACAACTCTGTTCTTTTTTTCTTTTGCGATTAACACCAATACAAATTTGACAATTTGCTAATTACGTTCTGTTGTCATGACTTTAGCCTGGTCCGGATTCGGTTGGTATCGTGGCCATTTCACATGGTTGCCGTGGTGTTGCTGCCCGCGCCTGTGGTTTGGTGAATCTAGAACCAACAAGAGTAAGTGCTTTATATGCTTCTTGGTGCTCAGTTTTGAAAATTTATGTTGCATCTGTTAACATATACGTGGATTGCCCGCCTTCTTTCCATCAGTTCAGACATTTGGATCTACTGGTTGGGCATGAAACTTAACAACTTCTAGAGTTTTTTTTTTCAATATTAATCTGGAGCAAGTATTCTGCAACTGATTTAGACTTGGGTTTCTGTGTGGATACAGTGACTTGTTGAGGACGTAAGAAACTCAAATGCCATGGAAGACATTGCTGCCAATATGTTAGTTATTTGGGATGCAGTGAAGTTTGATCAGAAGGCAATTCTATACTTTAGGCCTTAAATGAATAGTATCCTCTTCTGTAGGCTCCTTAGTTTTCTCTGACGACTTAGGCTGTGCTGTAGGAAACCCTCCTCACATAAGTATGTTGGAATAAATTGTGCTAGGGATGCAACTGAATTTTTTTTTTTAATACGTGCAACAGAATACTTGGGACTTAAATTTGAAGTCTCCTTTCCCATAGGAACCTGGAAAGTTTCCGACCACTTAGGATGTACAAAAGAGATGAACGCTCTCACCTCACATACATATATTTTGCCTACTAATTAATTACAAAAAAATTGAACTGTCAATACAACTTAATATTTGCGAAAGGGTATCAATAAATTGCCTTCCTGATAGAATTTTGTTACGTAGGTTGTAGAGATCTTGAAAGATCGACCGTCTTGGTTCCGTGATTGTCGAAGCCTGGAAGTTTTCACGGTGTTACCAGGTGCAAATGGAGGAACGATTGAACTTGTTTACACACAGGTCAGCATTAAACCATTTTTTTAATGTTTCTTCAGCCTATGCAGTGATGCACATGATTCCTGCTGTGAACACTATGTTTCATTTTTTTTTGCAGCTGTATGCTCCAACAACTTTAGTCCCTGCACGTGATTTTTGGACTCTAAGGTATACAACCATAGTGGAAGATGGCAGCCTTGTGGTACGTATGACCACGAGCACTAAGTTTTACTTATTTAACTCTATTAAATATGACCTAGGATATCACTCCTTTCTATCCGCTAAGGAATTACGAGCCATGATATCACCTCTCGCTAATATCTTCCATCACTAAGGTCTGCGAGAGATCCTTGAGTGGTTCTGGGGGTGGTCCAAGTGCAGCTTCTGCACAGCAGTTTGTTAGAGCTGAAATGCTTCCAAGTGGATATTTAGTTCGCCCCTGTGAAGGTGGAGGTTCCATTGTGCATATAGTGGACCATCTGGAATTTGAGGTATGACCCCTGCTTTCTATCCATATTGTTCGTAGATGTAGGACTTTTTCTGTCAGGCATCCATTAAATATTTGATTTGATTTCATCTTTCAGGCATGGAATGTTCCTGAAGTGCTCCGGCCTCTCTATGAGTCTTCTAGGGTAGTTGCTCAGAAAATTACTGCTGCGGTGAGTGCTTATAGAGTGTTGATTCACTACATCTCTGTGTGTGAAGTTGCATTGGTACTGATTACAAACTCACCATTCTACGGGAAACCACTTAATCATGAACTGAAGTTTTATGCTTGATATGTTGTGAAAATGATTAAGATTTTTAGTCTATGGAGATCCTGGGAGTTCGTTCTATGCACTGTACTTAATACTAAAATTTACTAACTGCACCTACATATCAAGGCACTCCGCCACGTCAGACAAATTGCTCAAGAAACGAGTGGTGAGGTGGTCTATCCCTTGGGCAGGCAACCTGCAGTACTAAGAACCTTTAGTCAAAGGCTGAGCAGGTGAATTTGGATCAACTTTTACTCTTCCTACGATTAATGTATGCATCTTGTTGACATGTTTCTGACACAATTATTTACGTTTTTCTTAGAGGCTTTAATGATGCCATCAGCGGTTTCAATGACGATGGTTGGTCTATAATGGGTGGAGATGGCATTGAAGATGTAGTTGTTGCTTGCAACTCAACTAAGAAAATTAGGAACATCAGCAATGGTGGCAATGCTTTTGCAGCCCCTGGAGGTACTATATGTGCTAAGGCATCGATGCTACTGCAGGTAAACGGCGACCTTAGTTCATTAGTATGTAACAATGATCCGTCTTTATTATTTTGTATGAAAATGAAACTTCAATAGTGGTTCAGCACTTCAACATGCATGCACATGCACATAATACATTGCTCAGATATAGAGTTGATAATGAGTTTTAAGATATTATAATTCGACCACAAATTTGTGGGTTCTGATTTAATTGTTTCCTTAACCATTGCTATTTGAGAAGTCATATTATAGACACTTGTTTGAGTGCTTTAAAACTAGTTTGCCCATTTTCTGTTTTTTAGTAACTGTTAAATCAATGGAGATAAATCCTTATTTAAATCTTTCTTCCTTTATTTTGGTATATTGTAGAGTGTCCCAGCAGCGATACTCATTCGATTTCTGAGGGAGCATAGATCTGAATGGGCTGATTACAGTATGGATGCGTATTTGGCTTCAGCACTGAAAACAAGCACATGTTCATTCCCTGGGCTGCGTCCGATGAGATTTTCTGGGAACCAGATCATCATGCCACTTGCTCACACAGTAGAGAATGAGGAGGTATATTTGTTGTTGTTTATGTCGAAAGCTTGTGCTGTTGCATTTGTTAGTAATCCGGTATCTCAATATCAGTGTATTACTATTATTGAATCGAATTACTGACCTAGACTCGTAGTAAACTACTATTTTGAGGGTAAACATAAATTAGTTCTTGTATTCTCACTGCTGTTGTTACATTACCATAGTGTAGAACGATACAACATAACTAATTAGTTTATCGCTAGATTGCCATTGTCATATTAAATGTACAACATAACTAGTTAGTTTATCGCTATATTACCATTGTCATATTAAATGTACCACATGGCTTATTATTTGTTATCTTTAATTTGAAAAAGCAAATAATGTGCAGATTCTTGAAGTTGTTCGCCTTGAAGGTCAACCTCTCACTCATGATGAAGTTCTTTTTTCAAGAGATATTGACATGCTTCAGGTGAGAATCTTAACGACATTGCACGTTATGCTGGCAGTAAAGTAACTCTTTGGAGAACATGTCTACAGTTCACTAGCATCACACTATCACTAGCATCTTACTTAAAAGATGAAATTATATTTTCTGGTTCCTCACTCCGACCTGATGAGAGTGGCGCTGAATTTTTTTTCACGCGGAGCTTTGCTAGACTGAAATAAGCTCAAAGAGTTTTTACTACCCGCAATAACAGCACATGATTCAGACGCTAGTGTCAGCAAGTGGCGGGCCCCAGCATGCCTTTTCTCTCTCTCAGCAAGTCTTCCTTTGTTGCATGCTCTCTCTCCGTTTCTCATTGGCTTTCCTTGCCTCACACGTCCGCATCCAGCGAAAAAATCTCCTCCAAATAAATGACGACCAGGGGCAAAACAGGAAGGTTTGCACTTTTCTGTCACCTGCGCCACCAAAAAGGGGACTTCCTAGTTAAATTATACGCCACTTCCATTGGGACAAAGGGAGTAGTTCGCAGCTTGTTTCACTATGCATGTTTGCAAGAAAATCAGCCTATAAAGTAACAGCTAACATGGCTCAATGTTTGTCTGGTTATACAAAGTAGCTTTTTTTCGAGAAAACACAAAGGAATCTTTGCGTTTTATTTCATTGAAAAGGTAGAAGTTGTTACACGCCTTCTAAGAGGTTTACACATTTTGTTACAGGCTAGCTAGGGAGAACGTCCCAAGCCAGTCGAAGAGGTTTACCACATACTGTATATTTTGCTAAGTAGAGTAAAAGGTGAAAAGCTTTCTACAAGAATGTAAATGTTCTGGTTTAATGTGATTTTGTGAGGAAAGTTGGTTTAATGTGATTTTGAAGTCTGCTATTTCTACAATACCTTACTTCACTTGGAAGGGTTGCCATTCGTTAAAATGTTTATACTATACTGAGTTCGTGGTGTACCATTTGTCTTTTTGGCATTTCAGCTTTGCACAGGAATACATGAGAAATCTGTGGGATCCTCCTTCCAGCTTGTTTTTGCACCAATTGCTGATTTTCCAGATGATGCTCCATTGATTTCATCCGGCTTTCGTGTTATACCACTTGATACGAAAACAGTTAAGCATTTCCACCCACATTACTCCTTCTTTCTAACCATGTGCTTTATTTGCTATCTGTTTGTGTTGGTGCAGTAAACTGTAATGTATTATTGATGTATATTAGTTTCATAGGCGACCTTCATTTTGTTATGTAACTTAACTCTGGTCAAGTGTAAAATTGTTCATGTGATACTTTTCCTTTCTCTTAGATGATAATCTGTTCAGCACAAATCCTTTCAATATAAAGAAAAGAATCTTGTTTTTACTTCCTGTTACGTAACAGTTCATTGGTTTTCGTCAATGATTGCTTCTATTCCAGTACACGTGGTTTAGGTTCTGCATACTTTGGTGTCAATCCTTGATGCAGAGTCTGCAAGCAATAAAGTTCTTCCATTATCTATATGAAGTTTTTAACCATCATATCTTATGCAGGACATTGTATCCTCTGGTAGGACATTAGATTTGGCATCTAGTCTTGAAGTGGGCTCCATCGCAACCCAAGCCTCAGATGCATCTCCAGATAATTGTAGTGTGCGATCTGTGCTGACAATCGCCTTTCAATTCCCTTATGAGCTGCATTTACAAGACAGTGTTGCAGCTATGGCCCGTCAGTATGTCCGTAGCATTGTTTCTGCTGTTCAAAGAGTGTCAATTGCTATCTCTCCATCTCAATCTGGTCTAAATGCTGGGCAGAGGATACTCTCTGGCTTACCTGAAGCAGAAACACTTGCTCGATGGATTTGCCAGAGCTATCAGTAAGCGTACTTGTGATTCACTTTGATTCATTTCCATGGTATTTGCAAGCTGATGTAATTGCTATCCACAGTTTCCATATAGGGGTAGAGTTACTTACCCAATCAGATGGAGCTGGGGAACAATTGTTGAAGATGCTATGGCACTACCAAGATGCTATCTTGTGCTGTTCTTTTAAGGTATATAAAGAATCTGACAAACAAATTCCAACTTGAAGCCTACTCTCACTTTGTGTTCATCATTTGATCTAGACCTGATTTAGGAGATCTGTTACTATTAGAAATTGATCACTCAAAAAAATATTAACCTATGTGCTATAAAAACTTCATTACCTGGTCCTTAGGTCTTCTGATGCATACTTGATTTTAATGATAACTGATACTTTATTGCATGTTTGTAGATGAGCATGTACCTTGCTTCTTTTTGAAATGATTTTATTTGAGTTCTTGCAGTTGTACTTCTTAACCTCACAGTACATTTTCTCACATTGATGCTGTAATTGGCCTTTCTTCTATCAGGAAATACCCGTGTTTACGTTTGCCAACAAGGCAGGACTGGACATGTTAGAAACTTCGCTTGTTGCCTTACAAGACCTCACATTGGACAAGATCTTTGATGAGTCTGGAAGAAAAGCTCTATTCTCGGAGATCTCAAAATTGATGGAAGTGGTACAACTAGTTTCTCATCCTTTTTGCACAACCTTTTTTTTTTTGCATCAACTGCCACCCTAAATCACTAAATCTTGCACTGGCTAAAATATTGTCCACCAAATTCTCTGTAGCAAAGACCGTACTGTTGGCTGTTGAATATTCCCCAGAACTTCCATAAACTTGCAGAACACATACCGTATGTTCGCATGTTCACTGTCGTCTGAACATTTCATACCAAGAAATACAATGCCTTCCACCTGCATTCCAGATTATCCTTCAGTTTCAGCTCTCTATATTCTAGGTTGCTAACCATTGTGCTATTTGGGGTTTGTTCAGGGCCATGTCTACCTGCCGTCAGGCGTGTGCATGTCGGGGATGGGCAGGCATGTCTCCTTCGACCAAGCTGTGGCATGGAAGGTGCTGGGCGAGGACAGCACCGTCCACTGCCTGGCTTTCTGCTTCGTGAACTGGTCCTTCGTGTGATGTGAAGTGATGTGATCTGTCCGTCCACCCACGGAACGGCCTCCGGCCGACCTGTGACGAGCAGATCGCAGTTTTTGGCTGCTGCTTTCTTCCAGATAGAAATGAGGAAGAACATTGACTCAGGCCGTGCCCTAAGCGTGTTATGTGTTTTGTAATAGCTCCAGATGATGTGGGCAGGGATCGGTCCAGTGTTATGAGAACCATAACACTGGACCGATCCCTGCCTAGTGTTCTGAGAACATCGACTCAGGCCGTGCCCTAATGTGAGAGTACTTACAATTGATTTCAGTATGTAGCACCTGGGGGGAATTCCCAGGCAGGCAGAGGCCGTAGCGTTCCTACGACATTTTAACCCTGTGGTTTTGGTTCCAATATGTAGCTCTGGAACAGCACTGTGCTGTGTCCGGCCTAGGGGTAGTGAGACCTGGGCCGTTGGTTTCCTTTTGGGAAAAAAATTCAAGACCTATAGCGTTGCCCAACAAACGAAAAAGAAAGTAGTCCTTGCACGTGGAGGATGTGGCGGTGCATATTGTGGCTGCTTCCCCACAATCGCAGGATCACCGGTGTGCCGTTGGCTGTCGTTGCAGGAATGTCCTTATGCATTTGTAATTTTGTATGCAAATCATCAGATCACTAGGTATGAATGTTTTATTGATAAAAGGCATATATTGAGAAACCCTAATATCTTCTGTTGCCAAGACATAAACCCTTCTGTTTTCTGGGTATGATGTGGGCATCTAGAGCTGTTAAAGTTGGTTATAAATGGAAAATTGGGAATGGTAGGACTGCTAGATTTTGGAAGGATACTTGGTTTGGAAATGCACCTTTGTCCACTCAGTACTGGGATATCTACTTTGTGGTTAACCAGCAGATGAAAATTGTTGCTAACCTATGGGATGGACAACAGTTAAAATGTGACTTTAGGAGAATCATCACTCCACAGATGATGGAAATGTGGCTTGAGATAGTTGAAATTGCTCAGACTATTATTTTTTCTGTGGAAGAGGATCAGCTTATCTGGAAATATGAGTCAAAAGGGGTTTATTCCTCTAAATCTCTTTATGCTGTCATCAACTTTAGAGGGGTCCAACCAGTTTCCTGCCCTCTGTCTGGGAACTAAAAATCCCACCCAGAGTGGAGATCTTCCTCTGGTTGTTATCCCAAAACAAAATCATGACTAGGGATAATCTTAGACATAGGGGTATTCAAAAGCCCTTGTTTTGTGAGCTTTGTAGTGAATTAGAATCAGTTAAGCACATGTTTTTTGACTGCCTAGTTTCTAGATTGCTTTGGGATGTGGTGCAAGAGATTTTTGATATCGAAATTGTTGATTATTTATCCCTTGCATCAAAATGGCTTTGCAATGAAAAAATTGAGCAGTTCAATGTTGTTTCATTTGCTGTCATGTGGTGCATTTGGAACAACAGGAACCATTTGATGTTTAACAGGAAAACTTGGATGTCTATGAAACAGGTATGGGGCTTGCTCCTATCTTACCTAAGGATCTGGTAGATTCCATTCAAAAGCCTGGAATGGGATCTGGTGAGAAGACTGAGGATGATGCCGTCGTTGATGCCGGACTGAAGTGTACATCCTTTGACTGGATCTTGACCTGGAAGTCATCCACGGCTTCTACCCATCAAGGACGCGCCACTGAAGCGTACCTGCTAAAGCACCCACAGGAATCCGGCGACATCCATGTGGTGATCTGATGGCATGGCTTTGGCGTGAAAGGGGTGCAGTGAGTTAGGGCTTTTATCATTGTTGCTGCTGTTTCTGCTTCTTGGAAGCTAGGAATGGCTGGACTGTAATAGTTTTAGAGTGGTCTGGTTCTGTGTCTGTTCTTTCTCCTAGAGTTTAAGGTGCTTAAGACCCTCAGGTTAGCTGATGGGCTGGATCTTTACTTTTCCTTGCTGTTAAAACGCTTATGTGTTTCATTTTTAGTAAATGAAAATGGAGCTGGAGAGCGCTCCCTATTGATCTAAAAAAAATATTGAGAAAAAGTCTAGACATCAAACATGTACACAGCTGACAAAAAGAAAAATCTTGCCAGGAAAACATGAACAAATCACCACGATTGGCAACACCTGAACTGTGTGTGTAAGGGATCTCCAAAGCGACGTCTCCACCCCTGATTGTCCAGGTTTGGGTGCACCATGCATGCACAACTCTTAAGGTGGCCATACTGAAAACTTCGCCTCTACATCTATTGATGCATACATCCATTCAAATATTGTATAATTTTATTTTAGGGTAACAACTTAATATTATTGCTGGAATTTTTTTTCCTATAGATTCTCTTGCACTGCAAATGGATCATGTCAGATGGTACCTCCATCGTAATCAATCGATTCGCCACGTGGGTGTGTGTGACTGTATGTCTGCAGCCTGCGCCAGAAAAGGAAATTAAGCCCTGGTACGTCATAAGGAAATAATTCATGGCTGAATGCATGTTTCCAAATGAGGCTGCAGGTCTCAGCTTCAACGTCTGTCATTATACGTCATGAATCCCGACGGTGATATTGGTCCCAACAAATCGTGTGACGACGGCCGAACTGTCTATACATGTCCAACTTTTGTCAACTAGCTACCACACATGCAGCTTAGTTTACAGATAATGTTAATGGCAAACGACCTGCATTATCTTATTTAATGCCAGCAATTTATAGCCACTTAATCTCTTCCAGAGAACGGTCGTAGAGGTTAACATTGGACCGACTATTATGTTGAAACTATAAGGTAATAAGGGTGTGTTTGGTTTGGAATGAGACGAAATGTAAGGGTATCTCCACTGGCGTTCTAAATAGATGTCGACAGCTGCGGTGGCAGTACCTGTTGAAACATCGGCACATGTTTCTTCTATTTGAGGCGCATCACCCTTGGCATCAAGGTACCCAAATCTCAGGCCTGGTTTGATTAAACGCCTTGACGATTCCCTTCTGCAAGCTTGGTGCCCATTTAAAAAGCAATAGTTCTCTCTAGTGATAAGAAGTGCAACCAACTCATACATGAGCCTTATTACCGAGACATATTGGATATGCACCTCCATCTCTTTGTAAAAAAACCTTTAGATGGGTAACCTTAATTCCGAGAATCAACTTGTTCGGATCATACATGAGCATTATAAGCGCGCGCTAGGGCTAGAATTTAATGTTTATTTGTGAATCTGAGAATCAACTTGTTTGGTTGTTACGTAATTGAGAATTCCACAGATTTCATCATATGCATAACCTTAATTCCTCTTGATAGCCTATCATTTCTGTCGATTTGCAAAATAAAGTGAAATAATAGATGCAAAAGAGCTCTTAAGTAAAAATCGACCAACCAAAAAAGGTCACGCACGCACTAAACCATTTGCACCGCTTAACCCCGCAAATCAATAGACACAATATCAATGACACCATTGGTCGATCTTGGTAGGGACGCGAGGAAGGGCAGCCTGCATTTTCTACCTTTTTTTTAGAACGCGGTACAACGCAACACCTCTATGAACACACGCACACACACTCTACTCCTATGAGCATCATAAAGACTTAGTCGGATGATCGATTTATGTCGGTCAGAGAGGTCGTATCTGCCTAGTTAGGCAGAAGACCCACGGAGGTGTAATGCGTCGCCCTGCAAGTTTCTGAAGGCGTGGGTATTTTAGGCTCGCTGGCCGGATAAGATCAATCTTTCTACTTTAATGGCTGACAACTTCATTCTGTGGTGTGCGTCCAGGCCCGTCGCTGCTCTGCGAATTGAAGGACTGCGAGCAGAGCAGTGCGTCTCCATCAACACGTCAAAACAAGCCTCAAAGAACATGTGTTACAACCATATACACACCTGTATCGTCACGTGAACATCGGCCATACATTTCTATACGCTTCACGTATGTTTTCACACATCATATACAGGAAATTCCATCGATATATATATGTAGACTATAGCTGTACGACTAGACGCGCACATGGTGCACATATTAATTGGCCCTCCATGCATGATTGCGCAAGTTGCCATATGCCTTAAGTTACTTGCTTGTCTACACGTTGGTTGAGCACGACAGAAGCGTCTCTTGGAAAAGGCCAAATTACCCACCATACTTATTGTGACACTTATTTTCTCTGGCTGGGTATAGTACAACCCTAACGCAAAAAATAAAACAAGTTAGATCATTCCAACCATTCCATATAGATGGTGAGAGTCCGCGACATGTATGAGAGGGATATGAAAAGAAGTGAAAGCCATGGGCCATTGTTTATAGTGGAAAAACGACATAGCACATATTACAATGCACTATAGAAAAGAAAAGGTTGTTTTGCATGGAACAGAGAAAGTATTGTTATGCTAACGTGAATAGTCCATCCGTATTCAAATAAGTGGCACGTGGAAGTGGAGTAAAAATACATGGGGAAAATGCAAACCAACATCTCACTCATGTTTAATTCTTTCACCACCAATGAGCTAACTGGATGTAGAAAATGAGGAGAACATGTTTGAATATTATTGAGTTTAATTTTCGTGCGATGAGAGGGAAATAATTTTTGCTACTTTAAAATGCATTGGGTGTTAAAATATAGCCTAGCCCTAACCAATAGTGTTCGGACTTTTAAAAACTTGGCAAGTGCATCAATTTAATATGGTATTAGAGCTAGGAGGTCTCAAGTTCAAACAGAATAATATTGCCGATTCTAATAAAACCGAATGGGTTCAACGTGAAGCTGTTTTATAGGTAATCATAATAAGCAGTGTATCTATACCTAATTTTTTTCACTTTACTAGTGCAGAATCCATTCTTTTCCAACGGGTAATTAAACCCTATTCTGACAAGGTAGTCGTCCACCAGAACATGTTTGTCAGAAATGATGTTGTGTCAGTGACGGGCTCAAAAACACGTCAATGGTAATATAACTATAGTGCTGATAGGTTTTCGGAGGCACATATAGGTATAAGGGGCATGTATGGTAGTTTAGAACAAGCCATAACTGATAGTTTTGTTTATCGACTGGTCAGCAAAGTTGTCATCTGTTCACAGTCCTCGTGCTCCTTCGGCGATGTTGTTGCTGTTGACGTCAGAAACCCCCTGGCGGGCAGAGACGGGCAACACGGTAGAGCCGGGAACAACTGGGGCTGCGGCTGGCCCCAGTCCCTCTGAGCGACGGCCCGCAAAGCCTCCTGGTCGCACGCGCCGATGTTTATCACAAGGGCGTGCCACCTGACCTATACCTGGTCGGGAAGGTGTGGATGATGCCTCGCTTAGTTTCCTGCAGGGCACACACGTAAACGTTAAATACGAGCCTCGATCGGCTCTCAGGTTATCCCGTGAATCGGCTCAAAGAGCCGATCCACCCATGATTCAGACGGGGTGTCCGAATATATGGTGGTCCTGCTTGATCAAGATAAAGCTAATGAGATCTACGACGATTTAGGGTTTTCACCGCATAATCGGATCATCCTACTCCAGGTTGGGCCTCGCGCTCGCGCACGGTGATCATAAGCCGATCCTAGACAGGGCCTAAAAACCAACACGAGGTTGATCCCCGGAACATCCTTTCTAGGGCTAGCAAACGTCACCCTACACGCCGCTGGATCCTCCCCCCCTTTGTAAGGCCTAACTATTGCAGATATTAAACTAATCCTTGTAGAACAAGGAGCAACCGTAACGGATCAGATCTACTAAACTATGATCAAGCGGGGTGCCGCCCTACACCTAAGATAGGCGTAAGGGCGGCTAGACATGCAAGGGTTGCACTACGAAAGCATGTAATATGAAGAACAATGCTAACCCTAACATGTCTAAGATAACTACGTTGCTCGCCATCAAAAAGGCTTCGATACGAGCAACGCATGAACAACGTGGGCAGGCTTGGCTGCCTAGATCGCAAGATGCGATCTAGGCAGCATGATGCTTACCGGTAGAAACCCTCGAGACGAAGGAGTTGGCGATGCGCCGAGATTTGTTTGTGGTTGAACGTTGGTTGTTGTTTATTCCATAAACCCTAGGTACATATTTATAGTCCAACGGACTTTCTAATGTGGGCGTGCACTAAACCGTGCACGAGATAAACTCTAACTTCTAAACTAAGATGCGATCTAATATGTTACAGATACACGGGCAATTAAGCCCAACTTGGTATAAAAGGCCGATTCACGCATTCCTTCTATATATATATTTCTTCACGTCCATCTTGATCGCGGCCCACCTCTGACTTGGTCAAATTCTGGTGATAACACATGCCCCCCTGGTTTTGGAAATGACATTTCCAAAAGCATGATATTCCTCTCCCATCGGGTCATGTCGTGGCGAGCCGTTGCGGTATCCTTCATCATGATGCCCTGCCTTCTCAACTTCTCCGCGTGACCTCGGCAGTTTTTTTTTAGGCACCACTTCCTCGGAAACTGCCGTGGCATTGAATTTCCACTATATCCCCTTTTATTTAACCGCTATGAACAGCTCGCTCTCGCATCTCCTTCGCATTAGCAGCTCAAAACCCCTCTCGCGCCACCCTCGTCTTCTTCCTCCTCTCGCTTCATCGGATCCTTCCAGCCGGCCCTCCACGTCCCGTGAGCCGACGCCGGAGTACAACCCGGCGGAGGTCCATGCGGCCAACACCCGTCGCGCCATTGCGGCCCGGGAGGAGTCGGACCATGACTTCTCCATCCGGTCCGAGGACGACCAGTCCTCGACGGACGGGAGAGCGACCTCCGCTTCCTCGCCGACGGGGAATCGGAGGAGGAGAGCGATGACGATCGCTTCTCCCGGGATGACTTCACCTCCTCCGAGGGGGTGGAGGAGGAGGAAGAGGAGGAGGAGGAGGACGACGACGGCCCCTCCGACGAGCCGCCGGCCAAGCGGTTCTCGCCCTGGCCGGGCAACCTAGCGACTTCGACAGCCGATGAGGACGACGCCGACGAAGAAGACGAGGACAACGAGGGCCCGGTCGGCGGCCATTGGAGCGACGACGAGCCCGCCGGGAGCAGCGCCGACAGCGGCGACGACGGCGACGACGAGGGCAGTGACGGCCCATAGATAGGACCTCTAGCATAGGGTCAGTAGTAGTAGATGGGGCAATGTATCCCCTAGTATTTCCTTCTGAGAACAATCAGCTCTTTGATGTAAGAAATCCCGCCTATTAATGAAGAACTTTTCCCCAATTCGATTTTGCTGATTTCCTTTGAGCTTAATTTAGCCGATTCCCCCTCATACTGACCTTGCCGATTCGTCCCCTTTGCCAATGCGTAATGAGCCGATAGCAACGCATCGGTCCTTCGACATTTACCCTTCCATTCTTCAACTGATGATTCTCTTTCCGGTAGATACTGTGGGACTTCCAAGAGAGCCCTTAAATTTCTCCCACCAGTTTCAGAGATCCTTCTTAGCGAGCGCTCATCGTTTTGTGAAGAAGGTTGCAACGGAGATCAGCCGATGGTACCCCAATCGGTTCCTCAATAGAGCATCTACCAGGCCCGTTGCCCCCGAGTCTCGGCCAAGGCAAAACAGAGACAAGGATACGCAAATTAGCTGCATGGACCTGGGCTTGATCGTGTGTGGGGAAGTTCCTTATGCAGAGCCAGCCGATTTGAACATAAATCGGCTTCTCAAAGCAGAGAGCCTTCAAGGTGAGCTGCCCCCCAAGCTTCTTCAGTTCTTGCCGGCCAGATCGGCTCCTTTCCTTTGGTGGATCTAAGGCGCTCCATCCTTGACCTGATCTGCACGTCCAGGCTGCTCTTGGCCTTGTCCTTGAAGAGAAGACCCGAGCTCTTATTCCTCTTGAGTCGATGGCCACGCATCGGCTTCCATATCCTTAAGTCGATGTCTCGCTCGCATCGGTCCGTGCTCGAAAATTTTCGAATTTTCAGATTTTTTAGGCCGACTAATGCATCGGCCCCCATATTCCAATACCCATCACCAAAAGATGAGATGCTTCCGTTGCACATCCTCGTATTTTATCCACCTGGGTGCCCCCCGGAGCCGATTCTGTCAAGAGAATTGATGGTGTCGGCTCTGTTGGATAACATGTCGAACCCAGGCAGAGTGGATGTTGAGGATAATTTTGGCCGATTGCTGGAATCGGCCTCCATGTTGCTTGTTCGATGAAAGGTTTTATAATGCCCCTTCATAAATTTTTGGGGCCGATCACAAGGATCAGCCTCGCCACGTTTGCTCATTGATGTGCTCTTGCTACTCGTTCAGGCCGTGTTATCACCAGAATTTAACCGAGTCGGAGGTGGGCCGCAGTCAAGATGGGCTTAAGGAAATATACGTGGAGAATTATGTGAATCGGCCTGTTATACCAAGTTGGGCTTAATTGCCCGTGTATCTGTAACATATTAGATCTATTTTAGATAAGAGATAGAATCTTACTCGTGCACGGTTTAGTGCACGCCCTCCTTAGAAAGTCCCCTGGACTATAAATATGTACCTAGGGTTTATGGAATAAACAACAACTCACGTTCAACCCCAAAAACAAACCAATCTCGGCGCATCGCCAACTCCTTCATCTCGAGGGTTTCTATCGGGTAAGCGACATGCTGCCTAGATCGCATCTTGCGATCTAGGCAAGCACAAGCCCACGTTGTTCATGCGTTGCTCGTCTCGAAGCGTTTTTGATGGCGAGCAACGTAGTTATCATTAGATGTGTTAGGGTTAGCATTGTTCTTCGTTTAAGCATGCTTACGTAGTGCAACCCTAGCATATCTAGCCGTCCTCACGCCTATCTCAGGTGTGGGGGCGGCACCCCGCTTGATCTTTATTTAGTAGATCTGATCCGTTACGATTGCTCCTTGTTCTACAGGGATTAGTTTAATATCTGCAATAGTTTGGCCTTACAATGGGGGGAGGATCCAGTGGCACGTAGGGTGGCGTTCGCAAGTCCTAAACGGGATGTTCCTAGGATCAACTTCATGTTGGTTTTTTGGCCTTGTTTAGGATCGGCTTACGAGCACCGTGCGTGGCCGCAAGGCCCAACCTCGGAGTAGGATGATCCGGTTATGCGGTGAAAACCCTAAATCGTCGTAGATCTCATTAGCTTCATCTTGATCAAGCAGGACCACCAAGTATTCGTGCACCCCGTACGGATCATGGGTGGATCGGCTCTTTGAGCCGATTCACGAGATAACTCGAGAGCCGATCGAGGCTCGTATTTAACGTTTACATGTATGCCCTGCGAGAAACTAAGCGAGGCAACCTCATCACCTTCCCGACCGGGTATAGGTCGGGTGGCACGCCCTTGCACTTCGCAACGCCGCGTGTGACCGAAGAGCATTGCGGGCCGTCGCTCGGAGGGGTCTCGGCCAGCCGCAGCTCTAGGCTCCCCCCGGCTCTACGGTGTTGACAAGGCCGCTGCCCGCCGGTGGGTTTTGGCGATCAACACATTCGGCACGCCGGTGGGACAATCGTCTACATCAACCACATCGCCATCTACATCCGAGATGGCGGACGGCACGCCGATCACCTACGAGGATCTGCACGACGACCTCAAGAAGCAATACAACGAGATCAAGGCTACCCTCGAAGCCGACCTCATCGGCTCTTTTCGGAGAACCCGTTCGGTGGCATCGGATGGAAGGGGTTCTCACCGGAGGGTGCACTCGATGGGATAGACCTCTCTTCCCCGTCGGAGGAACGCACCGAGGGTACGCGGCGGGAGATCAACTACACGGTGGCTCACTCGCTACACCGCCACTCGAGAACTTGGTCAACGTGCTTGGAGCGTGTCGCTCCGCGCGTGATCCAGGAGATCATGAGCCACCGGTACTCGCCGTCGGGACCAGCTCTCGGGACTCATCAAGGAGAGTTGCCATTCCGGTCCCGTCCACCGCTGCCATTTGCGTTGGCAGCACTGCTGAAGTGCCGACTACACCGGCATTCCTCGTCTACGGATTGGTGGCGACCCCAGTGACTACCAGTTCTTAATGGAGGCGCCTAAGGAGATCCCTCATGGATACGCGTGCATGTATGTGCCGGATTGTGGTGACTGGGCACTCACAAACCAGGCCACAACATCGGGGACTCCGGTGAAGACAGGAGGAACGTCGGCGACGGAGCGGACGTGGCTAACTAAATACGCCACACCGACGAAACTCCCGAGCCCAGCTCCTGCGGCTGGCTCGGAGCCGGAAAAGCAAACATGGCAGGCCAAGTACGCTACCCCGGCGAATCTTCAGAGTACAACTCCTACAGCCAGCACGGCGGATCGGATCGGTACCATCGCGAGAGACCGGTTCGGCATGATGCCGAAAAGAAGGGCGGTCGGCTATTCCAAGCCGTACCCCGACGATTACGAGATGATCCCGCCGCCACCTAAATATCGGCTCCACGACTTCTCCAAATTCGGTGGATCGGATGGCTCCGGCTCCATCGAGCACGTCGGCCGATATTTGGCTCAACTAGGACCGGCTTCGGTGTCGGATCAGCTACGCGTGAGGCTCTTTTCACGGTCCCTCACGGGATCGGCTTTTGGGTGGTACACCTCTCTGCCAGCGAAATTCCATCCGAGTCTTGGAAGCAATTGGAAGAACAGGTTCCATATGCAATACCATTCGAAGCTTCCGAGTCCGGCATTGCCGATCTAGCACAACTACGTCGAAGCGCGGGGAAACGGTGACGGAATACGTCCGGCGCTTCGGGAATCTTAGGAACCGATGTTATTCGGTTCGTATAAGCGAAAAGGAAGCGATCGAGTTGGCAATAGCAGGCCTTGCAACACAGCTCAAGGACATGGCCTCCCAAGCAGATTATCCCTCGGCGGCGCACATGGTTCGAAACTATCGGCATATGAACAGCGCCACCCCGACCTGTACCAAGACAAGTTCAAACGTGCGGTAGTTATGGTCGATACGGAAGAGGATGAAGTGCTCGCGGGAGGCCAAGAGATAGCGATGGCTGAGTGGACTCGGGGGGAACCCCGTGGCTCGCAAATGGGTAAAGCCACCGGGGCCGCCCGGGGGATTTGATTTTGACGTAACCAAGACTGAACAAATCTTCGACCTCCTGCTCAAGGAGAAACAGTTGACGATTCCTGAAGGTCTCAAGTTCCCCACGGCGAAAGAGCTAAATGGAAAGCCGTATTGCAAATTCCACAACTCGCTTTCCCATGCCACCAACGACTGCCGGGTGTGGCGTCAGCACATCCAAGCGGCGATAGAGAAGGGGCGGCTAATTTTCAACCGAGTACGCCATGAAGGTCGACACCCAACCCTTCCCCGCCGTTAACATGGTAGAAATCATCTACCACGAAGGTTGCCGGCCGGGTCCCTCGTTCAGCATCAACATGGTAGGACCCGGAGACCACTCCGGCAAAGATGGAGATGAGGGCAGCTGCTCTCACAGCAAGGATACGAAGAGGCCGCTCCACGCGATCGGCTCCGTCATGATGGCAAGCGCTATGTCACGAGAGGGAGAGGTGAAGAATATAAGATATCGGCGACCCCTCTCGATCACCTCCTCAACAAATATGTTAGTCGGTATGATCAACGCCGGCGACCCAATTACGGTGATAGAGAAGATCGTTTGGCTAGAGAAGCCGAGAAGATATCGTCGGCGAGGATCACGATGAGGAGGAGCACGAGCGCTATGCCACGGAAGCATCAAGGGAGCAAGACGACAACGCCGGGCATTGGGACCGCCCCTTCCTCGGACACTCGCCGGGATTCGAGGAATGAGCCGATTGCCCACAATCGGCAATTGCCCAGAATGTAATCGAGAAAAGAAGGAGGCAGCCAACGTGTCCGTGTTCGAGCGCCTAGGGCCTCTCCCGTCACAAAGCAAACGCGCCGAGTCACCTCGTTGGGCAGATCTTGAGGATTCGGAAGACGAGGGAGAAGTGGAAGAAGACAGGTACCACCGGCCAAGGTGGTGCCCCGACGGACTCAGCCGTTCCCAAAAGCGCAGGGTTCAGCGATTGCGCGGCCTGGAGGAAGCCGAAAGGTTGTACCTGCATACGCTAAGGAAGGCACGGCCTGATCTGGCTGCAAAAGTTCAGCGAACCCTGGACGAAGAGGGTCGTCCACGGAAAATGGAGTGGCGCCCCAAACAGAGGAAAGCCGATGATGAGACATCGGCTGGCACAAACATGGTACTCGTCTTGCCGACAGAGCTTAGCCCTCCACGACTCTACGGAGCACTCAAGGTGGACGACGAGCAAGCGCATCAAGTCGGAGGTTGGGTTGGTTTCATCCAACCGACCAAGTAGCAAGATCAAACCAATGAGCAAACCAGGAGAGGCTGATCCTTGTGATCGGCCCCAAAAAATTTACGAAGGGAACTTACAAGACCTTCAACGAGCAAGCAACGTGGAGGCCGATTCCAGTAATCGGCCAAAAAATTATCCTCACCTACCTTCCTGCCTGGGTTCAACATGTTATCCGACAGAGCCGATACCATCAATTTTCTTGACAGAATCGGCTCGGGGGGGCACCCAGGTATATGAAAATATGAGGATATGCAACAGAAGCATCTCATCTTTTGTTGATGGGTATTGGAATATGGGGGCCGATGCACAGGTCGGCCGTAATAAAAAAAATGAAAATTCGAAAAATTTTCGAGCACAGCCGATGCAGCAGACATCGACTTCAGAATCAAGAAACAGCCGATGCGTAGCCATCGACTCTAGTTGTGCGAGGATTATCAAGCCTTCACCAAATCTAGGATTTCCAATCTGTGGGGCTAGTGCAGCTGAAACGAAAGATTATCGGCTGTCAGAGGAAGGATCGGCTGTGGCACATTCTCGCCTCGAGTAAGAGCTCGGGGGGGGCCGATTTGTGTTCAAATCGGCTGACGCTGCATAAGGAACTTCCCCACACACGATCAGGCCCAGGTCTACACAGTTCATGCGCGTATCCTCGTCTCTGCTTTGCGTTGGCTGAGACTCGGGGGGCAACAGGCCTGGTAGGTGCTCCATTGAAAAGCCGGTTGAAGTACCATCGGCTGATCCTCGTTACAACCTTCTTCACAAAGCGATGAACGCTCGCTAAGGAGTTGAAGAGTGGAAGGATGAATGTCGAAGGACCGGTGCGTTGTTATCGGCTCGTTACACATTGGCGAAGAGGGCAAATCGGCAAGGTCAGTAGGAGAGGCAAATCGGCTCAATCAAACTCAGAAGAAATCGGCAAACTCGAATTAGGGAACAATTCTTCATTGATAGGCGAGATTTCTTACATAAAGAGCTAATTGCCCTCAAAAGGAAATACTAGGGGATACATTGCCCCAATCTGCTACTACTGACCCTATGCTAGAGGTCCTATCTACGGGCCATCACTGCCCTCATCATCAGAGCTTTCATCGGCACTGCTGCCGATGGGCTCCTCGTCGCTACTCCCATAGCCCTCCACCGGGGCTTCGTCTCCATCTTCGTCGTCGCTGCTGTCGTCGTCCCACCACATGCGAAGGCGCTTCGCTGGTGGGTAGCCCTCGAGGGAGTCGTCGTCGTCGTCGTCCTCCTCCTCCTCTTCTTCCTCCACCACCCCCTCGGAGGAGGTGAAGTCGTCCCAGGAGAAGCGATCGTCATCGCTCTCCTCCTCCGATTCCCCGTCGGCGAGGAAACGAAGGTCGCTCTCCCCGTCCGTCGAGGACTGGTCGTCCTCGGACCAGATGGAGAAGTCATGGTCTGACTCCTCCCCGGCCGCAATGGCACGGCGGGTGTTGGCAGCATGGGCCGCCGCCGGGTTATGCTCCGGCGTCGGCTCGCGGGATATGGAGGACTGGCTGGAAGGGTCCGATAGGGCAGAGGAGGAAGAAGACATGATGGCGCTGGAGGATTTTTTGGACGGCTAATGCGAGGAGGATGCAAAGCAGAACTGTTCATAGCGGTTAAATAGAAGGGGAGATGATGAGAATTCAATGCCACAGCAGTTTCCGAGGAAGTGGTGTTTGAAAGAAAGAGAAAAGACTGCCAAATCACGCGGAGAAGTTGAGAAGGCAAGTCATCATGGTAACGGATACTGCGACGGTTCTGCCACGACATGACCCAACGAAAGGAAGCATAATGATTTTGGAAATACCATTTCCAAAACCAGGGGGGCATGTGTTATCACCAGAATTTAACCGAGTCGGAGGTGGGCCGCAGTCAAGATGGGCTTAAGGAAATATACGTGGAGAATTATGTGAATCGGCTCGTTATACCAAGTTGGGCTTAATTGCCCGTGTATCTGTAACATATTAGATCTATTTTAGATAAGAGATAGAATCTTACTCGTGCACGGTTTAGTGCACGCCCTCCTTAGAAAGTCCCCTGGACTATAAATATGTACCTAGGGTTTATGGAATAAACAACAACTCACGTTCAACCCCAAAAACAAACCAATCTCGGCGCATCGCCAACTCCTTCATCTCGAGGGTTTCTATCGGGTAAGCGACATGCTGCCTAGATCGCATCTTGCGATCTAGGCAAGACAAGCCCCACGTTGTTCATGCGTTGCTCGTCTTGAAGCGTTTTTGATGGCGAGCAACGTAGTTATCATTAGATGTGTTAGGGTTAGCATTGTTCTTCGTTTAAGCATGCTTACGTAGTGCAACCCTAGCATATCTAGCCGTCCTCACGCCTATCTCGGGTGTGGGGCGGCACCCGCTTGATCTTTATTTAGTAGATCCGATCCGTTACGATTGCTCCTTGTTCTACAAGGATTAGTTTAATATCCGCAATAGTTTGGCCTTACAATGGGGGGAGGATCCGGTGGCACGTAGGGTGGCGTTCGCAAGTCCTAAACGGGATGTTCCTAGGATCAACTTCATGTTGGTTTTTGGCCTTGTTTAGGATCGGCTTACGAGCACCGTGCGTGGCCGCAAGGCCCAACCTCGGAGTAGGATGATCCGGTTATGCGGTGAAAACCCTAAATCGTCGTAGATCTCATTAGCTTCATCTTGATCAAGCAGGACCACCAAGTATTCGTGCACCCCGTACGGATCATGGGTGGATCGGCTCTTTGAGCCGATTCACGAGATAACCCGAGAGCCGATCGAGGCTCGTATTTAACGTTTACATGTATGCCCTGCGGAGAAACTAAGCGAGGCAACGTCATCACCTTCCCGACCGGTATAGGTCGGGTGGCACGCCCTTGCACTTCGCAACGCCGCGTGTGACCAGAAGAGCATTGCGGGCCGTCGCTCGGAGGGGTCTCAGCCAGCCGCAGCTCTAGGCTCCCCCCGGCTCTACAGTGTTGACAAGGCCGCTGCCCGCCGGTGGGTTTTGGAAGTCAACAGGCCGGTAGATAAAACCAACCCAATCTCTGACTTCATCATGTTGGCGCTCTTGCTGCCGCCCACCTTGAGTGCATCGTGTGATCGTGGAGCGCTAAGTGTCGTCGGAAGAACGAGCACCATGTTTGTGCCAGCCGATGTTTCATCATCGGCTTTCCTTTGCTTGGGGCGCCACTCCATTTTCCGTGGACGACCCTCTTCATCCAGGGTTCGCCGAACCTTGCAGCCGTATCGTGCCTTGCCTTCCTCAATGTATGCAAGTATAACCTCTCGGCTTCTTCAAGGCCGCGCAATCGTTGAACCCCGCGTTTCCGGGAACGGCCGAGTCCGTCAGGGCACCACCGTGGCCGGTGATACCTGTCTTCTTCTCCTCCCTCGTCTTCTGAATCTTCGAGATCTTCCAACCGAGGGGACTCAGCTCGTTTACTCTGTGGCGGGAGAGGTCCTAAGCGCTCGAACACGGACACGTTGGCTGCCTCCTTCTTCTTCCGGTTGCATTCTGGGCAATTGCCGATTGTTGGCAATCGGCTCATTCTCGAATCCCAGCAGTGCTCGAAGAAAGGACAATCCCGAGTGCTCGTCCTCGTCGTCTCGCTCCTCTGCCTTTCCCTTGGCACAACGCTCGTGCTCCTCCTCATCGCGATTATGCCGACGATGTCTTCCGGCTTCTCTAGCCGGACGATCTCTTTCATCATCATCGCCGGACCGTCGGCGTTGGTCGTATCGACTCACATACTTGTTGAGGAGGTGATCGGAGAGAGGTCGCCGATATCTTATGTTCTTCACTTCTCCTCTTGTTACGTAGCGCTTGCCGTCTTGGCGGAGCCGATCGCGTGGAGCGGCTTCCTCTGTTTCTTTGCTATGAGAGCAGCTGCCCTCATCTCCATCCTTGCCAGCGTGGTGTCCAAGATCTACCATGTTGATATTGCACAGGAAACCCGGCCGGCACCCTGCATGGCAAGCATACTCCACCATGTTCACGGCGGGGAAGGGGTGTGTATCGACCTTCATGGCGTATCGGTTGAAAATTAGACGCCCGTTCTCTATCGCCGCTTGGATGTGCCGACGCCACACCCCGCGATCGTTGGTGGCATGGGAGAGCGAGTTATGCCATTTGCGTATGGCTTTCCATTCAGCTCTTGCGCCGTGGGGAATTTGAGACCTTCAGGTATCTTCAACTGCTTTTCCTTGAGTAGGAGGTCGAAGATTTGCTCAGTCTTGGTCACGTCAAAATCAAATCCCTTGGG
Organism: Lolium rigidum; assembly: GCF_022539505.1. NCBI lineage: Eukaryota > Viridiplantae > Streptophyta > Magnoliopsida > Poales > Poaceae > Lolium > Lolium rigidum. The sequence goes on from NC_061510.1 coordinate 13,903,267, forward strand.
CGGGCCTGGCGGCTTTACCCATTTGCAGGACACGGGGGTTCCTCCCCGAGTCCACTCGACCATCGCTACTTCTTGGTCTCCCGCAGAACTTCGTCTTCCTCTCGCATCGACCAGGGCTACCGCACGCTTGAACTTGTCTTGGTACAGTCCGGGTGGCGCTGTTCATATGCTGAAAGTTTCGAACCACGTGCGCCGGCGAGGGATAATCTGCTCGGGAGGCCATGTCCTTGAGCTGTGTTGCAAGGCCTGCTACCGCCAACTCGATCGCTTCCTTTTCAGCTTATACGAACCGAATAGCATCGGTTCCTAAGATTCCTGAAGCGCTGGATGTATTCCGTCACGGTTCTCCGCGCTTCCGACGTAGTTGTGCTAGATCGGCAATGCTAGACTCGGAAGCTTCCGAATGGTACTCGCTCATGGAACTGCTCTTCCAACTCGCTTCCAAGTTTGGATGGAATTCGGTGGTAGCGATGTGTACCACCCGAAAGCCGATCATGTGAGGGACCGTGAGAAGAACCTCACGCGCAACTCATCCGACGCCGAGATCGTGCCCAGCTGTGCCAAATATCGGCTCACATGCTCGATGGAGCTGGACCCATCTGACCCACTAAACTTTGTGAAGTCCGGGAGCCGATATTTGGGTGGCAGCGGGATCAGTTCGTAGCTGTTGGGGTACGGCTTGGTGTAGCCGAACGCTTTCCTTTTCGGCATCATACCGAACTGATCTTTCAGAATTGTACAAATCTGATCCGCTGTGATGGCTGAAGGTGTCGAACCCTGAAGATTCGCCGGGGTGGCATACTTAACCAGCCATGCTTGCTTTTCCGGTTCTAAGCCAACCTGCAGGAGCTGGGCTTTGGAGGTTCGTCGGGGTGGCGTACTTAGCCAGCCACGATTGCTTCTCGGGATCGGCTCTCGACGTTCCTCCCGCCGTCCCGTGGGCCGCTGATATTGCAGCCTGGTTCGAGAGTGCCCGGGCGTTGCGAGTCCGGTACGTATGCGCACGTGTATCCGTGCGGGATCTCCTTAGGCGGCTCGGGTAGGAATTGGTAGTCACTAGGATCACCACCAACCTTGTAGACGACGTATGCCGATGAGTTCGGCAGCTCCGGTGCTACCCATGCGAACGGCCGGGGCTGGAGCGGCATCTCTCCTTTGAAAGTCCCCGCAGCCGGTCCCGACGGGGAGTACCGGTGACTCATGATTTCCCGGACGACGCGCGAGCGACACGCTCCAAGGTGTTCACCGAGGCTCTCGCAGTGGCGGTGCAGCGAATGAGCCACCATGTAGTTGATCTCCTCGCCGCAGCGACCCGGTGCGTTCTTCCGACGGGCGGACAGGTCCACTCCATCGAGCGCGCCTTCAGGTGTGAAACCCTTCCACCCGACGCCATGGGAGCGGGTTCGGTGGAAGGAGCCGATGAGTTCGGCTTCGAGGGTTGCCTTGATCTCGTCATGCTTCTTCTTGAGCTCATCGTGCGGATCCGCGTACGTGACCGGAGTGTCTTCCGCCATCTCGGATGTAGATGGCGATGTCGTGGATGTCGTCGACCGTCCCACCGGGCGTGCCGAATGTGTTGACGTCGAAACCCCCGGCGGGCAGAGACGGGCAACACGGTAGAGCCGGGAACAACTGGGGCTGCGGCTGGCCCCAGTCCCTCTGAGCGACGGCCCGCAAAGCCTCCTGGTCGCACGCGCCGATGTTTATCACAAGGGCGTGCCACCTGACCTATACCTGGTCGTGAAGGTGTGGATGATGCCTCGCTTAGTTTCCTGCAGGCACACACGTAAACGTTAAATACGAGCCTCGATCGGCTCTCGAGTTATCCCGTGAATCGGCTCAAAGAGCCGATCCACCCATGATTCAGACGGGTGTCCGAATATATGGTGGTCCTGCTTGATCAAGATAAAGCTAATGAGATCTACGACGATTTAGGGTTTTCACCGCATAATCGGATCATCCTACTCCAGGGTTGGGCCTCGCGCTCGCGCACGGTGATCATAAGCCGATCCTAGACAGGGCCTAAAAACCAACACGAGGTTGATCCCCGGAACATCCTTTCTAGGGCTAGCAAACGTCACCCTACACGCCGCTGGATCCTCCCCCTTGTAAGGCCTAACTATTGCAGTATATTAAACTAATCCTTGTAGAACAAGGAGCAACCGTAACGGATCAGATCTACTAAACTATGATCAGCGGGTGCCGCCCCTACACCTAAGATAGGCGTAAGGGCGGCTAGACATGCAAGGGTTGCACTACGAAAGCATGTAATATGAAGAACAATGCTAACCCTAACATGTCTAAGATAACTACGTTGCTCGCCATCAAAAAGGCTTCGATACGAGCAACGCATGAACAATGTGGGCAGGCTAGTGCTGCCTAGATCGCAAGATGCGATCTAGGCAGCATGATGCTTACCGGTAGAAACCCTCGAGACGAAGGAGTTGGCGATGCGCCGAGATTTGTTTGTGGTTGAACGTTGGTTGTTGTTTATTCCATAAACCCTAGGTACATATTTATAGTCCAGATGGACTTTCTAATGTGGGCGTGCACTAAACCGTGCACGAGATAAACTCTAACTTCTAAACTAAGATGCGATCTAATATGTTACAGATACACGGGCAATTAAGCCCAACTTGGTATAAAAGGCCGATTCACGTATTCCTTCTATATATATTTCTTCACGTCCATCTTGATCGCGACCCACCTCTGACTCGGTCAAATTCTGGTGATAACAGTTGCCTCATCAAAATGCCCGAAAAATGAGTCAGGATTTTGGTCCACATATCCAGATTCACAACCAATCTAGTCTCATCAGCACCAACAGGGGAGGAAGTACATTGTGCATAGAGAGTAACAGACTAGCAACTAACACATATTTCATTCATCACAAAGATACACAGGCTCAGTTCTTTTGGTGGCTTCTCCGAGAAGATGCCCTCCCCCCAGCTTCCTGGGGAGCCGCCCCCAAAATTTTGAAAGGCTTCCGAAATGGTCTAGGCTAGACTAGTCCGGAAGCCTCCCTAAATTTTTGGTGCGGCTTCTCCAGGAAGCTGGGGGAGGGCAGCTTTTTGGAGAAGCCGCCAAAAGAACTGAGCCACAATCTTTTACACATTTTAAATGTGCATTCTCTATACTACAAAATTTTCCATGCATAACTTCCGCTGCTCCAAACCATCTCTTTGCCTTTGTCACCGCTGGTGGCAAAATAAATTCTAGCAGCTATTGACTCGATAACATTTTAGAGCCCTATTTTTTTACAAATAACCAAAAGTACAAACTATAGTTAAATCACAATAAAATTAATTTGAAACTTGAATGTTCAAAAAAAGAATAAATGTATGTTGGTGGTGATAACTAGGGGATGCTGAGGCTAGAGACAAGGGAACAACAATTTTTTTGATATGTTGATCCTTTTGTAGAGTGTCACCGAAATATGCTTCTCTTTTCAGGTAAAAGCAATACAATAGTATTACAACATGGCATTGGCAAAGAAAGTAAATCGTATTCAGTATCTAGTAAGTATAGAACAACAAATAGGTTTATGAGTTTATTCTATACAACATGGAGAAATGAGAAATGAGAAATGTAAACACATAGAACTTCCAAATACATTAAGAACTACTAAGTAGGGGTAACCAAATTATAACATGGAAATTATAAACAAATAAATTGAAGTAACTAAATAACAACAAGTACATTTATAGGTTTATTTCAAACAATGTGAACAAATGAGCAAATTAGATTCACATACATCAACTCATCAACACAACGACCTACATTGGGAGTCGGCATGATGAGGATCTCGTGGCCTATCCTCCTGCGAGCGCATGGGACAGAGCAGTGTGCCTATCCTCCGCCCCGCTAGACCCGAACAGATTTTGCGGCCCGCTGATGGCACCAATCTACATGGATACCAATTCGTTTGGACTCTAAACGCAAAGTGACGTGGCAAGCGTGTTTTACCACAAGGGTGACTCGAGGGTTTATATCAAACTCTCGGGAGAACAGTAGAATTACACTTCCTTTTCCTCTTAGAGCAACCTACAATCAAAAAAATGTGCTGCCTTGTGTCCCCAACTCCACCAAATTGTTGTCAAGCACAATGTTTTTTATCAGTATTGAAAAAAATATGTAAATGATATAATTAAAGTAAATATGCAACAAGTAAAGTAAACTAAATAAAGTATGAAAGGTAAACTAAATGCAATGCAAAAGTAAAGTGGTATAACAATGGTAGTGGTGTAAACTATATGGAAAAAGTAAGTGCAAGTATGATAAATGTTTTTGTATTTTTGGAATATATAAATTCTGAAAATAAAATGGTATGTAAATGCAAGTAAAGGCATTTATTATGATTAAAAATGAATCGGGGTTTATGGTTCCACTTCTCCAATCTTCTATAAACAAGATGGAATCAAAGTGGCTTCAAAGTAGACATAATACTGATGTAACTTCATAATGTGTTTGATAAATATTCATATGGGCATTACGTCATATTGTTGACATGATGCAACACATCTCACTAATACTTCTCCAATATGAGAAAACTACACAAACTAGATTTGATATAAATAGAGTATTGCCTTTGCTTCTATGACATTATGTTAAATATTAAATGTGCTACCTCAGAAGATATGGAATCACCATTGTTGGTCACTTGGCGATAGTAAAACATGCATTCATTTATCCCTAGTGAGGTAACAACAGAAAGGTAAAAACCATAGTAAGGCCCACACTTTCTATCACTGTTCAGTTTCATACTATCATTGATAGCATGAGATATAGAGATAGAACAAGCTACTTCCATAAACCTATAGTCCGGTGGTAGATTACTCCTTCTTTATCATGGAGACGAAGGAGATGTTGGTGGAGAGGTTGGAGATGTGAGCTGAAGACATTTCCCCTTCCCATATATGTTGGACCTTCTCTCTTTCATATTTCCGTCTCTATGGTGCACCGTGCTTCAAGACCGCGAAGGCGGTTGTATATATAGGCGGTTTTAGGTTAACACGAGTCCATAGGCACAAAGATCGACAAGATGAGAGCCACGAGGCACCAGGTAGCCCCCTTGCGGCGACCAGGGTATCAGGCCGCACCATGTGCCTCATCTTAGTAATCTACATCACGACTGATAACAAAGGCTAAAAGTTAGATTTCGCTCATATTTAGAAGCGCAGCATATTGTTAGATAGGCCAACATTTGAAGTCATTCCAAGATATTTAACGGTACATGATTCATTTGGAGCCTTCAGAATTAGCTTGCTTTTCTTCCTCACCTGGGCCACTGACTTGTAAAATATATAAAGCAGAGTTTGCATATCTTACCCGCTAATGCGAATTTTCGAGGTACACATTAAGTGTCTCTTTCAGGTCAGCCGATCTCTCCTTCTCCATGTATGCCCTTATAAATAGCAAGCTGTCGTATTAAGAAAAAAGTGGTTGATCCAGGGGTGGTAGGTGCACCTCGGTGTTCTGGATCACCCCTCAAGAACATCGTTCTTGCGCCTCAGCAGTTCAAGCCGGCGACCTCATGTCGAAGCGGTCAAGCGGCACAAGGAAGAGGATACGGAGAGGCCTGTGGTCTCCCGAGGAGGATGTGAAGCTGATGAACCACGTTTCCAAGTATGGCCATGGCTGCTGGAGTTATGTCCCCAAGCTAGCAGGTATTGTACCAACAACGCCCATAGCTCACCTTTAACACTGCAAGCTGTTTAACTAGCCAAGTTTTTGTAGTACTACTCCACTGTGAATTAATTGCAGTGTTACTATACGATTGTTCTAGTGACTGACTGACTGACTGTAGTAGTAGATAATTTTGCATGATGTTTTCTTTTTGGAATGGTTTATATGACCTTATGCTCTTGGTGTGGGGAAATATCTACTGCTTCAATGGAACTTGTCTGAACCCATAGATGCGTTGTAATAGGGATCGAGAGGGGTGGAAAGAGCTGCAGGCTGAGGTGGTTAAACTATCTCAGGCCTGGCCTCAAGAGAGGTGCATTCTCCGTGGAAGAGGAAGACCTCATTGTCCGTCTCCATTCCATCCTGGGCAACAGGTGAATACATTTCACCGATACTGCTCCTACTTGGCCAGTTTTAGTAAGCGAATTAATGTGAAATTACTCGATTGTTTTGTCCCTCCTTAATCAATGGGAAATTTGGTGTGTCATCATTGCCGCTTGAATTCATGGATAGGTGGTCTCAGATCGCGGCGCGGCTACCGGGTCGGACGGACAACGAAGTCAAGAACTTCTGGCACTCCTTCATCAAGAAGAAGCTCCACCTGCGTGGCATCGACCCGGTTACCCACAAGCCGGTCGCCGAGGGCAGCAGCACCTGCGCCGCCGTCGCCAAAACCACAGCCACAAGAACCACGGCTGCGTCCGGTGAATCTGCGCTCATCCTGTCATCAGCGGGACAGTATGATGTAGCTCATGTTCCTCCTCAATCCAAGGCAAAAAGCTACATGTACATCCGGAGCAGCACCAGCGCGGACGGGGGAACGAGCACGAGCGCCCATGCTTCGGTCGACGTACGCCGTTGCTGCAGCGATGCATCCATGGCGCCGACGGGGCACTGCTTGGAGTTGGACACGGACGCTCTGCACTCCGTCTCCTCTGATATTGTGCACCCGGTGGTGCCGAGCTCCTCCTGCACGGTGTGCTCCATAGCTGGCCCAGGCTCTGCAGGCACCGCCGCCGCCAGTGCCACCGTCGAGCAGTACAACGACGACCACGAGCTGTGGCTGGAGCCGGAGTGGACAGGCACGTGTATGGACGCCAGCATCGACCACTATGGCACGGGCACGACGCTCGACGATCTCAAGTGGTCTGACTGCATATTCGACGCCCGCTACCAGCTGCACAGCTAGGGCATCATCCATCGCGAGCGCGGTTAACTGGGTCAGGAACTGCTTCAACTGGCACGAGCAATTCATTACCGCATGCTATACACACGGGTGCATACGTAAGATAGTCTTGTTTTGGTGATTTGATTTGTAACAAAAATTCATATCTCTTGTCTGATCCATTGTTTGATGGTATGCCATTTCTGCCGTAACGTGTAAATTGCATATGATGATACTGATATATATATATACATATTTATAAATTGTTTCACTTTCCTCGCCATGTTTAAATAAGAAGTGTGTTTCAGCCCAAACCCTAAATGTGGGATTTATCAAAAATTATTTCAATTCCACCTGATTGATTTGTAGATTAATGTATGTGATTTTTTTAAAACACCTTTATGTTAAACCCTTAACTCTAGGATCGGTTCTAATCGAATCCCCAACTCCCAATCAATGAATTTAAAACTCGTAAGTTTCTCATCTTGACCTTAAATTTGTTTGGCACACAAGGAAAGGTTGATCTAGATGAGACTATCATAATTTCTCACATTTCTCTCGGTCGCCAACATGTTAGATCTATTAGCTCCTACTCCATCAAACCCTTCTTTGATTTCTATTTCCGTCCATATCTTCTTCTCATCTCTCAAACATCCATCATGCTCTAGCAATTTCCTTGAATAATGAAGGAACATAGCATGACTTGCAAAATGGTGATACGATGTACCGTGAGCAAGTTCAAGTTTAGCAGGAAGATGGCACAAGTGTAGTGGTGGTAACATTGGCACGAGAGAACCACTGAAAAAACTATGGTGAATGCATGGAGTCTCACTATAGGACAAATACAAAATTATTTTGGACAAGGAGGATATTTTTTTCCAGTGCATGCTTGGTGTTCAAGCATGAGAGGGGGAGGATCAGTGGGCCAGTGCTCGTAGACGCCATTATCCATGTGCATGCATTTCCATGGGGAGATCCTAGATCCGCACAGACATGAGTTAAGAGATAGTGTAAACTATATATACAAACCTTTTAGTAGGTGTATGATGATTCATCCGCATATAAGGCCCTTAGGATCTTCTCGAACACCCTACACTATTGTACTCTAGAAGCATTCAAATTAGATAAGGGACGTGCATGTGCAATAAATTATTTAATGAACAAGTAGCACATCTGGTGAACATTCATCAAGAAGTTTCTTAAATATGGTAATCTCGATGACTGTTCACTAGATGGGGCAATTACAGTTCGGACTTTAAGATGGACCATTTCATTTATTTATATGGTAATGAGAATGTACATATACAAAATTACATTCATCCGTCCCAAAATATAAGGCACATTAAATTTTGTGGGTCAACAACTTATATCTTTGACTATGGTTTGTACCTATAATAAATCCAGAAAATTTGTATAAATATATATTAAATGAATGAGATTTGCAAGATGAATGCAACAATATAATTTATGCATCCTAAAATCACTTAATTTTGAATATAATACTGTGTAACATGTATGCTACTACCAAGTCGCCTAAAATTGATAGTATCCATTGGCCGAAGAATGCTTCTCATCTTCCTCCTTCTATTTTTTATACAATATCAAAGCATGATACCTTAGAATACCAGACGTCGATAGATTTCAACCAAGCTAGGAAGTTGTGGACTCCAACTTTTATCATTGTTATGTATATCTTTTCGTGGTTTAGGGTTTCACGGTGTAGCATTCCTTGTTTGGATTTGGGAGTTGCAAGGAGAAGGACCTCTTGTCACGTACGTTTCCTGATTCTAGAGAGATGGCCGACGGAGGACTTAGGAAGGGGTCAAGAACTTGAGGGTGTGCATGTGTTAGAAGTTAGGAAAGTAATAATATCTAGAAACAACAACAATACAGTAAGGGTTAGAATGTATAGAGTAGACATGTCAGATCTGACGATAACCGAGAGAGGTTGTGGCGTGGTATGTGGTAACATGGAAGTGGAGACGACGACAACAAATCCATGGGTAGCAGCTCCAAGAGACAAGATATGAGGTGGATTGTCGAGGTAGCTAGGTAGCACTATGCAGTAGGTGTGTGGTTATCACATATGTATGAGAAGAAGGGAGAGTGACAAGAATATCAGTTGAAACATAAAGTCTTTATCTGGCCCTTACTACACAAAAGAATAAATCGAAGATGTATGCTTCTGAGAAATATCTTCACATACTCTGTTACAATTGCGTACTTTGTGCGGGAGTGATATTTTGGCTCCCGGGTGCGTATGCTCCTTTTAGTTTGAACTGTAACTTTGATATATTTTGAAATATCAAAAAATTTCAAACGAAAAATCCATATGTACATCTTCAAATGCTAGTGCGCACGAAGTCTTTGCATAAAAAATAAACTTGTCATTTAGGCTGTGTAAAAAAGACAAAATTTAGTGCTAAAACTAAGGCTTTTTGTGAGACTTGTTTTATCTTTTTTACATCGAACACAAAAAATATCCGTTTTTCGCGAAACTGCACGGACGCACATAGATTGTCGAGATGTACATGCGAAATTTTTTGTTAGAATTTTTTAACAATTAAAAATATTTTTTTTGGTGGAGGGAGCATATGCACCCAAGAGCCGAATTGAATTTCCGATTTTGTGCAGATTAAGGATTGGAAACACAAGTGTATCCATTCTAGAACTTTATTCTACAAAAAAACTTAGGGGTATATCATGAAGCTTTACTTATCAAGCTACCACATTAATAAACATATGCGGAAGTTATATCTCTATGTTGTTGGTGCATATGGAAGAAAAAAGGATTTTTTTTAGATGAGAGACCACAATTTTGACTGTAAGAGAAAGCTGAAGGAGGAATTGTTCTTGGATATCCGTATGGCAAAACATAACAATTATATTGTGCTTAAAGACTAGAGGTAAAACTTTTTTATAATATCTTTCTATCTTCCTTTTCTGAATTTTCTTATTATGCAACGTTATGTCAAATATAAATATAATATATAATACTCCCTCCGTTTAATATTAGTTGTCACTAATTATGCATGGAATGGAGGGAGTAGGGCTCAATTGCCTTAATGTTTTCCTGTAAAAGTGTGCTGAATATAGAAGAAAGAAGTGACTATCTATGGAAAATAAATGATAAGATTAGCTATACTTTTGGCAACATGATGATAGCACGCAAATAAGTGACAACATTGAGCCACGTTTTATCATTATCCATTTACTATATATGTCATTCGACGAGTTGTTTCTTTAATATGTTTGTGCTTCAAGATGGTTTTGCTTTTATTGTAAAACTTTTGTACTTCTTTCTTTCCAAATTAGAATATATATATTAGTTTTGATCAAAGTCAAACTTCATAAACTGTCAGCAAATGTATAGAAAAAATATCAACATCTACAACGTCAATTCAATGTTATTAGGACCATCATGAAATATAATTTAATATTTTATGCATTTATAGTATTATAAAAGTTAATATATTTTATATTGTTAGTCAAATTTTAAAAAAATTGACTTTGACCAAAACTAATATGCATTCTAATCTGAAAAGGAGGGAGTATTTTGGCTGTCCTTGCTACTTAATTATAACCATTGGATATGCTGGCTTTTATCATTGCTAGGAGGTTTTGGAGTCCAGTCAATGTGGGTGACGTACCTCCTTATTATACATGCAAGTGAGGCTGACATGGAATAACTGTCCCCCATCAATTTTTGCCCACCCGGATAAACAGGACAAGCAGGATTTTAGAAATTTTAGGTCATGGGCGGGTCCCATGGTAGTTGCCAACTGCCTCCTTTATCATTTGTGTCGTCGGGTGGCTGCTGATAACTACTCCCTCCAGTCGGATTAAATCGACGCGGAGGAGCGCCAAACCTAGTGTATCTCTTGTGTAAGCCCAGTTACAAACGGGATAAGCGAGGCACTGCCGCTAATCCGGAATGTGCAAAACTTTTTTTTTTAATAAGGGAATGTGCAAAACTGGATAAATACAAATGGGATAAGTGTGTTTTAAAGGCGGGATGGGGGGTGGGCTTGGCGGCATGCCCATCGCACTTGCAATGTTACCCCTGAATGATTTAACCCGTTCATTGGTTGACGATTCCGATTCATTCGCAACCTCATTGGAACACATGGTGTGTTCGAGGCTTCCAGCTAAAAAAAATAAAAACTCAAAGTACACCATATATAGATATATTGCCGACACAAACTATCACATACACTCACATATCGCCTGCTGAAGATTAGATGCATAGCTTTTCTGTGTGCCATATTTTTATTTGGTTGATTCATGTATCGACCTTAGCTGATCCGTGAATGTAGTAAGTGAATCTTGATGAACTAATACTTTGGTTTAATAAAGCAAGCCGTATGCATCTATTGATGCAGAGGATGAAGCTATGCTCCTTTATAAAAAAAAACCGTTCTACTGAAGATTAGAGCAACGAAACATCAAAGAAATCCCACGCTGCCCCCTAGTTGGTATCCATATGCATGACCTGATGGCCCGAGAAAAAACGCTGTCCTAGTAAAAATGCATGAACATTTGAGTTAACATAGAATCTTGTCCGTCCTTCAAAAGAAAACAGAATCGTGTGCGGTTGATACCTCTGTCCAATCAAATGATTCTCATAGGGTGGGGCACATATGTGACATATATACACAAACATGACATTTAACTTGGACAATAATTCATGCAGGACCGCTTGAAGTACATACCATCTGTGCCATATAAAGGGAAATGAAAACGATTGTCACTACGTGTTTGAATGAGCACCTGCAGATCTCAGCATGATTCCTGACCAGTGGCCGCGACCAGGCAATTTGGTTATGACTGAGCTGTCTAATTTTACTTGGTAGACAGCACTGTTTTCTCTAAATGTACACATCACATTTAGAAAGCGCGCTGTTTGGTGTGTATAAGTATATTCTACCTGGAACAAAATTCTAGTCATCTAGAAGAGCGAAGAGTCAACTTTGTGTAAACCGTACCCGTTGAGTACTGCTGAATACGTGCAAGAAACTAGGAATAGGGTATGACCTGGTTTGGAAAAATATATAGCGTATGGGTTTTAAAAGAACTTTATCTAAAAATAAGTTTGTTGCAGGGTTACGCTTATGTCAGAGATTAATGATGGCACGCCATTCAAATGAATCTGATAAATTGTTTGGAAACATGTTACTACATGTATTTTGGTGGTGAAATCTATGAAGATCTAATGGATAGACATCATAGGTTCCCCTGAAAATACTTATGAAAATAAAAAAGATCTCACTTAGAATTAAGATATTTACGTTTTTTTTTCTTTTCGAAATGGGGAGTTCAACCCCGGCTTCTGCATCATGATGATGCACACGGCCTTTTATTAATAAAGTATCAAAAAGTCTTACATAAATCGCATCTCAATCATCGCCTACAGTTGATACAAAAATCAACCAGCGGAACCAAAAGAACATCAAAAAACTAAAAATCATTGTAGTCTCCTAGTATGTCGCCAGCCAGCCTGGCACAAGATATTCTGAGCGACCATCTGGAGCCGTGTGCATCCAGAAGCCATGGCATCCCGTAGTCCCTCCGGCGAAAGGAGAGCCCATAGCTGAACCCAGTGAGCCACCATATGAATAACCTGCAAGTAGTGAAAAGATTGTTTTTTGTTAAATATAAGATCATTTCTTGCCCTCCAAATAGACTAACATAAAGCCCAACACGGATAAAAGCTTTAGATTGTCTATGTACCCCATTTAACCAATTCCCAAACAAATTTGTAATATTGGTTGGAGGTGGAAGATCAAAAGCGAAATTAACCGTACGCCAAAGAAGTTTAGCTAATGGACAGTCAATGAAAAGGTGTTCAACAGTTTCCTGTTCTCCACAAAAAACACACTTCATACATCCATTCCAATTCCGTTTAGCTAAATTATCTTTAGTTAATAATACCTTGTTACTAAGAAACCACATAAATATTTTTATTTTTAAATTGACTTTAACTTTCCACAAATATTTTCTCAGGTATGGGGTATGATCACTCATAAGATCTTCATACATAGATTTTACTGTAAATTTACCATTGGTTTTCAATTCCCAAACAAAATGATCTTGTTCATCATTTAGATTTACCGTCATTAGTTTTCGGCATAACTGCAACCACAAAGTCCATTTGTTGCCCAATAACATCCGTCTGAAACTAATATTCAGTGGGGTTTGAGCTAGCACATGAGCTACCGTTACATTCTTGTGACGCACAATATTATTTAATGACGGATATTGATTTGCCAGAGGGGTTTTCCCTAGCCAGACATCTTCCCAAAAACGAGTACTCATACCATTTCCAACTTTAAAAAAGCCTCTATTAAAAAACTCCTCCTTCACTCGCATTAAGCCCTTCCAAAAAGAAGAATCTGTGGGCTTGGATTGTACGGCCGATAAGGTTTTATTCCTTAGATATTTATTATGTAACAATTCCTGCCACACCCCATCCTCATTAAGCAACTTAAACAACCATTTACTTAGTAAGCATTTGTTTTTGAGTTCGAGTACTTCAATACCTAAACCCCCTTGATCTTTAGGCCGACAAACAATATTCCATTTTGTAAACCTATATTTTTTCTTATTTTCATCAGATTGCCAGAAAAACTTAGATCTATAGAAATCCAATCGTTTCCTTACCCCCAATAGGTATCTCTAAAAAGGATAACATAAACATAGGTAAAGTAGTTAAAACTGAATTAATAAGTACCAATCTATCTCCATAAGATAATAATTTTCCTCTCCACCATCCCAGTTTGCTTTCAAACCGTGTTTCAACTGGATACCAGTCGGAATTTTTCAGTTTTCTGTAGCGGATCGGAATACCTAGATATTTAAAGGGAAGAGATCCAACATCACATCCAAAGATCTGTTTATATTGATCCTCTTCATCATTTGCCTTTCCGAAACAGAAAAGTTCACTTTTGTGGAAGTTAATTTTGCGTCCCGATAGTTCTTCAAATATGCATAAAATTAGCTTCATGTTTACAGCTTTTAGGTGGTCATGTTCCAAAAAAAGGATTGTATCATCGTGATGTAACATCCCAAAAATTTCAAAACAAAACAAATGAATTTCCCCTAGTTCCAAATTTTGGAACCAACAAAAACTT
>NC_061510.1:13917346-13971625 GCF_022539505.1 Lolium rigidum
CGTTGGCTCCGTGGATTAAATAGTCACTACTACTTCGCTTCCGCTATTTGTGATGTTCGTTGATCGATAGATCAACTACTATTGTAATTTTGGATCATGTGATCTACCTTTGTAAGACGATTATGTGTTGTAATAAATGATGACTCTATGATATTCAACTATTATGTCTCGCAACAACAATATTCCTGGGATTGCGATGTATGGCATAATAGGCATCTGGACTTAAAAATCCGGGTGTTGACACGTGATGACCCACAAGTATAGGGGGTGTATCGTAGTATCTTCGATAAGTAAGAATGTCGATCCCAACGAGGAGCAGAAGGTGTTGACAAGCAGTTTCGATGAAGGATTCACTGTAAATGCTCACAGACAAGTATTCAGGGGGTTTTGATGTAATAGATGAATAAAGTACGAGTAAGTAAAGTGCGAGAGTAATAATTGCAGCGAGTGGCCCAATCCTTTTTAGCACAAAGGACAAGCCGGTTTGTTTACTTATAATAACCAAACGTTCTCGAGGACACACGGGATTTTAGTCTAGTGCTTTCGCTACATACGGCTAATTAATCTTCATTGTTTTGATAAGTGTTGTGTGGGTGAACCTATGCTAATGTACCGCCCTTCCTAGGACTAATACATACTTGTGATTATACCCCTTGCAAGCATCCGCAACTACAAGAAAGTAATTAAGATAAATCTAACCACAGACCTTAAACTCGAGATCCTCGCTATCCCTCCCGCATCGATATACCAACGGGGCTCAGGTTTCGTCACTCCGCAACCCCGCAATTGGCAAACGAGTACAAGATGCATTCCCCTAGGCCCATAAAGGTGAAGTGTCGTGTAGTCGACGTTCACACGACACCACTAGAAGAATAACACCACAACTTAAATATCATAACATTGAATATTACTCAACCATACTTCACTACTAACATTTAGACTTCACCCATGCCCTCAAGAACTAAACGAACTACTCACGAGACATCATATGGAACATGATCATAGGTGATATGATGATGAATAACAATCTGAACATAAACCTTGGTTCAACGGTTTCACTCAATAGCATCAATAACAAGTAGAAATCAACACCGAGAGAGTTTCCCCTATCAAACAATCAAGATCAAATCCAAATTGTTACAGCGGTGACGGCGTGCAGCGGTGGAGACGGCGGTGATAATGATGAAGATGATGATGATGGTGATGGAGATGATGTCCAGCTCGATGACGGTGACGATGGCGTCGATTTCCCCTCCGGGAGGGAATTTCCCCGGCGGATCTCAGCCGCCGGAGAGCTCTTTTCTCTCCGGTGTTCTCCGCCCTGCAGAGGCGGCCGTGGCTTTTCGCGATGTACCCCCGGAGCTTAGGTTTTTGGGACGAAGGCGTACGCGAAGAAAAGGAGGCGAGAGGGGCCGTGGGCCCCTCCTCACAGTGGCGGCGCGGCCGGGCCTTGGGCCGCGCCGGCCTATGGGGTGGGCCCACCTCGGGTCCCCCGGCTCCCCCTTCCGGCTCCCTTCGTCTTCCGGAAAAATAGGATTTTTCATATAATTTCCGTCAACCGTTGATCTTCCGAAATATTGCATTCTCGACGGCGCTTTTTCCAGCAGAATCCTGACTCCGGTGCGCGATCCTCCAATAATCATGAAACATGCAAAATAGATGAAATAACATAAGTATTATCTCCAAATATGAAATATATCAATGAATAACAGCAAATTATGATATAAAATAGTGATGCAAATTGGACGCATCAACTCCCCCCAAGCTTAGACTTCGCTTGTCCCCAAGCGAAACTGAACTCGTAGAACAGGACCACATGTTTATGGAGTGAAGAGTCGATAAATCAAATACGGACAAGCAGCATCATATTCATTCACACAAGACATTCTAGTGAACAACTTCCTCATATAACTCAACTTGAAACAAGTATAAGGTAATCACAAATAAAGGTGCATAAGAAATCATAGTTGGTGATGGCAAACTTCGTTCTTGGTCAGAGAACAATTAACAGGTTATTCTTATATATCGAGCAGCGCTCTCATGTTAAAGTTTATATGGCTCATCTTGCATACTCAATCATAATGATCATTGATAACTTGCAAAGCTATATTCATTCAGATAAAACTTGTACTAAACAAGGAAGAGTAAAAGACATGATGAAGCAAATCACAATATAATGGTTTGATCACAACAACTCAAATGCTTGCTTGAGATGGAGGGAAATAGGTTTACCGACTCAACATAAAGTAAAAGACAGGCCCTTCGCAGAGGGAAGCAGGGATTAAATCATGTGCTAGAGCTTTTTCAGTTTTGAAATCATATAAAGAGAATAAAAGTAATATTTTTGAGAGGTGTTTGTTGTTGTCAACGACTGGTAGCGGGTACTCTAACTCCCTTGCCAGACAAACTCTCGAAGAGCGGCTCCCATTAAGGCATTTTCATTTTGGGTGGCACCCCTTCCAACCTTACTTTCACAAACCATGGCTAACCGAATCCTCGGGTGCCTGCCAACAATCTCATACCATGAAGGAGTGCCTTTTTATTTTAGTTTTATTTAGATGACACTCCTCCCAACCTTTGCTTTCTCAAGCCATGGCTAACCGAATCCTCGGGTGCCGTCCAACAATCACATACCATGGAGGAGTGTCTATTTGTAGTATCATGAAGGTTAATTAATCGGGGCTGGGAACCCCATTGCCAGCTTTTTTTGCAAAATTATTGGATAAGTGGATGAAGCCACTAGTCCATTGGTGAAAGTTGCCCAACAAGATTGAAAGGTAAAACACCACATACTTCCTCATGAGCCATAAAACATTGACACAAATAAGAGATGATAAATTTTGAATTGTTTAAAGGTAGCACACGAAGTATTTACTTGGAATGGCAGGAAATACCATGTAGTAGGTAGATATGGTGGACACAAATGGCATAGGTTTGGGTTGAGGTTTGAATGCACGAGAAGCATTCCCTATCAAGCAAGGTCTTTGGCTAGCAAGGTTAATTAGCAAGCACAAAAGTTGAGGGAAACAAACGAATATACATGTGATAGAAACAATCATGTATCTTTCTTGTAAGCACAAACAATTTTAACTTCAGAATAATAAGCTATGAGCTAACAAGAAAGGAAGACAATGAAACAACTATATATATTTCTCTTTTCTACTTAAACCTCAAGGTGTTGTTGCTATTGACCAATGCTAAGTTTGCCAAAACCAAATAGATTTACTCAATGCTCCCAAAGTGGTACCAATACTAAAATCAAGATCAATCATATAATAGAAATTGCAAACTAAAATAAGGTGTGCAATATGTAAATGATAAGACTTCTCATTAATATTTCATAACGATAACTCACACCAAGGGATACATAGACAACCGACTAAAGGAGAGATACTTCCACACCGCAACCCATCTTATATGATAACTTCCCTACTCATGATATGACACTACTTGATAGTAAAAAGTAAAAGGTAGTGATGATGTGATACCGCGGCACTCCCCCAAGCTTGGAACAAACCAAGGGGATGACAATACCTATGATGAATTACTCCTTTGGCGATGGTGGTGATGAATTCCCGACAAGCTTCTCCACAAGCTCCTGAAGCTCATCAATCTTGTACATGAGGTTGCGGATCATCTCCGAATTGTGCTCGACGCGATTAAGAAGTATGTCCGACGGCGAGTCCCAATTCTTGGAGTTATTTCCCCACCCTTCAGCCTTCGAGCTTCGTCCTTCCCGCAGTTGTTAGAACGATCTATATCCCAATTGCTAGGCAATGCTGCCTTGGGAGTCCTTTCAATTTGATTATTGTAGATTAGATTGCGGAAGGGATGGTAAGTGCCTCGAAGAAGATGTCTTTGGAGCTAGGTAATGACGTGGAACCCTTCCTCCGGTGCGAATTCTTGCGCTCCCGTTTGCACTAAAAGGGTTATCCACCACTTTGATGCTTGCGACGGTAGCACGCGGGTATGCGCGCGAGTCTTCCTCCACTTCTTCTTCATCTTCTTCCTTGACGCTCTCGTCCACCTCTTTCCACTCGGGATCTTGAATATCTTCATCCGAAAGCCCCTTGCCCTTATTGTTGGAGGCCATGGTGCTCCTAGATTGAAAATAGATCCTGGCAGAAACAGCTTGAAACAAAACACGTCGAGAAAACAATATACGGACCTCCAGGGGTCCGGGGGATTATATAGCAGGAATTTTTATGTCATAAGGAAAGTACCAGGTCGAACCGGAGTCGGAAAGGGGCGACGAGGCGGCCAGCTCATAGGGCGGCGCGGGCAAGGCCCGGCCGCGCCGGCCTATGGGGGCACGCCCTCGCGCGTCTCCTCCACTCCGTTTCGATCTCGTAATTTTTCATATTTTCCATAAACAGCAGAAAATATTGTTCTGAAAGTAAATCGTGAACTTTTTATTACCTCGTACCGTTACCTATTCAAAGTCGAGTTCTGGCGGACTGTCAATTTGACCTTTGATGAAAGCCTCTGGTGTTTCCACTTGAATAACATCAACATCTACATTATAAGAATCACCTAAGATATAATGCTTGAGTCTTTGTCCATTCACCACTTGCGTGGCATTGCCTTGGAGAGAACTAATTTTAATTGCTCCTGAACGATACACCTCCTCAACAACATATGGTCCTTCCCATTTCGAGAGTAATTTCCCGCAAAGAATCCGAGACGAGACCGATACAATAGGACTTTATCCCCAATATTAAACTCTCTTTTATAATCCTTCTATCATGCCATTTCTTAACTTTCTCTTTAAAGAGTTTAGCATTTTCATAAGCTTCACTTCTCCATTCATCTAGAGAACTTAATTGCCAGCAACCTCTTATTACCGGCTAGTTTAGGATCTTTATTTAGTTCTCTAACAGCCCAATAAGCCTTGTGCTCTAGTTCTAAAGGTAAATGACAAGATTTTCCATAAACCATTTTATAAGGTGACATTCCCATGGGGTTTTTATAAGCAGTTCTATAAGCCCATAGTGCTTCCTTCAATTTACTAGCCCAATTCTTTCTAGTTTTATTAACAGTCTTTTGCAAGATAGATTTAATTTCTCTATTTGATAGTTCTACTTGCCCACTAGTTTGAGGATGATAAGCGGAAGCAATTCTATGATTAATACCATATTTAGCAAGAGTTTTTCTAAAACCACCATGAATAAAATGAGAACCTCCAACTGTCATAATATATCTAGGAACTCTAAATCTAGGAAAAATAATGTCTAAAAGCATTCTTAAAGAGGTCTTGATACGTCTCCAACGTATCGATAATTTCTTGTGTTCCATGCCACATTATTGATGTTATCTACATGTTTTATGCACACTTTATATCATATTCGTGCATTTTCTGGAACTAACCTATTAACAAGATGCCGAAGTGCCGCTTGCCGTTTTCTCGCTGTTTTTGGTTTCGTAAATCCTAGTAAAGAAATATTCTCGGAATTGGACGAAATAAAAGCCCGGAGGCCTATTTTCTCACGAAGCTTCCGAAGACCGAAGACGAGACGAAGAGGGGCCACGGGGAGCCAAACCCTAGGGCGGCGCGGCCCCCCCCTGGCCGCGCGGCCCCGTGGTGTGGGCCCCCCGTGCCGCCTCTTGACTTGCCCTTCCGCCTACAAATAGCCTCCGTGACGAAACCCCCGCACCGAGAGCCACGATACGGAAAACATTACCGAGACGCCGTCGCCGCCGATCCCATCTCGGGGATCCCGGAGATCGCCTCCCGCACCCCGCCGGAGAGGGGATTCATCTCCCGGAGGACTCTACGCCGCCATGGTCGCCTCCGGAGTGATGAGTGAGTAGTCTACCCCCGGACTATGGGTCCATAGCAGTAGCTAGATGGTTGTCTTCTCCCCATTGTGCTATCATTGTCGGATCTTGTGAGCTGCCTATCATGATCAAGATCATCTATATGTAATTCTATATGTTGCGTTTGTTGGGATCCGATGAATAGAGAATACTTGTTATGTTGATTATCAAAGTTATACATGTGTTGTTTATGATCTTGCATGCTCTCCGTTATTAGTAGATGCTCTGGCCAAGTAGATGCTTTTAACTCCAAGAGGGAGTACTTATGCTCGATAGTGGGTTCATGCCTGCATTGACACCTGGGACAGTGACAGTAAAGTTCTAAGGTTGTGTTGTGCCGTTGCCACTAGGGATAAAACATTGATGCTATGTCTAAGGATGTAGTTGTTGATTACATTACGCACCATACTTAATGCAATTGTCTGTTGTTTGCAACTTAATACCGGAGGGGGTTCGGATGATAACCTCGAAGGTGGACTTTTTAGGCATAGATGCAGCTTGGATGGCGGTCTATGTACTTTGTCGTAATGCCCAATTAAATCTCACTATACTCATCATGATATGTATGTGCATTGTCATGCTCTCTTTATTTGTCAATTGCCCAACCGTAATTTGTTCACCCAACATGCTGTTCGTCTTATGGGAGAGACACCTCTAGTGAACCGTGGACCCCGGTCCAATTCTCTTTACTCGAAATACACCCACCGCAATACTTGTTCTACTCGTTTTCTTTGCAAACAATCATCTTCCACACAATACGGTTAATCCTTTGTTACAGCAAGCCGGTGAGATTGACAACCTCACTGTTTCGTTGGGGCAAAGTACTTTGGTTGTGTTGTGCAGGTTCCACGTTGGCGCCGGGATCTCTGGTGTTGCGCCGCACTACATCTCGCCGCCATCAACCTTCAACGTGCTTCTTGGCTCCTCCTGGTTCGATAAACCTTGGTTTCTTTCTCGAGGGAAAACTTGCCGCTGTGCTCATCATACCTTCCTCTTGGGGTTGCCCAACGAACGTGTGAAATACACGCCATCAAGCATATTTTCTGGCGCCGTTGCCGGGGAGATCAAGACACGCTGCAAGGGGAGTCTCCACTTCTCAATCTCTTTACTTTGTTTTTGTCTTGCTTTGTTTTATTTACTACTTTGTTTGCTGCATTATATCAAAATACAAAAAAGTTAGTTGCTAGTTTTACTTTATTTGCTATCTTGTTTGCTATATCGAAAACACAAAAAAATTAGTTTACTTGCATTTACTTTATCTAGTTTGCTTTATTTACTATTGCTAAAATGGCCAACGCTGAAAATACTAAGTTGTGTGACTTCACAACCACAAATAATAATGATTTCTTATGCACACCTATTGCTCCACCTCGCTACTACAGCAGAATTCTTTGAAATTAAACCTCGCTTTATCGAATCTTGTCATGAAAGATCAATTTTCCGGAATTAGTTCCGATGATGCTGCTGCCCATCTTAATAATTTTGTTAAACTATGCGAAATGCAAAAATATAAAGATGTAGATGGTGATATTATTAAACTAAAATTGTTCCCTTTCTCATTAAGAGGAAGAGCTAAAGATTGGTCGCTATCTCCGCCTAAGAATAGTATTGATTCATGGACTAAATGCAAGGATGCTTTTATTGGTAGATATTATCCCCCTGCTAAAATTATATCTTTGAGGAGTAGCATAATGAATTTTAAACAATTAGATACTGAACATGTTGCTCAAGCTTGGGAAAGAATGAAATCTCTGGTTAAAAATTGCCCAACCCATGGACTCGACTACTTGGATGATCATCCAAACCTTCTATGCAGGACTAAATTTTTCTTCACGGAATTTATTGGATTCAGCTGCTGGAGGTACCTTTATGTCCATCACTCTTGGTGAAGCAACAAAGCTTCTTGATAATATGATGATCAACTACTCTGAATGGCACACGGAAAGAGCTCCACAAGGTAAGAAGGTAAATTCCGTCGAAGAAACCTCTTCCTTGAGTGATAAGGTTGATGCTATTATGTCTATGCTTGTGAATGATAGGACTAATGTTGATCCTAATAATGTTCCGTTAGCTTCATTGGTTGCACAAGAAGAACATGTTGATGTAAACTTCATTAAAAATAATAATTTCAACAACAATGCTTACCGGAACAATTCTAGTAATAACTATAGGCCATATCCTTATAATAATGGTAACGGTTATGCTAATTCTTATGGGAATTCTTACAACAATAATAGGAATTCACCCCCTGGACTTGAAGCCATGCTTAAAGAATTTATTAGTACACAAACTGCCTTTAACAAATCTCGTTGAGGAAAAGCTCAATAAAATTGATATTCTTGTTTCTAGAGTTGATAGTCTTGCCTCCGATGTTGATCTTTTGAAATCGAAAGTTATGCCTAATAGGGATATTGAAAATAAAATTGTTACTACAGCAAATGCCATTCAAGTTAGAATTAATGAGAATATAAGATTAATGGCTGAACTGCGTGCTAGGTGGGATAGAGAAGAAAATGAAAAACTAGCTAAAGAGAAGAATATAGCTAAAGTTTGGACTATTACCACCACTAGTAATGCTAATGCTACACATGTTGCTGCACCTCCTACTCATACTAATAAAAGAATTGGTGTTAGCAATGTTTCCACTTCTAATGCAAAGCGCGAAAACTGCCTCGAAACTGCTAAAACTCACTGAAACTGCCTCGCGATAAAGCTGCTGAAATTTTTTCCAACATTGGGGATGATGATCCCATTGCTTTAGATTATAATGGTTTGAATTTTGATGATTGCCACATCTCTGAAGTTATAAAGTTCTTGCAAAAACTTGCTAAAAGTCCTAATGCTAGTGCTATAAATTTGGCTTTCACGCATCATATTACAAATGCTCTCATAAAAGCTAGAGAAGAGAAACTAGAGCGCGAAGCCTCTATTCCTAAAAAGCTAGAAGATAGTTGGGAGCCCATCATTAAGATGAAGGTTAAAGATTTTGATTGTAATGCTTTATGTGATCTTGGTGCAAGTATTTCTGTTATGCCGAAGAAAATTTATAATATGCTTGACTTGCCACCGCTGAAAAATTGTTATTTGGATGTTAATCTTGCTGATCATTCTACAAAGAAACCTTTGGGTAAAGTTGATAATGTTCGCATTACCGTTAACAATAACCTTGTTCCCGTTGATTTTGTTGTCTTGGATATTGAATGCAATGCATCTTGTCCAATTATATTGGGAAGACCTTTTCTTCGAACTCGTTGGTGCTATTATTGATATGAGGGAAGGTAATATAAAATATCAATTTCCTCTCAAGAAAGGTATGGAACACTTCCCTAGAAAGAGAATGAAGGTACCTTATGATTCTATTATTAGAACAAATTATGATGTTGATGCTTCATCTCTCGATGTTACTTGATACACACTTTCTGCGCCTAGCTGAAAGGCGTTAAAGAAAAGCGCTTATGGGAGACAACCCATGTTTTTACCTACAGTACTTTGTTTTTATTTTGTGTCTTGGAAGTTGTTTACTACTGTAGCAACCTCTCCTTATCTTAGTTTTGAGTTTTGTTGTGCCAAGTTAAGCCGTTGATAGAAAAGTAAGTACTAGATTTGGATTACTGCGCAGTTCCAGATTTCTTTGCTGTCACGAATCTGAGCCCACTGCCCTGCAGGAAGCTCAGAAAATTATGCCAATTTACGTGCATGATCCTCAGATATGTACGCAACTTTCATTCAATTTGAGAATTTTCATTTGAGCAAGTCTGGTGCCATTTTAAAATTCGTCAATACGAACTGTTCTGTTTTGACAGATTCTGCCTTTTATTTCGCATTGCCTCTTTCGCTAGGTTGGATAAATTTCTTTGATCCACTAATGTCCAGTAGCATTATGCAATGTCCAGAAGTGTTAAGAATGATTGTGTCACCTCTGAATATGTCAATTTATATTGTGCACTAACCCTCTAATGAGTTGTTTCGAGTTTGGTGTGGAGGAAGTTTTCAAGGATCAAGAGAGGAGTATGATGCAACATGATCAAGGAGAGTGAAAGCTCTAAGCTTGGGGATGCACCCGGTGGTTCACCCCTGCATATATCAAGAAGACTCAAGCTGTCTAAGCTTGGGGATGCCCAAGGCATCCCCTTCTTCATCAACAAATTATCGGGTTCCTCCCCGAAACTACATTTTTATTCGGCCACATCCTATGTGCTTTTTCTTGGAGCGTCGGTTTGTTTTTGTTTTTGTTTTGTTTGAATAAAATGGATCCTAGCATTCACTTTATGGGAGAGATACACACTCCGCTGTAGCATATGGACAAATATGTCCTTGGTTTCTACTCATAGTATTCATGGCGAAGTTTCTCCTTCGTTAAATTGTTATATGGTTGGAATTGGAAAATGATACATGTAGTAATTGCTATAAATGTCTTGGGTAATGTGATACTTGGCAATTGTTGTGCTCATGTTTAAGCTCTTGCATCATATGCTTTGCACCCATTAATGAAGAAATACATAGAGCATGCTAAAATTTGGTTTGCATATTTGGTTTCTCTAAGGTCTAGATAATTTCTAGTATTGAGTTTGAACAACAAGGAAGACGGTGTAGAGTCTTATAATGTTTACAATATGTCTTTTATGTGAGTTTTGCTGCACCGGTTCATCCTTGTGTTTGTTTCAAATAAGCCTTGCTAGCCTAAACCTTGTATCGAGAGGGAATACTTCTCATGCATCCAAAATACTTGAGCCAACCACTATGCCATTTGTGTCCACCATACCTACCTACTACATGGTATTTTCCAGCCATTCCAAAGTAAATTGCTTGAGTGCTACCTTTAAAATTCCATCATTCACCTTTGCAATATATAGCTCATGGGACAAATAGCTTAAAAACTATTGTGGTATTGAATATGTAATTATGCACTTTATCTCTTATTAAGTTGCTTGTTGTGCGATAACCATGTTTATCGGGGAACGCCATCAACTCATTGTTGAATTTCATGTGAGTTGCTATGCATGTTCGTCTTGTCCGAAGTAAGGGCGATCTACACTGAGTTGAATGGTTTGAGCATGCATATTGTGAGAGAAGAACATTGGGCCGCTAACTAAAGCCATGTTCCATGGTGGAAGTTTCAGTTTTGGACAAACATCCTCAAATCTCTAATGAGAAAAGAATTAATTGTTGTTGAATGCTTAAAGCATTAAAAGAGGAGTCCATTATCCGTTGTCTATGTTGTCCCGGTATGGATGTCTAAGTTGAGAATAATCAAAAGCGAGAAATCCAAATGCGAGCTTTCTCCTTAGACCTTTGTACAGAGCGGCATAGAGGTACCCTTTGTGATACTTGGTTAAAGCATATGTATTGCGGTGATAATCCAGGTAGTCCAAGCTAATTAGGACAAGGTGCGAGCACTATTAGTATACTATGCATGAGGCTTGCAACTTATAAGATATAATTTACATGATGCATATGCTTTATTACTACCGTTGACAAAATTGTTTCATGTTTTCAAAATCAAAGCTCTAGCACAAATATAGCAATCGATGCTTTTCCTCTATGAGGACCATTCTTTTACTTTCAATGTTGAGTCAGTTCACCTATTTCTCTCCACCTCAAGAAGCAAACACTTGTGTGAACTGTGCATTGATTCTTACATACTTGCTTATTGCACTTATTATATTACTCTATGTTGACAATATCCATGAGATATACATGTTACAAGTTGAAAGCAACCGCTGAAACTTAATCTTCTTTTGTGTTGCTTCAATACCTTTACTTTGAATTATTGCTTTATGAGTTAACTCTTATGCAAGACTTATTGATGCTTGTCTTGAAGTGCTATTCATGAAAAGTCTTTGCTTTATGATTCACTTGTTTACTCATGGCATACACATTGTTTTGATCGCTGCACTCACTACATATGCTTTACAAATAGTATGATCAAGTTTATGATGGCATGTCACTCCGTAAATTATCTTTGTTATCGTTTTACCTCGCTCGGGACGAGCAGAACTAAGCTTGGGGATGCCGATACGTCTCCAACGTATCGATAATTTCTTGTGTTCCATGCCACATTATTGATGTTATCTACATGTTTTATGCACACTTTATATCATATTCGTGCATTTTCTCGAACTAACCTATTAACAAGATGCCGAAGTGCCAGTTGCTGTTTTCTGCTGTTTTTGGTTTCCGAAATCCTAGTAAAGAAATATTCTCGGAATTGGACGAAATAAAAGCCCAGAGGCCTATTTTCTCACGAAGCTTCCAGAAGACCGAAGACGAGACGAAGAGGGGCCACGGGGAGCCAAACCCTAGGGCGGCGCGGCCCCCCTTGGCCGCGCGGCCCCGTGGTGTGGGCCCCCGTGCCGCCTCTTGACTTGCCCTTCCGCCTACAAATAGCCTCCGTGACGAAACCCCCGGTACCGAGAGCCACGATACGGAAAACATTACCGAGACGCCGTCGCCGCCGATCCCATCTCGGGGGATCCTCGGAGATCGCCTCCGGCACCCTGCCGGAGAGGGGATTCATCTCCCGGAGGACTCTACGCCGCCATGGTCGCCTCCGGAGTGATGAGTGAGTAGTCTACCCCTGGACTATGGGTCCATAGCAGTAGCTAGATGGTTGTCTTCTCCCCATTGTGCTATCATTGTCGGATCTTGTGAGCTGCCTATCATGATCAAGATCATCTATATGTAATTCTATATGTTGCGTTTGTTGGGATCCGATGAATAGAGAATACTTGTTATGTTGATTATCAAAGTTATACATGTGTTGTTTATGATCTTGCATGCTCTCCGTTATTAGTAGATGCTCTGGCCAAGTAGATGCTTTTAACTCCAAGAGGGAGTACTTATGCTCGATAGTGGGTTCATGCCCGCATTGACACCGGGACGATGGACGTAAAGTTCTAAGGTTGTGTTGTGCCGTTGCCACTAGGGATAAAACATTGATGCTATGTCTAAGGATGTAGTTGTTGATTACATTACGCACCATACTTAATGCAATTGTCTCGTTGTTTGCAACTTAATACTGGAGGGGTTCGGATGATAACCTCGAAGGTGGACTTTTTAGGCATAGATGCAGCTTGGATGGCGGTCTATGTACTTTGTCGTAATGCCCAATTAAATCTCACTATACTCATCATGATATGTATGTGCATTGTCATGCTCTCTTTATTTGTCAATTGCCCAACTGTAATTTGTTCACCCAACATGCCGTTCGTCTTATGGGAGAGACACCTCTAGTGAACTGTGGACCCCGGTCCAATTCTCTTTACTGAAATACAATCTACTGCAATACTTGTTCTACTGTTTTCTTTGCAAACAATCATCTTCCACACAATACGGTTAATCCTTTGTTACAACAAGCCGGTGAGATTGACAACCTCACTGTTTCGTTGGGGCAAAGTACTTTGGTTGTGTTGTGCAGGTTCCACGTTGGCGCCGGAATCTCGGTGTTGCGCCGCACTACATCTCGCCGCCATCAACCTTCAACGTGCTTCTTGGCTCCTCCTCGGTTCGATAAACCTTGGTTTCTTTACGAGGGAAAACTTGCTGCTGTGCTCATCATACCTTCCTCTTGGGGTTGCCCAACGAACGTGTGAAATACACGCCATCGGGTCTCACCATCAACACTTTTTGTAGGTATGGCTTCCACCCATTTAGTAACATAATCAACGAGCAACAAGTATATGAGTGTTACCTTCGAAGAGGGAAAAGGTCCCATGAAGTCAAATCCCCAACACTCAAACGGTTCAATAACAAGAGTATAATTCATAGGCATTTCATTACGTCTGGAGATATTACCAACCCTTTGACATTCATCACAAGATAAAATAAACTTCCTTGCATCTTTGAAGAGACTTGGCCAATAAAAACCTGATTGTAGAACCTTTTGCGCGGTTCTATCTCCGGCGTGATGTCCTCCATAAGCACTACCATGACATTTACTCAATATCTCTTGTTGCTCATATTCGGGAACACATCTTCGCAGAATACCATCCACTCCTTCTTTATATAAGTGTGGGTCATCCCAAAAATAATGCCTCAAGTCATAAAAGAATTTCCTCCTTTGCTGAGCTGAAAAGGTTGGAGGCAAGTACTTGGAAACAATAAAGTTAGCATAATCAGCATACCAAGGACTTTCTTGCGAGCTCACCTTTATTACAGCCAATTGTTCATTTGGAAAACTATCATTAACAGGAACAGGATCATAAGCAATATTTTCCAATCTAGACAAATTATCAGCAACGAGATTATCAGCACCTTTCCTATCTACAATATGTAAATCAAATTCTTGCAACAGAAGTACCCATCTAATAAGCCTTGGCTTAGCATCTTTCTTTTGCATAAGGTATCCGATTGCAGACATGATCAGTATGAATAGTAACTTTTGAATCAACGATATAAGATCTAAACTTATCACAAGCAAAGACTACAGACTAACAATTCTTTTTCAGTAGTAGCATAATTTCTTTGAGCAGCATCAAGAGTTTTACTAGCATAATGAATAACATTCAGTTTTTTATCTACTCGCTGTCCAAGAACAGCGCCTACAACAAAATCACTAGCATCACACATAATTTCAAATGGTAAGTTCCAATCGGGAGGTTCAACTATAGGGGCAGTTGTTAAGGCTTTCTTTAGAGTTTCAAAAGCTTCCTTACAATCATCATCAAAAACAAAAGGTACATCTTTTTGAAGAAGATTAGTAAGAGGCTTTGAAATCTTGGAGAAGTCTTTAATAAACCTCCTATAAAACCCAAGCATGACCAAGAACACTACGAATACCTTTAACATCCCTAGGATAGGGTATCTTCTCAATGGCTTCAACTTTAGCTCTATCAACTTCAATACCTCTCTCGGAAATTTTATGTCCCAATACAATTCCTTCATTAACAATAAAGTGGCATTTCTCCCAATTAAGAACAAGGTTAGTTTCTTCACATCTCTGCAAAACTCATTTCT
This sequence comes from Lolium rigidum, assembly GCF_022539505.1. Lineage (NCBI taxonomy): Eukaryota > Viridiplantae > Streptophyta > Magnoliopsida > Poales > Poaceae > Lolium > Lolium rigidum. The sequence continues at coordinate 13,932,119 of NC_061510.1, forward strand.
TACCACATCCTTCATCTTAGGAATTAGACGACGCTGAGGTTCAACAACAGGCTTCGCATCATCTTCCATATTAATGGCGTGTTGGCAAATAGAGGGAGAAATCCCTTCAAGTCATCAAGAGTGTAGCCAATAGCACCTCGGTGTTTCTTCAGTATTTCCAATAACCTTTCTTCTTCAAACTCTGAAAGCTTAGAACTAATAATAACGAGGATATATTTTCTTATCATCAATATGAGCATATTTAAGATTATCAGGCAATGGTTTTAAATCAAAGACAGGATGTTCCTTTGGTGGTGGTGTTGTACCCAGATCTTCCACCGGTAAATCATGCTTAAGAATAGGTTGCCGAAGGAAAATTTCATCAAGCTCATCTCTTTCTTCCCTAAAAACTTCACTCTCACTATTCTCCAAATGTTGCTTGCAAAGGATTACTAGGAGCAAGAGCAATAGATGCACACTCGTTAAACTTTAAAATCACTATTAGGCGAATCAATTTCATAAGGAGTTTTGGTAAATTTAGAGAAGTTAAACTCATAAGATTCACCAAGCAAATTTAGTCAAAATTTTCTCTTTCTTGCAATCTATAATAGCTCCACAAGTATTTAGAAAAGGTCTACCAAAAATGATAGGACAATATTTACTAGCAGCGGAACCAAGTACCAAAAAGTCAGCAGGATATTTAATCTTACCACATAGAACTTCCACATCTCGAACAATACCAATTGGAGAGATAGTTTCTCTATTAACCAGCCGAATAACCACATCAATATCTTCAAGTTCACAAGAACCAATTTCGTGCATAATCTCCGTGTAAAGCTCATAAGGAATAGCACTAATACTTGCACCAATATCACATAAACCATAATAACAATGATCACCAATTCTAACGAGATAGCATAGGAACACTAGCTTGCTTGGACTTATTAGGATGTGAAACAATATTAGAGGCATCTTCACAGAAAATAATATGACCATCCTCCACATTTTCAGTCACAAGATCTTTAACAATTGCAACAATCTGGTTCAACTTTTATTTGTTCTTCGAGTTCTATAGGTTTCTTTTCACTTTTATGAACCGCACTATTTATAACGAGTACTCCTTCATTTTAGCAGGGAAAGGAGTTTTTTCAATATAAGCTTCAGGAATAACATGATCAACAGTTTCAACTACAACACATTTATTTATAGATGAATCCATTTTATCTTTATACGGTTCATGATACTTATCAAAGTTATTCTTAGGCAATTCATAATGAGAAGCAAAAGCTTTATAAAGATTTGCAGCAACTTGAGAATCAAGACCATAAGTAGCACTCATATTACGAAATTTATCGGTATCCATAAAAGCTTCAATGCATTTATAATCATAATTTATACCTGATTCTCTATCCTTGTCGTTCTCCCATCCTTCGGTATTTTCTTGGATCCGATTAAGAAGGTCCCTTTTAAACTCTTCCTTGTTGCGTGTAAATGATCCAGAACAAGAAGTATCCAAGCAAGGTCTTGTCTTGAAAAGAAAGTCTTGCATAGAAATTATCAATAATAATATTACCAGGAAGCTCATGAATGGGGCATTTGAGCATTAAAGACTTCAATCTCCCCACGCTTGGGCAATACTCTCTCCTTCATGAGGCCAAAAATTATATATGCGATTCCGATCTTAGTGAATCTCACTTGGAGGATAGAACTTAGAATAAAACCGGGGCACAATATCATTCCATTCAAGAGAATCCCCATTATCCGAGTAATTTATACCAATGCGCCGCTTTACCAGACAGCGATATAGAGAATAGTTTCTTCCGCACTTCATCCATAGCAATACCTGCACACTTGAATAAACCGCATAATTCATGTAAGAACAGTAAATGATCTCGAGGGTGGACAGTTCCATCCCCTGTATAACGGTTATCCACTACACGTTCAATAATTTTCATAGGTATTTTGTATGGTATTTCTTCCTTACCTGGCGCCTCATCCACTACCTTTGCAGTAGTAGTAGATTTCCCAAATAAACATTCAAGAGAAGATCTCTCCATAATGAATTATAGCAGCAGGCAGAAATAAAATCAGCACAAACAGTAGAAATTTCCCTTACCAATTCCACTTACCAATAGCGCTTCACTCCCCGGCAACGGCGCCAGAAAATAATCTTGATGACCCACAAGTATAGTGGGTGTATCGTAGTATCTTCGATAAGTAAGAATGTCGATCCCAACGAGGAGCAGAAGGTGTTGACAAGCAGTTTCGATGAAGGATTCACTGTAAATGCTCACAGACAAGTATTCGGGGGTTTTGATGTAACGGATGAATAAAGTACGAGTAAGTAAAGTGCGAGAGTAATAATTGCAGCGAGTGGCCCAATCCTTTTTAGCACAAAGGACAAGCCGGTTTGTTTACTTATAATAACCAAACGTTCTCGAGGACACACGGGATTTTAGTCTAGTGCTTTCGCTACATACGGCTAATTAATCTTCATTGTTTTGATAAGTATTGTGTGGGTGAACCTATGCTAATGTACCGCCCTTCCTAGGACTAATACATACTTGTGATTATACCCCTTGCAAGCATCCGCAACTACAAGAAAGTAATTAAGATAAATCTAACCACAGCCTTAAACTCTAAGATCCTGCTATCCCTCCTGCATCGATATACCAACGGGGGCTCATGTTTCTGTCACTCCGGCAACCCCGCAATTGGCAAACGAGTACAAGATGCATTCCCCTAGGCCCATAAAGGTGAAGTGTCGTGTAGTCGATGTTCACACGACACCACTAGAAGAATAACACCACAACTTAAATATCATAACATTGAATATTACTCAACCATACTTCACTACTAACATTTAGACTTCACCCATGTCCTCAAGAACTAAACGAACTACTCACGAGACATCATATGGAACATGATCAGAGGTGATATGATGATGAATAACAATCTGAACATAAACCTTGGTTCAACGGTTTCACTCAATAGCACCAATAACAAGTAGAAATCAACACCGGGAGAGTTTACCCTATCAAACAATCAAGATCAAACCCAAATTGTTACAGCGGTGACGGCGTGCAGCGGTGGAGACGGCGGTGATGATGATGAAGATGATGATGATGGTGATGGAGATGATGTCCAGCTCGATGACGGTGACGATGGCGTCGATTTTCCCCTCCGGGAGGGAATTTCCCCGGCGGATCTCAGCCTGCCGGAGAGCTCGTTTCTCTCTGGTGTTCTCCACCCCGCAGAGGCGGCTGTGGCTCTTCGCGATGTACCCCTGGAGCTTAGGTTTTCGGGACGAAGGCGTACGCGAAGAAAAGGAGGCGAGAGGGGGCTGTGGGCCCCCTCCTCACAGGGCGGCGCGGCCAGGCCTTGGGCCGCGCCGGCCTATGGGGTGGGCCCACCTCGGGTCCCCTCGGCTCCCCCTTCTGGCTCCCTTCGTCTTCTGGAAAAATAGGATTTTTCATATAATTTCCGTCAACTGTTGATCTTCCGAAATATTGCATTCGACGGTGCTTTTTCCAGCAGAATCCTGACTCCGGTGCGCTATCCTCCAATAATCATGAAACATGCAAAATAGATGAAATAACATAAGTATTATCTCCAAATATGAAATATATCAATGAATAACAACAAATTATGATATAAAATAGTGATGCAAATTGGACGCATCACATCGGCATATTGTAGTATAGAGATACCCCCCTCAACAAGATGAGGAATGAGCCCTCCAATCTGACCATCAATTTTTGCTCGTTCAATTAAGATGGCAAGCATATCTACAACAATGTTGAATAACATCGGGGACAAAGGGTCCCCTTGCCGCAAACCTTTCTTTGTTTGAAAATAATGACCAATGTCATCATTTACCTTTACTCCCACACTCCCACCTTGTACAAATTTCTGAATTAAACTACACCATTGTGTAGCAAAACCTTTCATTCTCAAGGTTTGTTGTAGGAACGACCACTTAACTTAATCGTATGCCTTCTCAAAGTCAATCTTAAATAATACCCCATCTAGTTTTTTTGTATGAAGTTCATGAATTGTTTTATGGAGAATGACAACTCCTTATAAAATATTTCTTCCCGGCATGAAGGCCGTTTGTGTTGGTTTAATAACCTTTGGGGCAATCCCCGTTATTCTATTTGTTTCAACTTTGGTAAAAAAAATTGAAACATACATTTAATAAGCAAATAGGTCTATATTGTTGAATCTGTACCGCATCCTCTTTTTTGGGTAATAAAGTGATGACCCCAAAATTGAGTTTGTAAAGAGACAATTCTCCAGTACTCAACTCATTAAAAAGTGCCATTAAATCCAACTTTATTGCCTCCCAATTTTTTTGATAGAATTCCGCCGGAAAACCATCAGGACCCGGTGCTTTATTATGTTCCATCTGTGATATCGCCTCTAACACTTCCTCTTCAGTAAAAGGATTTGTTAGAATATCATTTTCAGTAGCTGAGATCTGCGGAATATCATGTACCACCCCCTCTATTAAAGAGATGCTGGTCGACTCTGGTGGCCCAAATAATTTTTTATAAAATTCAGTTATATATAGCTTAAGGTTGTCTTCTCCAACAATTGTTCCTTCTTGTTGCTCAAGCTGAAAAAATTTCTTTTTCCGATGTTTGCCATTTGCAATCAAATGGAAATACCTCGTATTATTTCCCCCTTCTTGGATATGCTTAACTTTTGCACGTTGAGCCCACTTAGATTCTTCCTCACGCCTTAACTTACGCAAACCCTCATTTGCTTTTTTAAGTTCCTCTCGTTCTTGCGGACTCAACGGGTTAGTTTCCGCTGTAATATCAAGACGATCTATAATGTCTAACAATCTCTCTTTCTCTTTTTTGTATTTCCCACTTTGATTTTTTGCCCAACATTTAAGAAACTTTCTAATATGTCTCAATTTATTTAACCAAATATCAATAGGATTAAAGCCAGATGTCACCGAATTCCACTCCTTCTTTATCATCTCAAAAAAACCCTCATGTTTCAACCAATGTAGCTCAAAAGAGAATTTTGAGATATTACCCAGGTGAGCTTTAACCCCTGAGTCAATGAGAATCGGTGTACGGTCAGACTCCGCCCTCGTTAATGCACGAACCGTCACTAACGGAAATTTCTGTTCCCAAGAGATTGATGCTAGAACTCTATCTAACTTCTCATAGGTAGGTTCGTCTCGACGACTGGCCCACGTATATTGTCTTCCAGAAAAAGCAATTTCTCTTAAGTTTAAGTGTTCAATGATTGCATTAAAAACAAAAGGCCATCTAGCGTTAAAATTATTATTATTGTTTTCTTCCCTTTTTCGAATAATATTGAAATCACCACCTACCAACATAGGTAATGTTTCAGACTCACATGTTCGCACTAATTCTGCTAAAAATTCGCCCTTGTGCAAGTCCTGGGCGGCCCCATAAACTGGCACCAAAATCCATTCAAAACCATCCCTTTTGCATTTTATGTGTAATTTGACACAAAAATCCCCAGTAGTAATCTTTATCACTTGTAGGGTATCTGAATTTATCCCCACTAGAATACCTCCAAACCTACCATGAGGAGGTAAACAGAACCAAGAATAATTGTATCCTGCGGCCAGTTGATTCAGAAAAGGTACAGAGAAGTTTGATCTCCCAGTCTCCAACAAGGCTAGAAAATCTAACCTTGCAAACCATGCATATATAGGATGTGAGTAAGAAGTGTTGTTTTGCGATTCGGAGGATTGGGAGCAAAGGATACCTTCATCTCATGTCCATTTGCCAAAATCATTTGGTACATTGTTTAGTACTTTCATGTCAAGATATGTCTATTTGTCTAATATTTGGGGCCAATCAACCATTGATTATAATCAATTTTTTCTTCGTAATTTGAACTGGTGAAGGAAAGAATAATTTTTATTATTGCTATAAGCACATGTTTACTAACCATGTACTACTAAAATCTAATATCAAGTTAAAGAAATGATTATCTTCTGACGCGTTACCCTTATGATGCATTCCCTTAGAAGATATGTACTAATTTAATAGAAGACTACTACTGTGCTGTAATCCAAATTGACAAAGCTAGCTGTAGCCTGGGTATACCGGCTGGCGTACCTTTAAAACTTGAGTGGTTGATCAGCGACAATGCGATGGTCGACGAACTGGACGGCACAGGTCCGTGGATATGCAGGATCAACAAAAGCGCTAGAACGGTGACAACATCTTGCGCACATGTGATTATCTGAATGGCCTTCTAGCGTGCCAGCAGTTGGCAAGCTGGAACAGCAAGGCTGCCATCGGCGCGCCGCCATAGCAATTGGGTTTTTAGGGTAGGGCGTAGGAAGTTTTCATCTAGATCGAGCGATCTGACGTGAGCCCAGGCCGTGCGTGAGTCAAACGAACGGACGACGGAGTCACGGTTTCGATCTAGGCTTCCTGCTGCCAAGCGATCGACGAAGAACATGTCCAGATGGGCTAGTTTTGTGCCTGCTGGGCTCTGCTGCGTTTACAGTATTGACTAATATTGATTTTGGGCCTAAACACTGATTATGTGCGGCCATTAGTACTAGTAGTGTACGCATAAATTGTTGAGGGGGGCCGATCGTTGGGGGGGGTCTAGCCCCTGCTCGCCCCCCCTGTCTCCGCCCCTGGATTCAGATCTAGTCTTGTCACCTCCCACATGATCAAAGGGATATCTACAGCTGGGTTAGTTGGCGGCATGATAGTGGACTGAAGCATGTTTAGGCTCTTTATGCTTGTTTTTTTTGGTTGGTTGCTTCATGTATCGACCTTATGTGATCCGTGACATGTAATACTTTAGCTATTAAACTAAAAATAAAAGCAGGTTTTGTGTATCTATTGATGCAAAGGACAGGGCATTTCTCCTTTTTCGAAAATAGATAAGTTATATAGTTAATTAATTAAAATAGATAATTACATGAATGTGTGGGCTGGGTATGAATAAATTCCATGTTAGTCACATTTGTAAGGAAGAGAGGTGCCAAAGATTAGGTTGGTTACTTCACTTACTGAAGAATTTTGCATGTGCTCTCTTTATTAGCAAAGATGATGGTAAGGTAGATAGTACGGAGCGCCTAGGCCACTGGTCGGCTAGATTTTAGTCGACAGAGGATGAGAATTCGGAAAACTCAAATCGCAATCGGGTGACGTCACCTACAAGTTTTTTTTAACCGCATAAGCACTTTTTCAGTCTTGTAAAATAATATTTTCATCGCATGAACAAAAACATTGTTCTTCGTCAACATTTTCCCTTTCTCTTATTTACAGTTGTCATGCAACTTCCATACCAACATGAATCAAGACGTAAATCGAGCATTTCACGATGAAATTGAGCTCTAACTTAACTCTCAGTCAAGTGGAGTCTAACACATTTTCCGATTCCCCTTCCAATTCCAGTGGAAAAATATGCGCATTTGTAATCTACCTAAAAGGGATACAGGAACAAACATACTCAATACGTTTTAAGATGTATTTACATTTTTATCTTTTTTTGCAAACTACAAAAATGCAATAATTTACCGGAACTTAAAATCTCAACGTAATACCAGTTATATATACATGCTATTTAGAAAACATGAAAATAAATATAGTAGAACTGGGAGCGCATGCAGTAAAGATTTCGTCTTATGCTTCTTTTTGAGCTGCGTCGTCATATGCTTCTGGTTATTTATGTACTATGTCGCGTTTTCTCTAGCGTCAGCTGGGGCAATAAAATACTACTCCATTCTGCGGATCGTAGTTAATTCGACTTTGCTCGGCAATGATATACTGTATCCCCATTCTGCCAATGCGCAGCGCGGATGAAATGCTGACAAAATTTGGTCACTTTAATCTGCCGGTGTACCACAGGGCGCATTCATATATGAGTAGCAACTTGGGCAATAATTGGTGGAGGATCAATTAGTTAAGCACATTCAGGACTCCTGTAGACGACAATGCCTTTCAGCCTACGGACCTCGATCATGTATAGTCTTTTTTTTAACAGACACAGGGCCTAGAAGGCCCCAGAGATTTTATTCAGACCACACGTGGCACGTGGCAGGTACAATTTACAAAGAGGTCCTTTGACATCTATCGCTCTGAGAAATCTAGAATTTGAAGAAAGGCCCTCTCGATTACAAAAAACACCATGAGAAAATTCTAGAAAAGCAATCAGTTCGTCTCCGCCACCTCTCGCCGGCGATCTCGAGACGTTGCCGTCGAGATGCGATGCCAAGCTGCTCAAAAGCATACTTCCGGCGAAGCATCTGATCCGCCGGCCACTCCTCCTCCTCCGGGGATGAGCCACTTGTCGGTGGAGAAGTATTGAGCTCCGACGAATCGAGCGCATAAGGGCCTCCGCGATGGAGGTTGAAGAAGTGCCACTTTTCCGGCCAAGGATCACGGCGTCGATGGAGTACACCGTGTGTTTCGCTCGAAGGAGCTCTTGATCTGCAGCTCCGTAGCACCCTGCAGGCAGAAGCCGACTAGCAAGGGCCGCCAGTTTCGTTGCCTATTCGACGGTACCCCGGAGGAGGGATCCTCACGAGGGGGAGAAGAAGTAGGGGCCATCGGACGGAGAGTCCTCGGGACGGTGGTACGCGATTTACACAGCTTCGGAACACCTGCACGATGAAAGACATACTGTTACTTGTCTGAAATTATCTGAGCGCTTTCGCGTTGTTACAATGAGTTGTGGTTGTGCATCTAGGGTTCCCAGGATCCGGCTTATAAAGGCGCTCGGATCTAGGGTTTACATGGAGAGTCCTACCTGGAATACAAGATGCCTAACTACGGAATACTACATTGTCGTGCATGTCAAGGATCCACCTTTTCTTATGCGCCGTATTGGATCCGGATACTTCATGGGCCTTCTCAGATCCGACTATCTTCATAGGGCGGTTAAGATCCGGCTCCTGTTACCTGGGCTGGACTTCTTCCATCTTGATCTACAGCAACTGGGCCGCCCGATGGGCCATACGCCACCATCATCGTCTATGGGTCACCCGGGCTTGCCGGATCTAGGCCACGCTGTTGATACACCCATAAAGTATACCCACAACAGCCAGTGCATCGCCTCCGCTCCTCTTCTGGCCACCATAGCAAGGAAGAAGAAGTTGCAGGCTAGCAACCGCCAACCACACACCGCGTTGACGGAGAGGACAGGATCCTACGTATCGGATAACTCTACCCAATACTTTTACTATGCGGGTGCCATCTCTAAAGGAGAGTGTGGTAGCGCACAAACCAATTGGTGCGAATGTTTGCTCCTAAAGTTTGGGGAGAGGACGTCAAAATGTAGGTTCTCCCACGTCTGCCTTTCAAGCTAGCGACATATTGCGGGAATCCATATCCATATATTGTCATGATACCCCCATCCTAATCAATGGATTCGCCCAAGATGAGCGCAGATGTATTTACTAATTTGGGAGTGTGTGACTGTTTGCACGCGCCAAAAAACAAAATTAAGCCCTGCTCTATCGTAAGGAAAATAATTCATGGCAGAATGCATGCATGCGTGTTTGCAAGAGAGCTAGGCTGCAGGTCTCAGCTTCAACGTCTGCCTTTATACGTCATTAATCTTGACGGTGACATTGGTCCTTACATAAAGTGTGACCACAACCGGGATGTCCATAAATGTCCAACTTTTTTTTTTTTTTGACATGATAAATGTCCAACTTTAATCAGCTAGCTACCACGCATGCAGCTCAATTACTTCAGAAAAATGTCACTAATAACAAACGACCATGCCTAATCTTATTTAGCACCAATAATTTTGTAAGCACTTAATCTCTTTTGAAGAACAGACTTCTGTCCAATATTTTTAACCTTTACCTCTACTCAGGGTGAAAATCATTGGACCGACACTTGGTTTTCACCCGTAATATTTTTTCGGCGCCACCGGTTGTTCTCTCCAACGATAATAAGAAATGCAACCAACTCATAGATGAGTACAATAACTGAGACATATCGGATTTGCACCCCCCATCTCTTTGTAAAAAGCTTGCAGAGCAAAACCATCAAAAAACTTCACACATACTGAGCATTTTTACCGCTTAACCCTGTAAATCAATAGAAGCAATATCGATCAATAGAAGCATTTTTGTGTCCTTTCCAGCTACCATGTCCAACATGACCGTTGAGGCATGTTGGGGGCGACCAGAGGGCGATTCTGGTCGCTCTCTTCCGGAGAAGACTCCGACGACGGCAAAGACTGCAACGACGGCTCCGACGACGGATCTGACGAAGGTAACGCTGAAGACTCGCCGGTGGAGATCTCCCTCGAGGCGTTATCGGCGTACTGCAAGACGCCAGACGCAGAGCTCTGCACTCTTCCGTCCTCGACGTCATCTGCGGTTCGCCGACAGGAGCAGAAGAAACTTCGGCAACGAGCAGCGGCGATTCAGCTAATACCAGGTACGCCGGACAAACATGGAAGTTCAGTTTCACCTTGTTCGAAGTTCACTGCAAAGGCAAGGAAAGTTCTGATTCAATCGCCAATCCTTTCTCAGACTACGCTCTTGCTCGACTCTTTTGATGTGTCCGAGTGGATAGTGGTGTAGAGGAGGCAACGAAAAAATCGCTTCTGGCGACGTCGAGGTGTATGGCCGACGGCGAGATCTGATCGATATGTCTGTCAGCGTTCAAATCCTTCCGATCGGGTTTCAAAAAGTTTGCCTTTGGGCCAATTGGGCTCTGTAACGATATGGGTTAATGACAATACTGTGAATGATGGTCGTATGGGCCAACACATTGCACAGATCAATCGATCAATCGATCGCATACCCCAGTTTGCTCGGGCTTTACGATACCGGTTAGGGTTCGGTTCCAATTTTTCTCCCACGGTGACTATCCCATCACAGCCGCCACGCTTCTTCCCAGCACTAACGATGGCGAACCGTGGAGGTGGTAAGCCTGGTCGGGGAAGGCCACCGAGAGGCCGCGGTGGTTCGGGCTAGCATGATGGCTTTGGTGGAGGCCGCAGAATTCTGGTACACTATAGGACACCGCGGAATGCGGAGTGGAACCCTATTGAAAACCGGTTTGCGTCCAAATTGGGGTGTTGATGGAGTAAAATGTTGTCTTATGGAGATAGATTGGTTCTTATTAATTTGGTCCTTACTAGTCTTCCTATGTTTATGCTCTCCTTCTTGGAAATATCAGTTGGGGTTAGATAGAGGTTAGACTATTATAGATCCAATTTTTTCTAGCAATCAGATGAGCACAAAAGGAAATATAGATTATCTAAATGGAATATTTTGTGTAGAACGAAGGATCAAGGTGGGTTAGGAATTGAGGTTTTGGAAATGAAAAACAAATGTTTGCTGAGCAATGGCTGTTTAAACTTCTCTCAGATGAGGGTATGTGGCAGCAGCTCTTATGTAACAAATACCTAAAAAATAAAACGCTGGCACAAGTATAGGTTAAACCGACTGATTCACCTTTCTGGAAGGGTCTCATGCATGTTAAAGAGGACTCTTCTTCAAGAGAGGTTTTTTCGGAGTGGGGGATGGAACATCTGTTAGGTTTTGGGAGGATGTGTGGATAGGAGACACTCCTTTGTCTCATCAATATCCGGCATTATATAACATTGTTCAACCTAAGAATGTGTTAGTTTCGACTGTGCTTGCAACTGATCCTATCAATATTTCTTTTAGAAGAGGTTTGAATGACAACAAGTGGGTACAATGGTTACATCTATGCCAACGACTTATTACAATTAGCCTAACATCTGAACCTGATAAGTTTATTTGGAAGCTTAGTGATTCAGGTATTTTTTCAGTTAAGTCTATGTACCTTGATTGGATGAATGGGCATACTATTTATCTTCGTAAATATCAATGGAAGTTAAAGATTCCTTTGAAAATCAAAAAATTTATGTGGTTCATGAGCAATAAGGTGCTCTTAACTAAGGACAATCTAGCTAAACGGAAGTGGAAAGGATGTCAAAAGTGTTGTTTTTGTGATTCCACGGAAACTATTAATCATTTATTTATTCAGTTCCCTTTGCGAAGATAATATGACGTATGATGTACCTTACATATGTCATTCCGCCGCCAGCTAATATTACTAATATGTTTGGTAGATGGATGAATGGTGTGAAGAAAGATGACAAACAAAAAATTCGAATTGGTGTGTCGGCCATTTGTTGGGCTATTTGGAGAACTAGAAATGATATTATCTTTAACAAGCAAATTGGAACTATTTTTTTGCATGTTAACCGGGCGAGCTGCTCATTCAATCCAGCAATGGGTTTTCCTTCTCCCGGTGGAGCAGCGGGATGGTATGGTTATTGGATGCCACTGAATGCTAGTGGTTGCTCAGAACTTCTTTTTCCAGGCTACTGGGTGGCGGCATCTTAATAGAATAGCAAATGCATAGCTTTTCTGAGTGCCATATTTTCAGCTGGTTGATTCATGTATCGACCCTAGCTTTTCCATGATTGTAATAAGTGATGATGAACCTTTTGTGACTTGATACTTTGTTTAATAAAGCAAGCCGTGTGCATTAATTGATGCAGAGGCTAGGGCTATATTTCTTTATCGAAAAAAAAGATGATACCAGAAAATTGGCCGTCCTTGGTTGGGACGCAAGAACGGGCAGCCAACATTGTACCAGGAACAAACAAATATGCGCTAGATACTAGGGCATCATTCTTTTTGTGCCCACGGAAGACTTGTCGAATGATCCATGATGTGGGTTAGAGAGTACATGTTTGCCTAGTTAGGCAGACGACCGACGGGAGACACAATGGAGACAGGTCTATTTTAGGCTAGTTAGATAAGATTGACATGTCTCTTTTAGTGGTGAATTAGAGGACAGCAAGTGTTGCGTCACGATCAAAATATCAAAAATAGCCTCTATGAACATTTGTTGCGACTATATACACACATGCATACATCGTGACGTGAACAAACGCTATAGACGTACATGCTTCACGTATGTATGTGCACATCGTGTACATGAAATTCCATCGATACACGTAGAATAGGTGCACTTCATTTTCTTTTAAGACATGTACATGGTGCACATATATATATGCCCAATTAATTGGTCCCCCACACATGATTGTGCAAGTTGCTAAATGTCTTTGTTTACTCGCACCTAAGTTACTTGTCTGTCTACATGTTGATTGATCACGTCGGGTGCATGTGTCGCTTGGACAAGGCTGAAATACCCATCATATATACTTATTGTGACACTTACTTTTTTATGGTATAGGCATTACCGTACTACAAAAATAAAAACAATGAGAACATTCCAACCATTCCTTAAAGACGCTGAGAGTACGCGACATGGATGGGAGGGATATAAAAGGAAGATAAAGACATAGATACGGTTGGGACCACTGTTTCTACTAGAAAAACGATATAGGGCGGATTACAAGGTAATATAGACAACAAAAAAATGTTTTGCATGGAAACAAGTGAAAATATTGTTATGCTAAAGTTTAGGAGTAGCATACGTGTATTGAAGATACTCTTACAACGCAATAACCGACCTACTTGTGGACAACTATGACCGACCTACATTATACAGCTAATAGATAGGACCTTAAGGGCAAGAACGATATGTGAGAGAAGTATAAGAAAGAACATTGCATCCGATTTTATGAAAATTGAATAAGTGCAACGCTAAGCTATCATTATGGGTCCCCTTAGTCATAATAAACAATATATCTATATATATACCTAACTTTCTCCATTTCCTTCTCACCTCCAAGCTGGCCTGTTTGGTTGAAATATGTTGACAATATGGGCAGTCTAAGGGTCCTACCAAGTGACAATCCGTGCTAGAATTGGGCACATAGTATGCTACGCTTGCAAACAAAAAACAAATTCTACCGCTCAAACAAAGATCATGCTCATTTTCTACGTCACGATACTACCACTAGATATGCAAGAATGCGTGCACTGTGTCGATGCAACTGTAGTATGTTTGCTCGCTCTAGTGGATCCCTCAAATGGTACGTCCGAGAAGAGGGATCGTGGTACGAAAAAGGATTCTGAAAATAACTCACCTTGAGGTGTGAAGGTGGAAAAGGGAATTCAATACATGACACATTTTCAAGATCTTTGGAACTGACTTTATATTACTCAGGAGTTGGGACGTTTTGCGAGACACTACCAATTGTTGAGATAAGAGAGAAGTGATCGCTTGCAAATTAAGTCATGTACGAGTGTTCATGTCCCACACTTAAGGGGAATGCAAATCGTTCTGATGTGTTTGGAGTGAATTAGGTTGCTTGGGTTAGACCCGAGTGGTATTGGAATCATCGTGAAAGGTACCCTGGGTTAGGATCCACTATGACCACGAGTGTTGTGCTCCCAAGAGTTAGGGATACATTCCAACTGTTAGAAACCCTAGCTACAACGAACATAAGTCATGGGAAATGACCTAGCAATCTGCCGTGCGCTGTTTCCGGAATGGGTGCATACCTTAGATGTGTGGGACATATTCCGTTAATACAAAGAGCTCATGGCATTCGCAAGCTAGTCATTGGATCATGCGAGTTGGACTTCACTGCTTGATGCACTACATCAAGTTTCGCACACGTGCATTTAGTGTTTAGTGGTTAACCCGTAACCTAATTCTTGAATATTTTTTATGGCGCTGCATAGTTTATTTTTATTTTTGGCAAGTGTTGTGTGCCGTGTGGCCCAACTATAGAAACGTCTCGGGATGAGGGTGGCCGCAGGCTTCCGCAGGCCCGCGAAGCCGCGCCACGAAAAAAACGCCTCGTGGCGTCGCGGACAACCTGCTAGTCCAAAGTGGGCTTTGTGGCCCAGTCCTGTTTCGTCCTCTTGGCCCGCCGCCCGCACCGCATTCCCCACCAGTTAATTCTAATTTGCTAAAACAGACTGGGACCCACTTATCTGCTCACAAAAAAAATCCACCGAAAAGAGGCCGAAGACTCAGGATCCCGAGCAATGCGCGCCTACGAATCCGGATGCGCCGGTGACGAGGACCAACATGCCGGCGCCGGCGGCGGAGCCCGGAGGGCGGCGTGGGGCCGCGGAGGCTCGGATCTGGCGCTCCCAGTGGAGGTCGCCCCAGGATGCTTGGAATTACTTGGAGGAGGTGTCGACGAAGCTGAGGTAGGAGGCGGTCATGGCGAGGAGGAAGAGCGCCCAGATGGAGGCGAAGCAGCGGTGCAGCTGGCGGTTCATGGCGCTGCCGGCGCGCTCGATCTTGACCTTGCCCGGGTGGACGGGAAGAGCTCGTCCTCCAGCACCCGCATCTTCTTGGCGCACGACGCCGTTGTTGCTGCTCGCACCTGACCTGGCCGGCCACCGTCGTGCTCTCCTCCTCTCTACCGGCATGGCGAGCCGCCCACTGCGCTGATGTCCCGCTCGAACGCCTCCAGCGCGAACACCAGCCCGCCAATCCCGCGCAACCAGGACGCGCGGCAAGTCGTCCCCCACGGCGCCGGCGCGGTCTCCGTTCCGTAGCAGGACGCAGGTTCCTGCGAAACCTGCACCTGTCCGCGTACGGCGTCCACAGGCAACTGCTTGTCCTGCGTTTTCCACACGCGGCTCACGCGGCCAGAGCGGCCTCTTCCGTGGACTTGTGCACTTGCATCCGGAGAAACGTCTGTGATGAAAGCATTGAGTCTCGAACATAGTTTAAAAGCCGGGCTATAGCCCGCTATAGCCTTTCGTGTAGGGTGCGGCTAACTGCATTAGCCCGCTAAAAGGTGTCAAAATCCTTAAATAGCCGGCTATAGCCAGGCTATAGCCGGGCTATAGCTATTTTGGGAGGCCGCGGCTATATTCTGTAGCCGGCTATTTTAAACATTGGTCTCGAACAGAAGTCTTGCATTTTCTATCATTTTCTAGCAATAGGTTATGCAAGATGCCTCCCACCAAGGGCCGTGTCACCGAATTTCTAAGCACAAATGTGCCCGCCATGCTGAATCACGATCCAATGACATTGTTGCATCTATCGTAACTTCATGGGAGGAGACCTTGCATGCTGAGAGAGAGACACTCCATGAAGTTAGTTGGAATAGCACTAGAAATAGTTTACCGTCTTGTCACCGGAGGATAAAGTTTATCGCTCGATGATGCATTTAACCTAAGAATCAATCTTGACTCTATCTTTTAAATATTGAAAGAGTGAATTCTAATTTTACCTCCTACTTGTGCGTGGTGACACCAACTGATCATTTGCCGAGATGAACCAATTTAAGAAACTATGGATCCATTTTCTCGGATGCATGTCGGTTGGACTAGGTGTGAGGTGATATGAGGAGGACAGCCAGGAGTTCAATGGATGGAGAAGAGAAGGTTGGACATGATTTTAAGTTACACCCTCCAAGCTTTAGAAAATAATAGAACCACCAAAAATGCTAGAATGTTGTAAAACGGGGTTCAAAATTTCTTATTTGAGGGTATTCCAAGATGATTTTTACTAAATTAATATGTCACAAATGCATAACTAATGGGTATAAGGTGGAACTCACTCATATTTAAAATCACCATGTTTTATATAGACCAAAGAGTCATCCCGAGATATTTTGAGGTACATGCATGATTCATTTCAAACCTCTGGAATTACCTTAATTTCTTCCTTGCCCGTGCCACAAACTTATCTCCTAAAATATATAGTAGACGTTATCAAATTTATCCGCTAATGTGAAGTTTGGCAATAAACATGAAGTCCCATTTGGCATCAAAATATTTTTGATGTATTCGAGAATACTTATGCTTCTGAAAATACGAAAGCGTTAAATACTTTTTAGGTGTTTGGATCAAATAAATGCTATGATTTAAAATTCAAGTATTCTCCAAAAATGTGAGTTTTTTGATGTATTGAAGAAAGAGGCCCGGCCCTCTTTAAAGAAACTGCTAAAAGAGTAAATCTGTGGTACTTAATTTGTTAGTCATACATTAGTAGTCTGGTTTTAAATACGCCACAAAATACTGAGCTACCAAACTTAGCGTCTATGTATGCCCTTATAAATAGCAAGTTGTGGTATGCAAAAACATGGTGGTTGATAAGGGTGGTAGGTGCCACTCGGGGTTCTGCATTACCCCTGAACAACGTTCTGTCCCTCAGCAGCTCAGGGCGGCGACGACATGTCGAAGCGGTTGATCAGTGGCCCGAGGAAGAGGCTAAGGAAAGGTCTGTGGTCTCCTGAGGAGGACATGAAGCTGATGAACCATGTTTTCAAGTATGGCCATGGCTGCTGGAGCTATGTCCCCAAGCTAGCAGGTACGTACTGTACCAACAACGCGAACCCAGATAGCTCTCCCCCGATTGCTTAGTGGTTATCCTACTCATAACATTGCAAGCGTTGTAACTATCAAGTTTTTGTACTACTCCATTACGATTTATTTTCACCTATGATTTGCAAGTGACTAGATAGGTTTATATGATTTTTCAGTTTTTTATATGATCTTATGTTTTTTGGTGTGGGGACAAAATGGAATTAATCTTCTTGGAGTGCTACTTCCATGGAATTTCTCGGAACTAATGGCGTCGTTACTATAGGCATTGATAGGGGTGGAAAGAGCTGCAGGCTTAGGTGGCTAAACTACCTCAGGCCTGACCTCAAGAGGGGTGCATTCTCTCTCGAAGAGGAACATCTCATCGTCCGTCTCCATTCCATCTTAGGCAATCGGTACAGAACTACTGAACCTGTTTGCCTTGTTTTAATAGGTAGACGAATTAATCGGTAATTCTTCGCTGTTCTGTTGCTCCTTCATCAATTGCTCCTCGAATTTGTGGCCACGAGCAGATGGTCTGAGATCGCGGCGCGGCTGCCGGGGCGGACGGACAACGATGTCAAGAACTTCTGGCACTCCATCATCAAGAAGAAGCTCCGCCGGAGTGGCATCGACCCGGCCACCCACAAGCCGGTCACTGAGGGAAACAGCAACCGTGCTACCGTGGCCACCGCCACAGCCGCAACACTCAAGGCCGAGTTCGTTGAAGCCGGGCATCATCTGTCTAATGTTCCTCCTCAGGCGATGGCAGAAAGCTACTTGTACGTCCATAGTAGCAACATGGACGACGGCGCCAGCGCAGGCGCCCAGGCCTCGGTGGTCGACCACGGGTGCTACAGCAACATATCCATGGCGCCGTTGGGGTACACCCAAACTGGGGACTTCACTGGCTACTTGGAGTTTGATACTATGCACGTGCACCCGCCTATTATCCCGGTGGTGTCGAGCTCCTCCAGCACGGTGTGCTCGATCGCTGCCGTAAGCTCCGCCGGCACCGTCGGCACCAGTGCCACCGTCGAGCAATGCAACAATAACCAGCTGTGGCTGGAGTCGGGGTGGATGGATACCTTCACGGACGCTGCCACCGACAAATATGGCGCCGGCGCCGGCGCGACGCTCGACGATCTCAAGTGGTCTGACTGCGTGTTCGACGCCCGCTACCAGCTGCGCAGCTAGGGCATCATCCCACAGGGACACTGTATCTATTCCGCGCGCTATTGACTGCAAGGAGGCGGTGCAGACGGCGCGCACTGGCTCAGCAAACTGCGGCGAGCAATTCATTACCGCATGCTATAGATTGTGTACCACACAGGTGCATACGTATATACCAATAGCTATTGTTTAGTGATTTGATTTGTAAGTTGTAACAAAAATTCATATCTCTTGGCCGATCCATTGATTGCTGCCATGCCATTGCTGCCATAAGGTGTAAATAATTGCATATGACGATGTTATACATATTATAAGCTTTTTCCGTTTCTTGACTCCGTTTAATGAAGAAGTGGGTTTCATTCCAAACTCTATATAAGTGTGGGGTTTATCAAAATTTATTGCAATTCCACGTGATTTATTTATATAGATTATTGTTTTTTTCTAAATATATACCATCTTAAACCCTCAACCCTTGGCTCGTTTCTAACTGAACAACCAAATCTCAATTCATGCATGATACTGAATCTCTCAACTTTCTCATCTTGACCTAAAATTTGTTTGGCACACCAGGAACGGTCGATCAGCATGAGAACACCATATTTTCCCCCATTTCTCTCACTCACCAACACGTTGGATCTATCATCTCCTACCTCCATCAAACCGTTCACTAATTGTTCATTTTCCATCCATATTTTTGTCTGCCAGCGCTCAAACATTCCTCACAGTCTTTTTTTTCGATAAAGGGAATATATTAATATCAAAATGATACCAATTACACCCAGCCTCTGCAACAACGCACCACCCTAATGGCACTACGGATGCACACAGCCAAAAAAAAGGAAAAGAAAACTAAGAAACAAAAGTCCCGCTACAGTATCTCGGGCCTAACAACAGCAATACATCCACCGCCAAGACAACACCTGAAATACAGAATCTCCAAAAACGACGCCTCCAAGAAGGGAACAGTGCGCTAACACCATCGTCGCCCGATCAACGATCTTAGGTTTTCACCCTGAAGATAGTCCCCGCTCTCAAAACAATGCCTCCAACAAGGTCATTGCCAGGCACAACCAGTTAAGGCCAGACCTTGGGTTTTCACCCTGAAAGGTAGGACTCTGAACTTCACCTGTGTTGTCGCCCCCACTTTCATACCGCTGCTGTGAAGCCCGGAACACCAAGCAAGTCCCTCAACAGCGCGGAGACTTGAACCTCCCTTAGCTAGTCCTCCCCTCCGGCCTTCATGAACTTCTCTTCTTCCGACTTTCATCATGGATCCATAGTCACTTGATGTCAACACAGAAAAAGAGCTTCGCGCCGCTCCCTCCAGAACCAATCGGTAGGAATAAAAGCATGGGTGCGCACGACCGAATACCACCGATCCAGCAAACTCCAGGCAAAAAGCACTATTACATTCGCCGGCGGAGCCTTCCGGAACTCAACACTCCGGCTAGATCACGAGTCCAGGCCTCCGGTAGGTCTTCCTCTTCACGCAAGAGAGACCCTAGGACCACCGCCTTTATTCAAGTCGGACCCCCTCGTCGGCGACCATCCCGGGCTGGCCACTCCAACCCTCCACCGGCGACTCCGTCGTCGGCTTCCAAGCATCTCCATCTCGCCGCCGGAACGCGGTGATAGATCGAAAGATCCACCATCACCAACCGCAGGACGACCCTCTCCGGCGAAGAAGAGGGCCACCTCCACCGTCGTACCCAAGGCTGCAGCCCCGGGCGACCTCGTGTCGCGGGTGAAGCCCGAGATCGCCTCCACTCACCGGCGAGAGGCGGGGGGGGGGATTGGCGCAGGCCATGAGCCTGGCCGCCTCCCACCACTAGCCCCTGCCGGAGTGCTGCGGAGAGCCGACGGAAGGAGGGAGGCCGCAGCGCTGGCCGCCGCCGCCCATCCTAACCGCGCCGGCCGATCCACCAGGGGAGAGCCAACGGGAGAAGGGGGCGCAGCGCAGGCCGCCGCCGCCCAACCCATCCGCGCGCCCGCCATGCGTCGAGGAAGGAGATCCGGCCGACGTCCACCAGGCGTCGACGAGGAAGGGCCCCCGCCACCGCCACGCCCCGAGGGTCTTTGCCCCGGCGGCGCTACCGGCGGCGGCGGCATTTAGGGCTGGGGAGGCTGGAGAGTTACAGGAGGCTGGAGGGTTACCGATTCTTTAGGGACTTAGCGTGAGCAATCCCCTTAAACAATTGAGCGATGGAGCATGACTTGTAGACACTACACCACCGCATAGAATTAGGGGCACTTCTCCTAGTGGCACTTGTCAAAGTGCGTCTAATAGTAGTCAATTTATGGCACTTTTTGAAAGTGCCTCTAATTGTATATCTATTGAGGCACTTCTCAAATGACCCAATATGTGTATACCTGTTAGGGCATTTCCCCTAATGCCCCAATAGATGTATACCTTTTGAGGCACTTCTAAGTGCCACAATTTATCATTACTCACTTAACAATTATATACAACCTATAATTATAGTACTGAGCTCTATTTGTTTATTCAACCATATTTGAAAAGGGTGTATAATTGAATTCTGTGGAATTTTTTGAATTATCTATTATGTATTTTGGGGCACTTCTTAAAGTGCCACTGATTGGAATTAGGGGCATTTTTCAAAGTGCCACAAATTGGATTTTGGGGCACTGCTCAAAGTGCCCCTAATTAGCTTTTGGGGCACTTTCCAAGTGCCACAAATTGGGTGTTGGGGCACATTGAGAAGTGCCCCTAATTGGATTTTGGGGAACTTTGAGAAGTGCCCTTAATTAGCTTTGGGGGCACTTGACAAGTGCCTCTAATTGAATTTTGGGGCATTTTGAGAAGTGCCCATAGGTAGTGCCTCAAATACCTTTAGAGACGCAAGTAAAGGTGGTACTTGAAAAATTGCCCCAATAGCTTATTAGGGGCACTTTGTTACAAAATTGGGGCACTTTGAAATGCCTCACATCTTGTACCTTGATGTAGTGAGACTGACGATTTTGTAATTTACTGGAGCAAGGTCAAGATAAGCATGAAGATGGCTCTAGCGTAGTGGAGGTAATTTTGGCATGGAGAACAACCGGAAGAAGTATGGTGAATTCATGGAGCCTCGAAGACAAATGTATTGTGAACAAGGTGGATTTTCAACTATCCTTGAGTCTCCATATAAGACACTCGTGGATTGGGATGAGATAAGAGATTCTATTGTGATCGTGGTCAATGGAACGAGGCATGCTTGGCGTGTAAGAGAGGGGGAGGAGGTAGACCGGTTCTTTCTAGACGACATTATCCGTGAGCATGCATGTCCACAAGGTGCTCATAGACACACAAACACGAGTGTATAAGATTTTTCGATAATGTGAATATATTAATATTGTGAATGTACCAATTACACCCATCTAAGGCTGGACACGAGCTAGCTCGTGCTGGCTTGGTGCGAGCCAGTCTTTAGCTTGATGGAAAATGGCTCAGCTCGGGCTGGCTCGTGTCTCTCACGAGCTAGAAAAATGAGCTCGGCCCGAGCTTTCCTAAAACTCTGTGTAGCTCGGTTTGGCTCGCGAGCCAAGCTGCCATGTCACTGCCATGTGGGTTCGTAGTGGAGCAGCAAGGGGCAACAGTGGTGACGAGTTTGGTGTCGGTGAGGCAAGGATCTGAACCTGACGATGTCTGCCTGGTGTAGTGACGTGAGGATGGATGAGCTGGTGCATGCCGGGATGGGAATCAGAGTGTCAGCAGCTTAGCTTGGGCTTGGATATGTAGGAGGTGAGGGGCGGGGAGGGGAGCACCAGGGGGTGGGGCTGGGCGGCGGCGAGCCTACTATCGTAGGAGATCGAAATGATTGAGGAAGATGACGAAACCCGACTCAATCCCTAGTAGTGCCTCGCTCCAATGTAATGGGCCGCAGCAGCCCATGATGAGGACATCCCTACTTCACCACTACCTCCGTCATTGATAAATGAAGATGAACCTGCTGTGAAGTTCAAGTCCGATGAAGTTCGGATTGGACCAATTACAAGGGCTCGTGCGAAGCTTCTTAAACAACAGGTGAACTTGTTTCTAAACGGTACTTTGATTGATGAGAACTTTATACTGCCTAAGTCCTATTACTTATGTATCATCAGGTATCAAGAGGAGACGAGCGTCGCACGGGGAGTAGAGGAGCAGCTGGACATGAAGACGGACGTCAAGGTGGACGTGAAGCTGGACATGGAGCTGGACATGAAGATATCTCATGGTCGCGTGAGGGAGGAGCGGGAGGCATGCGCGAGAGGAGAAGACGACGTCCAGGCCGGTCCAGCACCCGGTCCGACCGGCCCCCAGACCGGCCAGTCCTGTCCCCGGCCCGGTTGACCGGTCGCCAACCGGCCGCCAACCGGATATGATGCATCGTACCGGGCAAAAAACCGGAAAGTTGCGAAGTTTCCGGTTGCCGCCCGGTTGACCGGACGCCAGACCGGCCGACCCGGTCCCTGGCCCGGTTGACCGGATTCCAGACCGGATTCGTCCGAGTCTGTCTCGACCAGATCTATTCTGGGTCGGTTATTCTTGTATCTTTTCGACCAGAACTCGTCCCGGACACCTATATAAGTGCCCAGGACGCCCCCTAGCTGTTTTAGACCACGTTTAAGATAAACCCTAGTTCTTAGTTGCTTGCTCTAGCAAAACTATTGAATCCCTACACCATATTGCTTGATATTGTGTAGATCCTGAAAAAGTCTTGTGTGATCTGCTGTTCCATTGGGAATTAGACGGTTGCAACTTACCGCTTCGTGGTCGGCGGCTACGTGCGCAAGTGTGTGAAGTTGCGAATATCTTGCAGGGTTGAGAGCTGTTGCATTGGCGACAGGGACCAATCGAGAGATCTCGTTGCGTCATACAAGTTATCATCCACTTCATCGTCGTGTTCCTCCGCTGCTATCACCCCGTGATCATCATCACCACTGTTGCTTACTGAGAAGATCGGGCCACCCCTTATCAGCCCAATTTGCCTACTTCTCAGCTTCTCTCGTTAATAAAAAAAAATGTCGAGCTGACGGGCTGGACCGAGCCAAGCTGGACGAGCAGCGAGCTCACTGCGAGCCGGATTTTAGGTATCGACTCGTTCTAGAAATTC
Organism: Lolium rigidum; assembly: GCF_022539505.1. Taxonomy (NCBI): domain Eukaryota; kingdom Viridiplantae; phylum Streptophyta; class Magnoliopsida; order Poales; family Poaceae; genus Lolium; species Lolium rigidum. The sequence goes on from NC_061510.1 coordinate 13,955,573, forward strand.
CATGGACCGAGCTCAACTCGGGCCGAGCCGGGAAAAGCTCGGGCCGAGCAAAAAAATCACCCCGGATGTCCAGCCTTAAATCCAGCATCTGCACCAACAAGATGTACAAAGACACCAACGATGCTGTTGCGGTCAGAAACCCACCGGCGGGCAGCGACGGGCAACACCGTAGAGCCGGGAATCTCCCAGGACTGCGGCTGGCCCTGGTCCCTCCGAGCGACGGCCCGCAAAGCCTTCGGCACGCACGTCCGATGCTGATGCAAGGGCGTGCCACCCGACCTATACCCGGTCGAGAAGGTGTTGGAGAATGCCTCGCTTAGTTTCCTGCATGGCATACACGTAAACATTAAATACGAGCCTCGATCGGCTCTCGAGTTGTCCCGTGAATCGGCTCAAGGAGCCGATCCACCCATGATGCGTACGAGGTGTACGATCGGATGGTGGTCCTGCTTGATCGAATAAAGCTAAAACGACCTACTACGATTTAGGGTTTTCACCGCATAATCGGAACATCCTACTCGTGATTGAGCCTCGGCGGCCACGCACGGTGATCGTAAACCGACCCTAGACAAGGCCTAAAAACCAACACGAAGTTGATCCTCGGAACATCCTCGTCTAGGGCTAGCAAACTACACCCTACGCGCCACTGGATCCTTCAACCCGTTTGTAAGGCCTAACAATGCAGATATTAAACTAATCCTTGAAGAACAAGGAGCAATCATAACGGATCGGATCTACTAGATAATGATCAAGCGGGGTGCCGCCCCTACACCTAAGATAGGTGTAAGGGCGGCTAGATGCCTAAGGGTTGCACGACGATAGCATATGACATGATGAACAATGCTAACCCTAAAACATCTATGATAACTACGTTGCTCGCCATCAAAAAGGCTTCAGTACGAGCAACGCATGAAGTACGAATAAACGTGTGCTGCCTAGATCGCAAGATGCGATCTAGGCAGCATGGTGCTTACCCGGAAGAAACCCTCGAGACGGGGGAGTTGGCGATGCGCCTAGATTGGTTTGTGGTGAACGTGATTGTTGTTTATTTCGTAAACCCTAGATACATATTTATAGTCCGGGGGACTTTCTAATTCAGGCGTGCACCTAACCGTGCACGGGCCAAACTCTAACTTCTAACTCAGATGCGATCTAATAAAATACAGATACACGGGAAATCTAGCCCAAACTTTGTATACAAGGCCGATTCATGTATTCCTTCTATGTATATTCTTCAAGCCCATCTCCAATCGCGGCCCACCTCTGATCCGGTCAAATTCTGGTGATAACACATGCCCCCTGGTTTTGGAAATGACATTTCCAAAATCATTATGCTTTTCCTTCGTCGGGTCATGTCGTGGCGAGCAGTAACTGCCGCAGAATCTTCCATCACTTCGCCTCGCCTCCTTGGCTTCTCTGCACGAATTGATAATTTCGGCATCACGTCCTCGAGAACCGTCATGGCATTAAATCTCCACTACACCCCCTTTATTTATCTGTGCCGAATGGTTCGCCACTTCATCCCCCTGCTCTGTTCTGTCCACCAGCGCCCAAAAAACCCTCTTCCCCTGTAGCAATGTCTTCCTCCTCTTCTTCCTCCTCAGGCCTCCCCCTCCAAACTTCGCCGAAGAGCAAGAGTGAAGACGACCTCCACTCCGGGGCGAACCCCATCTCCTCCGACAAGGAGGCGAAAGAAGAAGAAGTAGAGAAGAAAGAGGCCTCCTCCTTCGCCAGGTACCCGCCGACGAAGCGCTCCCGCATGTGGGCGGACAGCGAGGACGATGATGATGACGAGGAAGGAGAAGAGGAGGAGGATGATGATTCCTCCTCTTCCGTTGGGTACCCGCCGGCGAAGCGCTTCCGCGCTTGGGCGGACAGCGAGGATGATGATGATGACGAGGAAGAAGAAGCTCCGGCCGAAGGCTGGGGCAGCAGCGACGAGGAATTCCCCGGAAGTAGCGCCGATGGCAGCTCCGATGCCGACGATGATGCTAGCGAGGATTAGCAATGTAGGATTAGTAGTCCCTGAGCAATCGGCTCTTCTTTTGTTCTTCCTTTCTTGAGCAATCGGCTCTTCATTGTAAAAATCCTCCCTTATTAATGAAGAAGACTTTTCCTTAACTTGATTTTGCCGATTTCCTTTCGTACTCGATTTTGCCGATTGTTAATTTGATCAACGCTCAATGAGCCGATGGCAACGCATCGGCCTCTTACGATAAATTTTGAGATAGACCAATTTAGCCACCTCCTCAAACGGTAACCTGCGAACCTTGCTCAAACTCGGATCCCCAAACTTCCAACCGAACAGAGTCCAAACCGCGGTCACTGAGCGTAGTGTTAGATTTAACGGCAAAACTCCTGAAATAATGCCTGGTCTCATCATTAACTTTAGGTTTCCAGACGTTCTCCTGCCGAATCCTTCTTTTCCAAATCCCCTTTGCCTTCGGGAGAGCTCTAGGACCATTGCTGAATCAGCCTGGAGGCTGGAGCTGATACCTCTGCAGGACAGGCATCACTTATCCACAGATTTTCTTCCGATAATCTACAGCGATGTTTGAAATCCTGCTCTGTTTCCTCGCAGCAACCATTCCTCAAAAAAGTTGAGATGCAGAGCCAGCCGACTTCAACAAAATCGGCTCCCTATAGCAAAGGGTCCTTCAGGGCCAGCTGCCCCCCGAGCCTCAGTCAAGGCGAGAAAAGTAGTGAGCCAGCCAAATGTGCCACCATCGGGTTCCAAGTTATAATGCAGAGCCAGACTCCCCAGAGGAGAGAACCTTCAGGGTGAGCTGCCCCCCGAGCTTCTCCAGTTCAATTCTTGCGTCTTGCTGATCAGATCGGCTCATCATCTTTGGCAGGCTGATGCAACTTCCGGTGAGGATGTTTTGAATTTCTGGTGCTCTCCAAAACTCTGGACGTAACAACCTCTGAAAGTGACATCGACCAAGTCGCCACCTTGGTTCACCCAGGCAAAAACGTCACAGATAGGTATGCTCTCTTTGCTGGACTCACCCTGTACGCTTATACTGGCACTGTCTTGAACTCGAAGATTTGCAGAAGGAGTTGGAGGCCTTGAGAAGGAATTCATCCAGTAGGGCCTCTCCTTGTAACTCGACAACTGCTTCATTGAGCCCCTGTTATAACAGCTGTCTATCCTTAAGTCGATGTCTGCGCATCGGCTATGTTTAAAAAATTTGTATTTTTTACGGCCGATTTATGCATCGGCCCCCATACTTCAATACCCATTCTCATCAAAGAATATATCTTGAGTTGCTGGGCATTTGACAGCCACTTCAAACTTCATATCCTCGTGTCCTTTCTATCTAAGTGCCCCCCGAGCCGATTCTTTCAAGTAATTGAGGGTATCGGCTCTTCAGGCATTCCCTGTTAGATCAATGCTGAACCCAGGTAAAATGAATGGTGAGGATAATTTTGGCCGATTGCTGGAATCGGCCTCCATGTTGCTTGCTCGATGAAGGTTTTGCAATGTTCCTCCATAAATCCTTGGGGCCGATCACATGGATCGGCATCGCCACGTTTGTCCATAAATGTTGCTCTTGTTACACGGTCAGGCCGGTGGATAAGACCAGCCTCACCCCGTCCTTTGTCACGTCGATGCGCTCGCAGTCGTCCAAATTGATGCCTGAGAGTGGCTCTTGGCCTGATGTCTCCCAAACGTTCATACCAGCCGTTGAAATCTCGGCTGAATCATCTGCTTGCACGACTTCTACTTCATATCCGTCCCACTGTATTAGGAATTGGTGCATCGTGGATGGAATGCAACAGTTGGCGTGGATCCAATCTCTCCCTAGTAGGACAGCATAAGTGCTCTTGCTGTCGACAATAAAGAACGTCGTAGGGACGGTTTTCCTTCCTACGGTCAGATCCACGTTCGTAACACCTTGTGCGTCGGATGCTTGGCCGTTGAAATCGCTCGGTGTCACATTGGTCTTGATCGGATCCGAGCTAGAGCGTCCCAACCGACGTAGCATGGAGTATGGCATAATGTTGACTGCCGCTCCGGTGTCCACCAACATCTTGTTAACAAGGCTGCCCATTGATGTAGCCTCGCAAGTACAGGGCCTTCGGATGCTCGTAGCTTCTTTCTCGTGGCTTCTCAAAGATGACCGGCCGTGGGCCACGATGCCAAGTTGTGCCACGGGTGCTTCGTCTAATCTCGGAGCACTAAACTCCGTTGGAAGGATGAACACCATGTTTGTGCCAGCCGATGTCTCATCATCGGCTTTCTTTTGTCTGGGGCCACTCTTTCCTTTGTGGTCGACCTTCTTCGTCCGGGGTTCGCTGAATTTTAGCGGCCGGATCGGGCCGCGCCTTCCTCAACGTGTGCGGGTATAACCTTTCAGCTTCCTCCAACCCACGTAGTCGCTGAACCCTTCGCTTTTGGGAACGGCTGAGCCCACCAGGGCACCACCTTGGCCGATGATACTTGTCTTCTTCTTCATCATCGTCCTCTAGTTCCTCGAGATCTTCCACCCGAGCGGACTCAGCATGCTTGTTCCGAGGCGGGAGAGGCCCTAGACGTTTGAACACGGACACGTTAGCTGCATCCTTCTTCTTTTGTTTACATTCTCGGACGGTTGCCGATTGTAGGCAATCGGCTCATTCCCGAATCCCAGCGAGTGTCCGAAGAAGGGGCAGTCCCGAGTGCCTATCCACGTCGTCTTGCTCTCTCGACTTTTCCTTGGCGTGACGCTCATATCGCTCCTCGTCGCGATCATGCCGACGGTGTCTCCCCGGCGTCCCTAGCCGGACGATCTCTTTCATCATCGTCGTTGTATCGCCGGCGTTGGTCGTATTGACCCACATACTTGTTGAGGAGGTGATCGGAGAGAGGTCGCCGATATCTTACGTTCCTCACTTCTCCCTCTCGTGATGTAGCGCTTGCCATCGTGATGGAGCCGATCGCGTGGAGCGGCTTCCTCTGTGTCCTTGCTATGAGAGCAGCTGCCCTCATCTCCATCCTTACCAGAGTGGTGCCCAGGTCCTACCATGTTGATATTGCACGAGAATCCTGGCTGGCGCCCTCCATGGTAAGTGCACTCCACCATATTAACGGCGGGGAAGGGGTGCGTGTCGACCTTCATGGCGTACTGGCTGAAAATTAGCCGCCCTTGTTCTATCACCATTTGGACCTGCTGACGCCACACCCTGCAGTCGTTGGTGGCGTGGGTGAACGTGTTATGCCACTTGCAGTATGGCTTTCCGTTCAGCTCCTGCGTCGTGGGGATCTTGTGGCCTTCGGGTACACTAGTAGGAAAACCCTTATAGGCGAAGCTTAGTTCTGTGGCGCACCGTTTTGAGTGCGCCACAGAAACTTATTTTGTGGCGCACGAAGCTCGGTGCGCCACAGAAATAGCTTAATTTTGTGGCGCACTACTAAACCGTGCGCCACAAAAACTTGGTGGGCCCCACACCCCGTCACCCCCAATCATTGGTTTTACAATTTCTATGGCGCACAAACCTCGGTGCGCCACGAAATTACTTCTTCCGTGGCGCACGGCGACAGTGCGCCACAAAAATAAGGTATTCCGTGGCGCACCGTATTGTGTGCGCCACAGTAAATAAGTTATTCCGTGGCGCACCGCGCCGGTGCGCCACAGAAATAAGCTATTCCGTGGCGCACCGTGGTTGGTGCGCCACGAATTAGCGAACCAGATCTACAAAAGTGAGCAACCTCCCACCTACCACACTACACAAGCCATTCTTCTTCCTCCATCTAGCTCGTCCCCCCTTCTCTCTCATACCATTTTGACTCCACTTTTCACTTGCTTGGGTATTTATTACACTTACTTTGGTTGATACTTAATTGGAGTTGAGGAGAAGGCTCTCCATACTCTCTCCTCCTCTCGAAGTCATCGATCGCGGTCTCGTCTCTGTATCGAATCTAGAAGGTGAGTAGTTGGAGGAGACATACATATGCTTGGAGGAGACATGCATATGCTTGTAGATCTTGTGTGGCCGTCGTGTGTATGGATGCTTGTTGCAGGTGAAGCGCTTGTGTGTGTGCCGGTGTGGTGCATGGATGTTTGCCGAAATGTTGATTCATTTCCGTTTCGGCAAGTTTTGCACTACCCATATGTCCTACTTTGAGGAGAGGTCATGCCGAATTTTTCCACTCCATGTAATACCTTGAGGAGAGGTACGGCCCATGCATGTGTGTGCATTTGGTGCGGTTCTAATTTCCTCGTTCTATGTATACCATTTGGCAGCAAGCATGGTCCTCTCGATGAGTTCCGCTCGAATCTCTAGATACAAGATAGACGCGAAGGAGGACATGATTCGGAACAATAGGCGCCAGATAAGATGTCCGTGTCGATCATGCAAACTCGAGCGCCGGATCAACCCCGATTCCGACAACCGGAGGAGCACTCGCCGAGGCGCGGTTTCATGCAAGACAACCAGGCGCGGCCGGCCCCATCAAATGGTGCGCATGAAGACCATGTCGAGCGAGACGACTATCATCATGAAGAAGACTATCATCATGCCGACGGGGACTATCATCATGAAGAAGAAGTCGACGGAGAAGATCATCATGAAGAAGAAGATGCCGGCGGAGAACATCATCATGATGAAGAAGAAGATTCCAGCGCGACCACGCTAATTTCGGCCTTGCGGGACTCTCATGTTCAAGATCTGCTCCTCCAGAGACGAGCAACGATAGAGTTGCAGCCTAGAGAGAGAGCCAAGCTGCCGCAAATGGAGAAAGACGGGATGACTCCGATCTTTCCCGGGTGTCGTCCGCAGGATACGCGCTTGCATGTAACGCTTGATTACCCGCAGATGAAGACGCAGAACAAGTGGACCGATTCCAGCTTTCCAAGCAAGAGCTTAAAATTCTCGGCACGATCGTCTCCCGGAGGGGAACACATTGCCAAGTAGTACCGAGGAGGCCAAGAAAGTCGTGTGTCCCCTTGACCTACCGCACGAAAAATACCACGCCCGCATTAATGATTGTGTGATTTATAGGTGCGAGTACAAGGACAGTAACCACATGTCCGGTGTGTGGCCACCGGACGGTACAAGGTTGGGAACAAGAAGGTACCTCGAAAGGTGGTATGGTACTTTCCTATCACTCCCCGTCCGCAGCGGTATTTCGTGGACCCTAAGGAAGCAAAGCTCATGCAATGGCACGAGGAAAGGCAGAGCCCGAAGAAGATCCGGAGATGGGCTATATGCCGACACACCCTTCGTACGCCGGGACAGATGGCAAACATTGGACATCGCCTTCCCTAGGTTCGGGGCGACGCAAGGAACATCAGGCCGGGTATGAGCACCGATGGACTCAATCCGTTCGGCAAGATCCGTAGTAGCACGCATAGCACCTGGCCCGTGTTTGTATGGCCTTACAACCTACCCCCGTGGCCGTGCACCAAGCAAAGGTACATACACCTGAGTATTCTCATTCAGGGGCCGAAACAACCAGGTGTCGACATGCATTTGTATCTCGGGCTGCCGAAAGAGGAGTTAGACACGTTGTGGAAGACGCCACCCCGTACGTGGGACGCCTACACTAGAACTTATTTCGATATGAGAGCCGCGTTGATCACGACGGCCACGGACTATCCCGGTTACGCATATGTATCTCGCCTAGTGGGCCACGGATTCAACGGCCGTGTGAAGTGCATGGACGATACCCCGCATCTACAACTACCAAGGGATCCCGGTCCTCGAAAACCGTCTACCCGTGTGCTCGAAGGTGGCTTCGCTTGGATCACCCGTGGAGAAAACGCGGTGATCTCGTTCAATGGTAAAGATGAGCCCGATGGACCCCCACGCCCGAGGAGCGGCGCAGAAATCGATGATCTTCTCGAAAAATTGGAAGGAGTGCCCAGCCGCCGGGAAAGAAGCGACCGAAGCCAGAGCCGCTGCTCGGTGTATGGAAAGCGAGGTCTCGTTTTCCACGACTTGGAGTACCGGAAGGTCCTCCACACGCCCCACAGCCTCGATGTCATGCACATTACGAAGAACGTTACCGAGAGTCCGCTTGGCACTCTTTGCAACTCGCAGAAGTCCAAGGATGGACCGAAAGCAAGATACGATCTTAAACATTTTGGCATCGTGAAAGATCTTCAAGCCCCGATACCGACGATGATGATGATGATGATGATGATGATCGACGGAAGGGACTCAACGTCTCCGTAAAAGGGCTAAGAAGAACGCGGTGCAGCTTCCCGCCGCTCGCTTCACAACGAGTCCGTGAGGAGCTCGAGCAAGCTTTTCAGTGCCTCCTAGGAGTGAAAGTTCCTCACGGCTACTCGGGGAATATAAGCAGATATCTGGACGTAGCGAAGAAGAGGTTCACCGGGATGAAGTCTCACGATTGCCACGTGCTAATGACGCAGATACTTCCCGTTGCGATCCGAGGCATAATGGACGAGCACGTCCGTGATACGCTGTTTGGCCTATGCAACTTTTTTGACGTTATCACCATGAAGTCGATCGGCGTGAGGCAGCTCAAGATGCTACAGGATGAGATCGTGGTGATACTATGTGAGCTCGAGATTTACTTCCCGCCCGCATTCTCGTGATATATGCGTCCATCTCCTTCTCCATGTCGTTGAAGACATCAAGCAGCTCGGCCCAACGTTCCTCCACAACATGATGCCTTTCGAAAGGCGTAACGGTGTCATGAAAGGATACGTTCGCAATAGGGCCCGTCCCGTACGCAAGCATGGCCAAGGGGTTTCTAACCTACGAGTGCATCTCCTTCTCGCCGAATTATCTAAGCACCGAGGACGACGAGGATCATGTTGGTCTACCACCCAGACGCACCTCGGGAGGCTCGCCGGAGTCTGGCCACCGCGAGGGCTACCGCTCGCCCATGTCGGCATTGAAAATCGACGCGACGACTTTGACAGGGCTCACCGGGTCGCGCTACAACACTTAAAACTGACCGAACCTTTCGTGCAAGAGCACAAAAGCATGGTCGAGCAGAATTACATCGATATGGGCCGGCCGAGGAAGATGGGAGACGTAACCAAAAAGCACAACTCCAGCTTCACGCGTTGGTTCAAGCAAACTCAACTGGTTGAAGCACAGAGAAATACGCCTTCTACCGAAGATGAAAAACTCATATACACCTTATCACAGGGACCCGCGCATAACGTAAGGACCTATCAGGGGTACGACATCAACGGTTACAGCATTCTACACCGAGGAAAAGGACAGAAATAGTGAAAATCAAAACTCATGAGTAACTATGCCGTCATACGCCGATGACGAGACTAATGTCAAGGAAAGATTTTTTGGAAGGATCGAGGAGATATGGGAGCTCAATTACCGTGGAGAGACGGTGCCAATGTTTCGTGTGAGATGGGCCAAGAAGGTCGAAAAGAAGGCCGATATTTCACAACCATGGTTATACCCGATGCAAAATCGAAGAACGCATCCGCGAAAAATGAGCCATGGGTACTCGGTAGCCAAGTTGACCAATGCTTCTTCATCACCGATCCGTCGAGGCCTAGCCGTGTTGTCGTGAGGAGGGGCAAGAGGAGCATCATAGGAATGCAAGGAGACGCCAACGAGGAAGACTTGGACAAGAACGGTGACCCGAAGATGGAGGAGGAATTCGACAGCACTTCGACATGCCTACTACTAGTAAAGTAAGAAGGAAGACCTCCCTACCCTCTAAAGGTTGTCCATTCACGCGAAGAAATCTCAAGGTGGCCGGTATAAAGTATTCAACCGCCAACAACCGAAAGGGCAAGAAGATTGCGAAGAGACGCTAGCTAGAGCTCTGAGTCGGGACGAAGAAGATCTTTTTTTGGTCTACACATGTGTGTGAGTGTGTGTTAGACAAGTACATGCATGTGTGTGTGAGAGAAACACGAACGTACATGTTTGTATGAGACAAGTAATTTATAATACTCTACTAATTACTAAATAATGTTGTGTTATTTATTGAAATGTAACTAAAATATGAAAAAAAGGAAGAAAAATTGTGTGGCAGCCGTGGTTCGAACCCGGCTACTAATGGGCTAACATTGACCTTAACCACCGGGCTAGTGCTAAGTAACCGCCGCATACGTGCAAGAAACCATTTTGTTTTGCTAAGTGTCTAAATTCCGTGGCGCACGCCCCTTTAGGTGCGCCACCGAATTAAGGTATTCCGTGGCGCATGTCATAGTTGATGCGCCACGGAATGCTTAATTCCGTGGCGCATATGGAGTGGTGCGCCACAGAATTTAGACACTTGGTGAAATAACTCGATCGACCCTTTCTTCCCCACTCACAACAAGCCAGCTTCTTCCCCGACAACCCTAGCTCGCCCACCGCTTCTCGCAACCACCACCACCGCCAAGCGCCGCCACCTAGCTAGCGCCGCTGCCACCGAGGAGGAGGAGGAGGACCGCCACGCCACCGCCGAGCAGGACGCCCAAGCCCGAGCCGCCACCGCAGATCGAGGAGGAGGACGCGCGAGCCCGAGCCGCCGCCGCAGAGGAGGAGGAGGAGGAGGACCGCCACGCCACCGCCGAGCAGGACGCCCAAGCCCGAGCCGCCACCGCATCGAGGAGGAGACGCCCAAGCCCGAGCCGCCCGCGATCGAGGAGGAGGACGCGCAGCCCGAGTCGCCGCCGTAGAGGAGGAGGACAACGCCATCACCACCGCGCCCTGCCACCGCCGCCGTTCGGTGAGAGTCCCTCTCCCCTCCCCACTCCCTTGTCCCCTCCCCACCGTCTTGTGCCCGAATTTCTGAGAAGAAGGGCAACATTGGTCAGATTTTGTATTGTCTCATGTTCTCGTTCCACGCAAGCTGCCCCTTGTACAATATGTTGTTTGCATTGCCATGATCCAAGCCATCAAAGAATTGCCATGATCCTAGCAAGTAGCTAATTTCTTGGTTATGGCATTATATTCTTTCTATGTGATGAAATTCAGTGGGCTCCATAGCTAGATGTAGAAACAAATGACCTATATCTACTTTGGTGGCATGTCGTAGTGTAGTATGTATATGTTATTGGTTTTGTTGGACTTCCATTGCCAATTCTCTCGGCTAAAGTGTAGTATGTAGTATCTGCTATTTACTGGGTGATGTTTGATATGTTCTTATTTTCATCCTTTCGTATTAAAGAGTTTGCAAGGATGTGCGTCGACAGACACTACATCATGTAGGCCAATAATACTTAGTAGTGTATCATGTAGGCCATACACTACATCTCCATTGAACAATCATTCATGAAATAGAATAATGACTCCAATGCTATCGCTAGGATTTGTTAGCAATTCTTGGTGAAAGCTAATGATGCTACCGGTTTAAATGGAAATGATGAAATGATGCTATGATGCTATGATGAAATGATGAAATGTACAAGCTAGAAATTGATTTAGGTTCTCTTGTTCATGCAAATGATGCTACCGGTTTAAATGTAAATGCAAATGATGCAATCAAATGCTATTTAATTTATTGCTTGCTATTTTTTTTAATTCATTGGTTGCTGTTTTTTTAATTCATTGCTTGCACTAGAGCTAATAAAGTTCTTGCTATTTTTTTTTAATTCATTGCTTGCTGTTTTTTTAATTCATTGCTTGCAGTAGAGCTAATGGTTCAATAAAATGAACAATGCAGTAGGTTTTTCAATACAATACAGTAGGTTTTTTAATAAAATGAAATGCAGATGGTAGGAAATAATGTATGTAATGTAAGGTTAAATGATGCTCATGCTCACATGTTGGCAGTAGCTACCGGTTGGCTTGCTCTATAAGCTTGTATTCTTGGTTATGAAGAAGCACATACTCGCCTTTTTAAATTTAAGTAATTATGTACTAAAATTTGATTAGCTATTGGTATAATTCTCTTTGAATTTATAAAAAATTTAAGTCACTAGCTACTGCCTTTTGTAATGTATATTTATGAGTAATAGCATTTTCATTTGAAGACACTAGCATTTCCATATGATGCTCAAGCTTCTGCTATTTAATTATCTCTGGAATTTTATATGTTGATGTTCTTTATTGCTACTCGCTAGCTAGGATTTGTTAGGTTTTTTAATACAAATGAAAAAATGAACAAGCTAATCATGAAATGATACCGCCTAGTTGATTTTCAATGAAATGCTACTGCCTACTATTGAAGTCAATTTTCTAAGTCATTAGCTACTGCCTTGGCTGCACTAAATATGCTAACATTTGGTTAAAAATATGCTCCAGGTTTGTTGTAGTGCTCCAGGTGATTGCTCCAGGTTTTGTTTGATGTATTGTAGATTCTCCATGTTAATTTGTTGTAGATGCTCCAGTGTTAATAATATTTGTTGTATTGATGCTCTAGGTTAATAATGCCACTCGTATTGATGCACCAGGTTTTGTTTGATGTATTGTAGATGCTTCAGGTTAATTTGTTGTAGTGCTCCGTGTTAAAAAAATAGGAACTATATATGTCCAAGAATATATGTCCAGGTTTTCTCGGTTTATGGTGGATATGGTGGATATATGGTGTATATGGTGGATATGGTGGATATATGGTGTATATGGTGGATATTTTTGCAGGGATTTCATTGAGTTGCCCATTTCTCCCGAAGCGTTGATTAACTTCCGTTTCGGTTGAGAAATGGGCACTCCTACGTAGAAAAATTAGCAAAAGTCATGCCGAATTTTCTCGGTTGACTTTTGTACTAACTTGTTGCCTCTTTTTAATGAAGTGCAAATAAACATGTCTGGGCAACACTTCTAAGCCCAGGAGCCGAACGATGAAGCGAGAGAGGCCAACAAGGACTTCGGGAGGGCTACGAGCAGCCCCGAAGGCCGCCGCCGAGTCGCCCGACGATGAGGAAGAGGGCCGGGACGCCGCCTCCGAGGGAGAGGGCCGGGACACCGCCTCCGAGGGAGAGGGTCGGGGGCCGCCGCCGACACCGGCGACGATGACGATACCTCGGGACGACGCCGCCCAGACCGGTGAAGAGACGGCCGGTGAAGAGAACGCGGCCAACCGCACGGAAGGTGATAGCGGCGGCAACCCTCAGGAGGGTAAGAAGAAGAGGACGGCGAGGAGGCCAAGGAGGGATCGGAGGCCGCAAGTGCTCGCCAACGTCACCGATCATTTCACGGTAGTCTCCGAAAGTGGCCTACCCTTGGAGCCTTCGTGGGTTGCCAAAGGGTACGGCATGCAACTAGGGTGCATCGTCCGTGAAACCGTGCCGATCCTAACTCAGACCTCGTAAGCAAGGAGAACGAGGCTATCGCCCAATCCCTCCTCCGTAAGCTTCACCAACGATACACGTTCCCAGAGCCGTTAAATAAGAAGGTGGACTCTTTAGCTCTCACGAAGATGAGCACCGCCTTGAGCAGCTGGAAGAACCGGCTGAAGGGAAAGATCGAGGCCGGTGAAAGCTGGGAGAGGATAAGTAGCAAAGACCCGTCGCTCTCCTTAGAAGACTTTAATGCATTCAAGTCTTACTTACAGTAGTGACGCTCGTTAAAAAATGGACCGCCCGGGGGAAGAAAATGCGGGATTTGAACTTAGGGACCCACCATTGCGGAAGCGGCGGTTACCGAGGAAAACAGCCCACTTGCGACAAGGAGGATGCCGAGATGGTACGTCTGGGGAAAGAAAACCCCGGCACAAAATCCAGGATGAACAAGCTAGGAACTTTGTCCGGTCCCGCTACTACTTAGACCGGAAGACGGGGAATTTATTACGGATCACGAAGACGTGAAGGGTTTCGAGAAGTACCCGGTAAGGATAGTTCTATATTATTTCGCTCATCTTATTAGGCAATGAAGCCAAATGGGCTAACCTTAAGTTCCTTTGTCTAAAGGATGAAGAGTTGACGAAGGCTGGCCCGTCGTCCCGTGGGTCGACGGAACCGTGGGACACGCCTTTCAACAGGCGATGAACAAGTACAAGGAGAGGGAGCCGTGACAAGCCACCGACGTCGGCCGGCCGTGTGTCCGGCTTTGGCACAAGTATGAAGCTATCCGAGTACTACGGATCGGATGCCAAGACGAGAAAGTTGGAGAGGAGGTCATCGGCTAAGGATAAATCCGAGGTCCATGAGCCGAAGAAGAAGGTGGAGTCACTAGAGAAGCTGGTGGCCGAAAAGCCCGTGGAGAACACGGAGATGATGAACAAGTTATTGGACGAGAAGATCCGCGATCATCCCCCCGGGTTGATGGAGGGGTTAGCCGCTTGGAATGCGGGAGGTCAAGTGGGGCCGATACATGTGCCCAGCCTTAGCGGCAGCAACTCAAGCTTCCACGTGTCGCCGACGGTGCCGCTCCACCCGACGCCGGCGTCGGGCTCCACCGCACGCCGCCGCAGCTCCAACCGCCGCCGCAGCTCCAACCGGTCGCATCGACGCCCCCAACCGCCGCCCTTGTATCGACAAGTAGCCGAGATCGACGCCATCAAGGAGGTAAACTCATTAGTTACTCCTTCGCGTCATCTTCTTTAACTATATATGCCTTTCGTGATCTGCCATCTCACGATGCCCAACATGGCGCCCCGACTCAGGATGAACAATGCATACTTCGCAAACGGTGGAGCCCGGCGGCAAGTTGGTGGAAGTTGCTAGCGGCTTTGTCATGGCTTCCCGCGTTATGCACGGCGCTACATTGACCGAAGACGTGGCGAAGGTCAAGTTGGTAATGGTAGTGCCGGAGTACCGCTACGCCATCCCCCCTTTCAACCTCCCGGCACGTAAGAAGGCGAGGTTTTGTCCCTTGGGGATTGCACCTCATGGCTTATGAAATGGCCGAAGAACCAGCATTCGTCTCGGGGGGGTCTTCCGAGTTGTAAGAGAAGCACCGCGCCACCTCCCCTATCATCCGGCCCAAGATCGCCAACGCCGACGACACCCTTAAGGAAACGGCGGCCGCCGCCCCCACTACCCCCGAAGGAACCGACGGTCGCCGCCGCCACCCGGAAGGAACCGACGATCGCCGTCACCACCGTACGCCACAAACAAGCTGTTGGGAGCGCTACCGCAACGACCGCCTACTAGACGCACGGTACGCCAAGCGGCGGCATCGCAACCGCCACCACCTAAGGTCCAGGACATGGCGCCACTTGATGGCAATGATGTAGATGATGATGATGACATCGATGCCTACATCAACACCGGCGCCCGCAGCCAAGATATGTACATGCCTCCTATGGATGAACAAGCCTTCCGCACACACGGCGATCAACTTAGTCGTCCCCCTACAGCCACGAAGCAGCGCTCGGTCTTCACGGGTCTTTCTCAAGACACTCCTCCGAGGCCGGCAATCCAGCCTCAAGTCAAGCTCGCTACCGTTTTCAGCCCTAACACGCCGCGTAAGACGATCATCTGGGATCCACCCAAATCAACCCCAAGCAACCTCGTAAGCACCACCAAGCACCCGAAGCACCACCATCAGCACCACAAGCACCCCCGTAGGTCAAGTGAAGAAGGGAAGGAAGAGAGGAGCCAAGAAGGGCGCATCTTCGAGCCAGCTCGCTCCTAAGAGGATCCGGGCCGACGACATGGTACCACCTACACCGGATGGCTTGCCCCGTGTCATGAAGCCGGTAAACCTATACCGCTCCGACATGGAACACCTCGCAAGTGGACAAATGCTCCCTTTGCAAGACTCTATTCATTATCAAGAGAGCGTCCTTCTTAAAGAAAAGGATCCAAATTACCCGTGTTCTCGGTCAAGGTGCCGTCCAACCGGAACTTCGTCAATGAAGACCCCGCGGATATCTTCTTCATAGCGTTCGAGGACGTCTTCAATCTATTTCACTCGAAACGGCTCGACTATAACTTGGTCCGCCTATACGCGATTAATCTTCAGATGAAGATCAACGAGAGAGACCCCGCCACATCGCGGTAGCGGATCCCTACTACATGCGCGATAGCCAGCTCCAGGACGGCTCAAGGACACGGACCAAGGCGGTGCGGTACCTCCGTAACTTCATGCTCATGCACAAAGAGAGCAACACCATTCTTCCGCCCTGTCTTTCCCGAGTAAGTACACATCCGCTCACGCGCCGTCGTAACTTATGCTTTCTTATATATTTCTTCCATTGCCGATCATTTCCAACATTCCATTTCAATTGCATGTGTTGAGCAGGGACAA
>NC_061510.1:13971725-14081874 GCF_022539505.1 Lolium rigidum
GGCTCATTTCAACCCTTGCCCTTTTGGCGAAGGGACAAGGGGGCTTGAAGGAAGAGTAGATGTAGTCAACATTCCGTTGAGGAGGCGACGATTCTTCTCCTTCAACAAGCTTCTCCGAAATAACTAAAGTGTGTGACGTGCTCGTCCGAGGAGCTACGTCACGAGTTGGTACTTCTTCCTCGTCATCACCGCGAGTAAGGAGCAATAGCATAAAAAGCAAGACAAGAAAAAACTTCGATTACGTAAATAAAGAGGAAGCCGAGGAACTTACGAGCCGACGAGGGATGCAACATAAGGATCATAAGTTGCCTTCGGAGGAGAAGGAACAACTTCTTCGGCTTTGGAAGTGCCGGAATCTTCGACATCGTTCCTCTTCCTTTTCCTTTGTGGGGAAACAAGCGGAGGAGGAGATTGGATCGACGTGGTGTCCTCGAAGATCCCGCGTACTTTCGAGAATCCACGGGATCATTCACAAAGGATCGGAACTTCTTGATTGTCGTCGCAACAATGCCCATTTCTTCGACTTCTCCATCCTCGTGAAGAGGAGGAAGGGAAGTCATAGTAGGGTGATTCTACACGAAAATAGCGACAAAGGGAAAAATAGAGAGATATCAATGCAATGAGATGCAGGGAAAATTTACAACAAGATAAAATTCGAGAAGACAAAATACCTCGGGGAGAGGATTGGTGGAGTTGTAGGGTGCCACGCGACAAGAGGAAGGAATAGGATCCTTCTTACTCAGCGAGGTAATTCTTCGAATAAGCTTCTCCAAGTCCTTCACAGAAAAGATCATTGGAGAGCCTATTGGCGTCATTGGAACCAGTAGTACGTCCAAAGGGGATTTTTGCGAGCCCGAAGAGGCTGCACTCTAATCCTAAGAAAATAGGCAAGTGATTTGGACACCAGTATAACTCTTTGCCTCGAGTATTTTGAAGTTGATGAATACGAGACATAAGAGCTTCGTCGCTCTTTTCTCTTCTTCGTAAGCTTCAGCGTCCCAGAGTAGCGACGTTGAATCTTCGCGTTTCCGTCGAAAGGAACTATGTTGTGTTCCACGGAATTGGCGCTTTCTTCGTGTATATAGAGCCACCTTTGCGCCATCCTTGGACAGTAGTCGGAAATTTGACGTCGAAATAATCGACATCGGTTCGGACACAGATAACTACGCCACCTATGTTGTAGGTGGCGTTGTGAGCGCCATTGCGGCGAAGGCAGTAAAATGCGCTTCCAAAGAGCCCAATTGGGAGCAACTCCAAGAAAGCATTCGCAAAGCGTGATAAAGATAGAAATGTGGAGGATGGAATTGGGGGTCAGCCGGTGCAGCCGAATCCCATAGACAAAGAGAAGACCGCGGAGGAAATCATGGATTGGGGTAGAGAGGCCGCGGATGAGATGATCAACGAAACTAACCCGATACTCCATTGGAGGCTTGGGGTAGCTTTCTTCGCTGGGAAAGCGGATGGCGTCTTCCTTCTTCATCAGGCCGAGCCTCTTCAGCATATTGACATCTTGGTTGGAGATTTTGGATCTCTCCCACTCAAGATCTTCAGCGGCCATCTTGGACTCCGGAGTGCTGTGGCGAGTCAAACGCGCACGCGGTGGCATCAACGGTAATGGGCAGAGCAATGTGTGCGAGTGCGGGAAATCAGAGAGAGTTGGGCGCAGGGGAAGATTTGCGAAGAGGAACAGGTGAGCGGCGCAAGCAAGGGGATGAACGGAGGTGGAAGACAGGTTTATATAAGAATTGGGTGAAGCAGTGTGCCGTTGGATGAGGAAATCGTGTGGTGAGAATAGATCTTCTAGATACAAGGGCAAACAAGTATTTTTACAGAGATAGGCATTACCGTACGTGCGCCGTAAAAGCGGAGGACGTGTGTCCCCCACTTACACGACGTGTCAACGTGGTGGAAACGATGGACCCACAAGGCAGGAAAACTCGGCCATTAATAGAGTTGAAGAAAATTTGCCAAGGGAAAATATGTCGACAAGAAAAATAAAAGGAGAATGGCGACAGGATGAGTTATTTGCATACTTCGGGAGCCTTTGGTCAGCAACAAGTTTTTGCCCAAATGCTCTGGGGCTACTTCGAAAAAAGTAAAGTTTCGACTATGGCAAATATAGAAATTGTTGAGCCTACAGTCAAGCACAAGTTCTTGGCTGTAGCCTCGGGGGCTACTCCCATCGGGAGCGCTGTTCGCGCACCCGAGAAATAAAAAAAAAAAAAAAAAGAAGAAGAGAAAAGAGTTCATATTGAGAAGTAATGACAATATAGTGACAAGGTGGATTAAAATGTTGAGCCTACAACCAAGCACAAGTTCTTGGCTGTAGCCTCGGGGGCTACTCCCATCGGGAACGTTGTTCGCGTGCCCGATGAAATATAAAAAGGAAAAAAGGAAAAGAAAGATAGAACAGCACGAGAGTATATTTCGAGTTATAATTAACTCTACATATACTCCCATCGGGAGATTAATATAAGTCATATTTGACTCGATAAAATGTGCCATTCCAACAGCCGGAAAAGCACTCGACAATATATTCTCGTAACGCCAAAGTTGCGATCAATTTCTGAATGCCGCAAATTTGCGAAGGTAAGACCCCGCATCTATTCTCGCTGGGCGTGGCATCGCCGAAGACTGCGCTCTGCTACTTTTATCCGTATCAACAGATACGAAGAAAAATCCTAACCGACGCGTTAGGTACTCGATAAATTTGACTGGGACTCGACAGAATGGTAAGACCTTAAGCGGCACTCGTCGAAGTTTACACCAAGCATCCCGAGATCATGTCCAGGGACGTGATTTTGAAGTAGGTTTTTGCGGATTGCCACTAGAGCAGCTTAACTAGTACCTGATCCGTCGATGAACTAGCCCCAACTACCAATATCCCCGTACAATATAGAATTTTATGAGAAGAAGTATAAAAGTTAGAGCTTTCGAGTAAAAATAAACAAATGGAGATTTTCCCCGACTCTATGATTCAAGCAAAATCTCGGGGGCTACTGACATAGGCATCCCAAATGGGCCTGCCGAATATAGTACCCGGGGTTTATTGAAGGCCCACTACCCGAAGAATAAGAAGATTCGGAAGCCCAAGATGTACTTAATGAAAAGATAGAGTTGTAATAGGAAGTGTTATTTGTAATCCGGCGGGATGAGTTAGAAACCGTCCCGACTCCGTAACTTGTACAAAACGAAACCCTCGGCTCCACCTCTTATATAAAGGGGGAGTCGAGGGACGAGGAGATCATCGAATCATTGTCTGCAAACCCTAGTTTTCATATTCGTCGAGTACTTTTCGGCTGAAACCTTCGAGATCTACTTGCCCTCTACTTCTAACTAAACCCTAGCCTACAATCCATAGGCATTGATAAGTTAATCCCTTGTCAACCCATTTACAGGACACGGGGCTTGCCCCCCGAGTCCATTCAGCCACTGCTACCTCTTGATCTCCCGCAGCACCTTCATCTTCGTCTGCCTCAACCAGGACCACCGCACGCTTGAATTTATCCTGGTAAACATCTGGGTGGCGCTGTTCATATGCTGACAGCCTTCGCACAATGTGCGCCGTGAAGGGTAGTTCCGCTTGGGAGGCCACGTCCTTGATCGATGATGAGAGACCCACCACCGCCAACTCGATCGCTTCTTTTTCACTCACATGAACCGAATAGCATCAGTTCCTAACGGTCCCGAAGCGCTGGACGTATTCTCGCCACCGTTTCCCCGCGCTCCGTCGTACTTGTGCTAGATCGGCAATGCCAGCCTCGGAAGCCTCTCGAGTGATACCGTATGTGGAACTGCTTCTTCCAACCGCTTCCAAGTCCGGATTGAGTCTCGGTGGCAGCGATGTGTACCACCCGAAAGCCGATCCCGTGAGGGACCGTGCGAAGAACCTCACGCGCAGCTCGCTCCGATGCTGAGATCGTGCCCAGCTGTGCCAAATATCGGCTCACATGCTCGATGGAGCTGGAACCATCTGATCCATTAAACTTGGTGAAATCAGGGAGCCGATATTTGGGTGGTAGGGGGATCAATTCGTACTCGTTGGGGTACGGCTTGGAATAGCCGATTGTCCTCCTTTTCGGCATCATGCCGAACTGGTCTTTCAGGATTGTACAAATCTGATCCGCGGTGATGGCTGCAGCGTCGAACTCTGAAGATTCGCCGGGGTGGCATACTTAGCCAGCCATGCTTGCTTTTCCAGCTCTGAGCCAACTGCAGGAGCTGAGCTCTGGAGGTTTTTCGGAGTGGCATACTTAGCTAGCCACGTCTGCTTCTCAAGGTCTGTCCCCGACGTTCCTCCTGCTGTTCCGGAAGTCCCTGCTGTTGCAGCCTGGTTCGAGAGTGCCCAAGCCATCGCAGCCTCGGCACGTATGCGCACGTGTATCCGTGGGGGATCTCCTTGGGCGCCTCATGCAAGAATTGGTAGTCACTAGGGTCACCACCGATCTTGTAGACGACGTATGCCGATGAACTCGGCACTTCCGGTGCTGCCAGCGTGAACGGCAGCGTGGACGGACCGGAGTGGCATCTCTCCTCGGTGAGTCCCCGGAGCTGGTCCCGACGGAGAATATTGATGGCTCATGATTTCCGGATCACGCGCGAGCGACACGCTCCAAAGTGTTCACCAGTGCTCTCGTAATGGCGTGCAGCGAATGAGCCACCATGAAGTTGATCTCCCCGACGCAGCCGACCTGGGTGCGTTCTTCGACGGGGTGGACAGGTCCACTCCATCGAGCGCGCTCAGTGAGAACCCCTTCCACCCGATGCCATGTGAGCGGGTTCTCGTGAAAAGAGCCGATGAGGTCGGCTTCGAGGACCGCTTTGATCTCGCCATGCTTCTTCTTGAGCTCCTCGCCGATCCTCGTACTTGATCGGAGTGCCTTCCGCCATCTCAGATGTAGTTGGCGATGCGGTTGATGTCGAAGATTGTCCCACCGGGCGTGCCGTAATGTGTTGCGGTCGAAACCCACCGGCGGGCAGCGACGGGCAACACCGTAGAGCCGGGAATCTCCTAGGACTGCGGCTGGCCCCGGTCCCTCCGAGCGACGGCCCGCAAAGCCTTCGGCACGCACGTCCGATGCCGATGCAAGGGCGTGCCACCCGACTTATACCTGGTCAGAAGGTGTTGGAGAATGCCTCGCTTAGTTTCCTCGCATGGCATACACGTAAACATTAAATACGAGCCTCGATCGGCTCTCAGTTGTCCCGTGAATCGGCTCAAGGAGCCGATCCACCCATGATGCGTACGAGGTGTACGATCAGATGGTGGTCCCGCTTGATCAAGATAAAGCTAAAACGACCTACTACGATTTAGGGTTTTCACCGCATAATCGGAACATCCTACTCGTGATTGAGCCTCGGCGGCCACGCACGGTGATCGTAAACCGACCCTAGACAAGGCCTAAAAACCAACACGAAGTTGATCCTCGGAACATCCCGTCTAGGGCTAGCAAACTACACCCTACGCGCCACTGGATCCTTCAACCCGTTTGTAAGGCCTAACAATGCAGATATTAAACTAATCCTTGAAGAACAAGGAGCAATCATAACGGATCGGATCTACTAGATAATGATCAAGCGGGGTGCCGCCCCTACACCTAAGATAGGTGTAAGGGCGGCTAGATGCCTAAGGGTTGCACGTCGATAGCATATGACATGATGAACAATGCTAACCCTAAAACATCTATGATAACTACGTTGCTCGCCAACAAAAAGGCTTCAGTACGAGCAACGCATGAAGGACGAATAATGTAGGCCGCCTAGATCGCAAGATGCGATCTAGGCAGCATGGTGCTTACCCTGAAGAAACCCTCGAGACGGGGAGTTGGCGATGCGCCTAGATTGGTTTGTGGTGAACGTGATTGTTGTTTATTTCATAAACCCTAGATACATATTTATAGTCCGGGGACTTTCTAATTCAGGCGTGCACCTAACCGTGCACGGGCCAAACTCTAACTTCTAACTCAGATGCGATCTAATAAAATACAGATACACGAGCAATCTAGCCCAAACTTTGTATACAAGGCCGATTCATGTATTCCTTCTATGTATATTCTTCAAGCCCATCTCCAATCGCGGCCCACCTCTGATCCGGTCAAATTCTGGTGATAACAGATGCACACAACAAAGAAAGAGAGAGAGAGAAATAAAACAAAGATCCCATCGCGGTGATGAACCACCCGCAACAGCAGCACTCCAACCACCACCAAAGACAACGCCTGGACAACAAAAGAGATTCTCCAAAAGCAACGCCTCCAAGAAGGAAGCAATACACAAGCGTTGTCATCGACTGATCGAAGATCTTGGGTTTTCACGCTGGAGAAAGTCCGATTTTTCAAACCAATGCCCTCAACAAGACCATTTCTTGGTACAACCAATGAAGGGTGGACCTTGATTAGATCCTGAAAATCATGACTCGGTACTCGAGGAGCACCACCAAAAATGGAGTCCACCTGTGCTGCCACCCCATCTTGCTACAAGTCATCAAACACCCGACAAAGAGGAAGAACTTGTGCCTTATAGTCTCCATAGCAACCAATACACCTCTCCGCCATTACAAACCTCCGATTGCGGCCACCATGACTTTATCCACCTCAGTCAGTTTCATGAAAATCTATATTTAGACATATACCATGGCATCGACAAGAAAATGATGCTTCACGCCACACCCTCATGAAACCTAACTAGATGATCTATGAATGTGTGTTACTTCTCTCTTGATATTATCTGTTGTGCACCATGTAATATTTTCCTTCTGGTCTCGAGAGGGAACTACCCTTTGAAGTGTGGTAAAGAGATCGGAGGATGACATGAAACAGATCGGCAACTTTTCGCTCCAAGATCATCCTGGTGAAATGATGTCTACGGGAGTTTCTATTCTTGTAGACAGTGTTGGGCCTCCAAGAGCAGAGGTTTGTAGAACAGCAGCAAGTTTCCCTTAAGTGGATCACCCAAGGTTTATCGATCTCAGTGAGGAAGAGGTCAAAGATATCCCTCTCAAGCAACCCTGCAACCACAAAGCAAGAAGTCTCTTGTGTCCCCAACACACCTAATACACTTGTCGATGTAAAGGTGCACTAGTTCGGCGAAGAGATAGTGAGATGCAAGTAATATGGATGAGTATGAGTGGTAATAGCAATCTGAATAAAATATGGCAGCGAGTAAACATGCAACAAAACAAGTAAACAAACGGAGATTCGATGCTTGGAAGCAAGGCCTAGGGATCCCGCTTTCACTAGTGGACACTCTCAACAATGATCACATAATAGGACTACTCTACACCCTCTTGTTGGATGATGAACACCACTAATCGTGTAGGATTACACGAACCCTCAATGCCGGAGTTAACAAGCTCCACAATATTCAATGTTCATATTTAAATAACCTTAGAGTGGAAGATAGATCAACACAATCACACCAAGAACTAACATAGCATGCACACTGTCACCATCACACTATGAAGGAGGCATAGATTCACATCAATTCTTATCATAGCAATAGTTAACTTCATAATCTACAAGAGATTACAATCATAACCCACGCCAAGTACTACACGATGCACACACCGTCACCATTACACCGTGCAGGAGGAATAGACTACTTTAATAACATCACTAGAGTAGCACATAGATGATATTCAACTAGATCACATAAAGAGAGAGATGAACCACATAGCTACAGCGGAGCCCTCAGCCCCGGGGATGAATTACTCCCTCCTCATCATGGAGACAGCGATGGCGGTGAAGATGGCGGTGGAGACGGCGGTGGAGATGACTCCGGGGGCAATTCCCCGTCCCGGCAGGGTGCCGGAACAGAGACTTCTGTCCCCCGAATTGGAGTTTCGCGATGGCGGCGGCTCTGGATGGTTTTCTCTGGTTTCGTCGAACTGGCTCGAGGTTTTAGGTCAGGGACGACTAAATAGGCAAAGAGGCGGAGTCGGAGGGGCCACGGGGTGCCCACACAGTAGGGGGGCGCGCCCCCCCCTTGGGCCGCGCCGCCCTGTGGGGTGGGCCCCCCCTGGCTCCCCTCTTGCCTTTCTCCGGTGCTCTGGAAGCTTCCGGGAATTTTAAGATCTTCGGTGTTGATTTCGTCCGATTCCGAAAATATTTCTTTACTAGGATTTCGAAACCAAAAACAGCAGAAAACAGCAACGGCCTTTCGGCATCTCGTCAATAGGTTAGTTCCGGAAAACGCATAATAATGACATAAAGTATGCATAAAACATGTAGATATCATCAATAATGTGGCATGGAACATAAGAAATTATCGATACGTTGGAGACGTATCAGCATCCCCCAGCTTAGTTCCTGCTCGTCCCGAGCAGGTAAACGATAACAAAGATAATTTCTGGAGTGACATGCCATCATAACCTTGATCATACTATTGTAAGCATATGTAATGAATGCAGCGATCAAAACAATGGTAATGACATGAGTAAACAACTGAATCATAAAGCAAAGACTTTTCATGAATAGTACTTCAAGACAAGCATCAATAAGTCTTGCATAAGAGTTAACTCATAAAGCAATAAATCAAAGTAAAGGTACTGAAGCAACACAAAGGAAGATTAAGTTTCAGCGGTTGCTTTCAACTTGTAACATGTGTATCTCATGGATAATTGTCAACATAGAGTAATATAACAAGTGCAATATGCAAGTATGTAGGAATCAATGCACAGTTCACACAAGTGTTTGCTTCTTGAGGTGGAGAGAAATAGGTGAACTGACTCAACATAAAAGTAAAAGAAAGGTCCTTCAAAGAGGAAAGCATCGATTGCTATATTTGTGCTAGAGCTTTGATTTTGAAAACAAGAAACAATTTTGTCAACGGTAGTAATAAAGCATATGTATCATGTAAATTATATCTTACAAGTTGCAAGCCTCATGCATAGTATACTAATAGTGCCCGCACCTTGTCCTAATTAGCTTGGACTACCGGATCATCGCAATACACATGTTTTAACCAAGTGTCACCAAGGGGTACCTCTATGCCGCCTGTACAAAGGTCTAAGGAGAAAGCTCGCATTTTGGATTTCTCGCTTTTGATTATTCTCAACTTAGACATCCATACCGGGACAACATAGACAACAGATAATGGACTCCTCTTTAATGCATAAGCATGTAGCAACAATTAGTGTTCTCATATGAGATTGAGGATATATGTCCAAAACTGAAACTTCCACCATGATTCATGGCTTTAGTTAGCGGCCCAATGTTCTTCTCTAACAATATGCATGCTCTAACCATTAAAGTGGTAGATCTCCGTACTCCGGACAAGACGGACATGCATAGCAACTCACATGATATTCAACAAAGAGTAGTTGATGGCGTCCCCAGAAACATGGTTATCGCACAACAAGCAACTTAATAAGAGATAAAGTGCATAAGTACATATTCAATATCACAATAGTTTTTAAGCTATTTGTCCCATGAGCTATATATTGTAAAGGTAAAGTATGGAAATTTTAAAGGTAGCACTCAAGCAATTTACTTTGGAATGGCGGAGAAATACCATGTAGTAGGTAGGTATGGTGGACACAAATGGCATAGTGGTTGGCTCAAGGATTTTGGATGCATGAGAAGTATTCCCTCTCGATACAAGGTTTAGGCTAGCAAGGTTATTTGAAACAAACACAAGGATGAACCGGTGCAGCAAAACTCACATAAAAGACATATTGAAAACATTATAAGACTCTACACCATCTTCATTGTTGTTTCAAAACTCAATACTAGAAATTATCTAGACTTTAGAGAGACCAAATATGCAAATCAAATTTTAGCAAGCTCTATGTATTTCTTCATTAATAGGTGCAAAGTATATGATGCAAGAGCTTAAGCATGAGCACAACAATTGCCAAGTATCACATTATCCAAGATATTTTATCAATTACTACATGTAGCATTTCCCGTTTCCAACCATATAACAATTAACGAAGCAGTTTCAACCTTCGCCATGAACATTAAAAGCTAAGAACACATGTGTTCATATGAACCAGCGGAGCGTCTCTCTCCCACACAAGCATTTATTCAAACAAAAACAAAAACAAACAGACGCTCCAAGTAAAGTACATATGATGTGACCAAATAAAAATATAGTTTCAAGAGAAGGAACCTGATAATTTGTCGATGAAGAAGGGGATGCCTTGGGCATCCCCCAAGCTTAGATGCTTGAGTCTTCTTAAAATATGCAGGGATGAACCACGGGGGCATCCCCAAGCTTAGACTCTTCACTCTTCTTGATCATAGTATATCATCCTCCTCTCTTGACCCTTGAAAACTTCCTCCACACCAAACTTAAAACAAACTCATTAGAGGGTTAGTGCATAATCAAAAATTCACATGTTCAGAGGTGACACAATCATTCTTAACACTTCTGGACATTGCCCAAAGCTACTGGAAGTCAATGGAACAAAGAAATCCATCCAACACAAGCAAAAGAGGCAATGCGAAATAAAAGGCAGAATCTGTCAAAACAGAACAGTCCGTAAAGACGAATTTTAAAATGGCACCAGACTTGCTCAGATGAAAATTCCCAAATTGAATGAAAGTTGCGTACATATCTGTGGATCACTCACGTAAATTGGCATAATTTTCTGAGTTACCTACAGAGAATTAGGCCCAGATTCGTGACAGCAAGAAATCTGTTTCTGCGCAGTAATCCAAATCTAGTATGAACCTTACTATCAAAGACTTTACTTGGCACAACAATGCAATAAAATAAGATAAGGAGAGGTTGCTACAGTAGTAACAACTTCCAAGACTCAAATACAAAATAAAAGTACTGTAGCAAAATAAACACATGGGTTATCTCCCAAGAAGTTCTTTCTTTATAGCCATTAAGATGGGCTCAGCAGCTTTTATGATGCACTTGCAAGAAATAGTATTTGAAGCAAAAAGAGAGCATCAAGAAGCAAATTCAAAACACATTTAAGTCTACCCCACTTCCTATGCAAAGGAATCTTGTACACAAATGAATTCATGAAGAACAAAGTGACAAGCATAAGAGGATAAAACACGAGTAATTTCAAGATTCTCAACATAAAGAGGGGAAACTTAATATTATTAAGATGCATATAACCATGTTTCCCTCTCTCATAATAAATTTCAGTAGCATCATTAATGAAATCCACAATATACCCATCACTTAAAACATTCTTATCATGGCTCATATGTATAGAAGTATCATTAATTTTGGCATAAGAAGAGTTCTTCTCATTAATAGTAATTGGAGCAAGATTATTATCAAGAATTTGAACATGGTAAACAAGTTGCATATTAAGGGAATTGTTTTTGGTAATACAATCATGACTATGACAAGTTTCATAAGGATAGTTATAACCTATATCATAGCATTCTTTATAATAATCATCAAATGTCGGAGGCACAGTGTCATCATAAGAAATAGAATAGTTATCTTTCACAGTCGGTTTATCTGTGACCATACCATCATTGTTATTAGAAGGAGATGTATCAAACACATAATGATCAGTAGCAAAAGGATTTTCAAACACCTCTTCCCCAAGCTTAGAGCTTTCTATATCATTATGGGAGGAAGCATGGATAGCACCGATACTATGGCAATTATTATCATCATCATTTTCAGAATTAGTTTCCCAGAGATTTGCAATATCAAAAGTAGTGTGCTCATTCAAATCATGATCACTAATGTATGTAAAGGGCATAGGAAGATCATTGTATTCATATTCATTATCATAATAATCATTAGGAGCAACATACTTACGGTTACCTAGCGTTATCTCATTCACGCGGGGATATGCCGTTACCTCTTTCTCTTTATTCTCCTTCTTCTTCTTCTTCTTCGTTCCCTTCTTCTTCTTCTTCTCCTCCTTCTTCTCGTGCCCTTCTTTAGGAGGAAGAGGCTTGAAGGGTGGCTTGTCCGCATAACCTGATTTACTTTCAGAAACAATAGAAGAAACTTGGGAGGATTCCTCCTTTTCATTAATTAGTTCAAAACACACAACGGTCCTATCATATTTTGGCAAGGTGTCATCTTCTAAAATATTTTGTATGTAAGTATTTGTATGGCTATTATCAATGCAATAAGAAAAACACCCATGCAGGACATCATCAATATCAAGATTATTAATATCTAGGGATTTCTAGTTTCGTGCCCCTGGTTCGTTAGTTGTACTCAGTTTTCCCCAGTCCCTTAGTTTTTCCTCAGTTTTCCCCTCCTCTAGTTTGAAACACGCACAAGTGCTGGAACGGCCGGTAGCCGTCAGGTCAGAGGCCTTGACCGTTAGTCCGACCGGGTGGGGCCGCACAGGGCAGCTCCTCCCCGACCGTCTCGTGCCGACGGGTAGGGTCGGGAGACACGTCGGAGCAGCCATCCATCTATCGCCGACGTGTGGGCCGTTTTATTTCATGATTTTATACGCGGTGCTGCCAATGACAAATGGGGCCGCTCTATAGGGCTGCCGCAGCCAATGACCAGGTGGGGTCGTATATTTTTCAAGTAAAAGACATATATTGCCGCTCCGTGGGCTGCCGCAGCCAATGACTAGTGGGGTCGTCTATTTATTTAGGGAAACTCATATATTGCCGCTCCGTGGGGCCTCCGTTGCCAATGACCAAGTGGGGTCGTCTATTTTTCGAGAAAAGACATATATTGCCGCTCCGTGGGCTGCCGCAGCCAATGACCAGTGGGGTCGTCTATTTATTTAGAGAAACTCATATATTGCCGCTCCGTGGGGCCTCCGCAGCCAATGACCAGTGGGGTAGTCTATTTTTCGAGAAAAGACATATATTGCCGCTCCTTGGGGCTACCGCAGCCAATGACCAGTGGGGTCGTCTATTTATTTAGAGAAACTCATATATTGCCGCTTCCGTGGGCTGCCGCAGCCAATGACCAGTGGGGTCGTCTATTTATTTAGAGAGAAAAATCATATCTTGCCGCTCTGATATATGTCTTTAGAGAATATCATAGAGAGAAGCAACAAGTTCGCTAATTAATTATTCTTAAGCTAGACCGGAGAACCGCTGGCAGCTCGTTCCCCACCGTCGGACGGAGCAACCATCGCCGGCGGCGCGCCGGCGCCTCGTCGCGCCGCCGGCTCTGTCCCCCGGCGGCGTCGGATGAACTGCGGCGCTGCACGTCAACCACGGCTCCAGCACTTGTTTCGTCCGCACGGATTGTACCCACCGCAGGAAAGTCCGCCGCAAGCAGATCCGCCGCCCACGATGACCGGGATTTGTTCCGCGCACCAATTGGTAGACCTCCGCTTCTGCCTCCCCCGCCCCCTAATCGATTCGGTTCCCGTAATTTATTGGAGTTTGCAGGTACGAAATAGTCCTCAATGTCTCGTCGTAGCGGGTACACCGGCGAGGGTGGGGATTCGATCATGTCGTGGCCACGTTCTACTTCTCCTACCTCGTCAGCTCTCTGTACTACCGTTGAATTTGAAGTTCCGCCATGGCCTGTTGGGGTGATTTCAGTTGTTCTTTTTTCCATTATTGTTACAGTTAGCCAGGCAAGCCGATGATCCATGGTACATTGCATACCAAGATGAATCAACCCAGTGGTTTAGCCAGAGGATGGATTTGGAGGAGAAGGTGGCCAATTTAGGTGATGAATTGGCCCGTAAAAACCTGATGATATTCGAGCTGAAGCGTATTGTGGATGAAGAAAAGAAGAATTCAGAGCTTATTCGCAAGGAGAAGTTGAGAGTTGAGACAGATCTTGCCGTATTTGATCAAGTGGTAGAAAATCTAGAACATGAACTAAAAGTGATGGGAGAGGAGAAAAGTAGATTCATTTGTGCAGTTTTATTAGGTGTCATCCCTGTCCTAGCAGTTATGTGGTTCTGGTAGACGATTTAGTATAAAATTGTTATTCAGTAGATGGCTCTAACCACTGTATTTTGTTGTGGCTCTAAGCACCGTATTTCGGTGTACAATTTCCTACTTGTGCTAAGTAATGTGCACGATAATTTTAGCAAGGGATCCCAAAAGTGAAAGCATGTACCAGCCTCCGGATCAAATACATATCAATATCTTCCCAATCAAGTTGGGATAGAATTCAAATCATACATACGGATGTACATGGACACATCAAGAACGTGAAGAAGCTTTTTTTGAGACGGAGGTAGTAGTTAGAACAATTTTATCCCATTTGGAAATTGAAAAATACAAATTTATAATAATTTATTCCAATTTGCGGCGTCGAACACGGTCGCGCAGCGATGGGCAAGAAAGGCCGGGACGACGGGCGGCTGAGGGGTGGTCATCTGCGCCATCAAACGTTGAAGCGATGTTATCGGCGATGGCTTCAATGTTCGTAGCATCGATGACCAGTGTCGGAACCGCCGCTGTCTTGGTGTTCTTCATCAGCGACGGATCCGCGGAGGGCTGGATCGG
Source organism: Lolium rigidum (assembly GCF_022539505.1). Classification (NCBI taxonomy): domain Eukaryota; kingdom Viridiplantae; phylum Streptophyta; class Magnoliopsida; order Poales; family Poaceae; genus Lolium; species Lolium rigidum. Next base: position 13,986,101 of record NC_061510.1, read on the forward strand.
CGGCTTTGCAGCGCGGTTGTAGACGATGGCTTCAATCGTCTTGGCATCGATTCGCACTCTCGGCACCGGAAGTGAGACATCAACGAGCTCCGACATTGAAGGCTGGGTCTGCGCCGTCGAAGCGATGTTGTAGGCGATGGCTTCAATGTTCGTGGCATCGATGACCACCGCCGGCACGGCCGCCGTCTTGGTGTTCTTCATCATTCAACAGATCTGAGAATAGAATCGAAAGTGAGACGAGAGAGAGACATTTCAACTATTTCCGACGGTTAGATCCTCACCGGCACTCTTAGATCCACGGCGCACGCACGGTTAGATGCACGCCGCCGCACGCACGGTTAGATCCGCGCCGCCGCACGCCGACGCACGCACGGTTAGATCCGCGCCGCCGCACGCCGCCGCACGCACGGTTAGATCCGCGCCGCCGCACGCACGGTTAGATCCGCGCCGCCGCACGCACGGTTAGATCCGCGCCGCCGCACGCCGCCGCACGCACGGTTAGATCTGCGCCGCCGCACGCCGCCGCACGCACGGTTAGATCCGCGCCGCCGCGACCGCCGTAGTAAGAGAGGAAATACGAGAGAGGAGGATGCGACCGGAATATGCGACCGCCGGGGTTGGTAGGTATGTGCTCTGCTCTTGTCTCCGTATGCGTCCATCGTGGTAGAGAGAGAGATACGAGCCGTCCGATCATAAATGATCGAACGGTGCAAGCGTTCGTTGAGCTTTCAACTAACCAAGATCCGTGTGACATACATCTCGACCAATCAGAGATCAGCCAGTGAGTACAAGTTAGGAAAACTGAGTAGAACTAAGAGGGGGAAAAGTGAGGAAATATTTATCGGAAGGGCAAAACTGAGTATGACTGAGTAAAACAAGTGGTCCCAGAGGGGGAAAACTGAGTAACACTAAGTAAAACAGGGGCACCCAAATAATAAACGGACTAAGGGAAATTGAAGCTTTTGGCATAAAAATTGTAAAATTGTGTTATTTGAACAATATATTACATTTTGGCCGACTAGATATTGTTTGCAACTCAAAGATACACAAGTGTGACGAATTTGGACTCATTTGGACAAAGTTTGTAAGCATAGTGGGTATTTGGGAGGTGTATTGAGCAGAAAGCCCCGCATCTTCATATCTAGTAGCTCATGGACTAGGAAGTGGTTTTGAAGCTTTTGGCATAAAAACTTCATATCTCTATATTTCCTTTTCCATTATTATTTCTCTAGGTTGTAGGTAACATAATAAGGCTCCATGGGAAGGTTCCACCATGTTTTGAATTATTTTGAATTGAACCCTAAAACCCTAAAACCCTAAAACCCTAAAACCCTAAAACCCTAAAACCCTAAAACCCTAAAATGATAAATGTGGCTTAAATGTGGCATACAAATTGTTCATACAAATTCAAATTGTTCAACACAAAGGGATCCCCAATACAAAGGGAACCACAATACAAATTGTTCATACAAATTCAAATTGTTCAACACAAAGGCATCCCCAATACAAATTGTTCAACACAAAGGGATCGCCAATACAAAGGGAACCCCAATACAAATTGTTCATACAAATTCAAATTAGTTGTTCAGAATAAAATCTTTCTCTTGCTCCTGGTGTGACTCGCCGGGCCACCACCTTACTCCGGGTAACCCTAACAGGGATATTACCGGTGTCTACCTTCCTTTTGCCCTCTTTCTTGTTCTTCTTCTTCTGCAAAGCTTGTGCTTTTTCTTCTGCCATGCACTCTTCGAAGTTAGCTTGTATCATGGCCTTACCACTTTCGTGGCATTCTCGACTATACTGTTCCCTCTCCTCTAGACTCATCGGTTGAAGCCATTCTATATCCATCTTTTCCCTCTGCTCTCCATCCAATGGTTCAAGCAGCTCTACATCCATCTCGTTCCCCCGCTCTCGATCCATCGGTTCAATCTCCTCATGTTGAACTGCTGCTTCAATCTCCTCTCGCATTTGTCGCTTCAATCTCCTCATGTTGAACCGCTGCTTCAATCTCCTCTCGCATTTGCCGCTTCAATCACATCATGTTGAACTGTCGCTTCAATCTCAAGTTGAATTGCTGCTTCATTCTCCTCTCGCATTTTCTCGCTCCCGCTCTGATCTTCCATTCCAAAAGCTGGGTCAACTCCATTTTTACAAAGCCTAGCAATGTGTCCAGGGATTCCACAACGTTTGCACTTACGTTTTCGAATCGGTGCACCACCCTCTCGCACTAGCTCTGATCCTATTCTTCCTCGGCCTACCCGCCGGTCTAGTCAATACTCGGAGAGTACGGCTTGAAGCCTGGATCGACTTTCATCCATTGGTCTTTTCCCAACAAGGTAGGAACATTCATAGCATATGCAGCCCTAAATTTGGCAACAGAGAAGTACTCTGACACATACTGATCAACTTCACCATCTTCACCCCCTATAACACTCATGAAAAACAATGCGTGTATGCGAGGGTATCCCACGGATCTGCCATCCCCTACAATGGCATGTCCTATCAACCAAACTCACTCGGATACCTCCACTGCCTCGTTTTCTTTGTCGGTGTAGGTTACCTCAGCCTCCATTCCTTTTCCGACGCACTCGCATCCTCAATTGTTTTGCCCTGGCATGCAAAGACTTAATCAAAGACGGGAGCATGAGATGGCCAACATAATTTGTGGATGCAATTCTTTGACGCAGATCGATCTTTATCATGATCATCTGCCTAATCTTATCAAATATTTGCCACAGACATAAGCCCTTTCAATGACTTGACCTTTGAATTGAAACTCTCCGCAAGGTTACTTGTTACATAGTCTACCTTGCAAATTTCATTGAATTGGCTTCTTGACCACACCCTACCATGATGTTCATCCAAGTACTCCTTCACCCCGGGTTTTTGTTTATACAACACATCCAAATGAAACAGATGCTTCCTAGAGCTGCATGTGTATGAAGCTGGCCATAGGTTGTCGGTAAAAACTTTACCCTTGAATTTCTTTGTAAAATTCTGTACCAAGTGTCGCATACATTCCCTATGCTCCACTCCAGGGAATACTGCTTCTACCGCGAGTCTCCAAACCTTTGCAAGCGTCCGTGTGGATAACAAGTCCTGTTGGATGACCTATAAGGTCGCGCAAATTCTGCAGTAAACCAAGTCCAACTTTCCCGTGACTCAACCTCCAAAACCCCATAAGCAACAGGGAACATCCAATTATGTCCATCAACCGCAGTAGCAGCAACTAGCTGTCCTTTAAACCTGCCATGAAGAGCTGATGCATCCACGGCCAAATAAGGCCTCGCAACCGTCCAAAAAGCCTTTCCAGCAAGCTTTGAAACAAACAAAAGCCCTTCGAAACATTCCTTGTGCATTACCTTTCCGCTTTTCAATTTGTAGGGAACTCGTATGCTTGTCTATCGCTACAACACCGCTCTGGACTAGCCATCTCCACTTCAGCTTTGAAAGTGTAAAGCAACCGAAAGCTTTCATTCCATGGACCATTGATCTTGTCAAGAGCCATTTCCTTTGCATAGAACATTCTCATGTAAGGTACCTTCATTTTATACTTCTCAACCACCTTTTTACGAGTGCTCGTTGGACCAAGTGAAGGATCTTCTCTCAGCCAATCTAGGATTACATCTCGCCAACCACCTAGTCTTCGCTAGCTTTGTTTTCAGCTCTGGCTCTCCCCTAGAGGTGGACACCTATGGATCTCATTATTCTTCTTTATCTGAAACATAATGATAAGGGATGTCGTAATAGATAACAAATTTTACACCGTGATCTAAATACACAACCTGGTTGGCGTAGTACCCGAACCAAGCCGCTTCGCGCATTGTGGATGCATGCAGCCTAAACCTACACCTTGGGTATGGGCATTTAATTGTGAACCTACCCGGCTCACTTTTAATAACCTCGAAATTATTCTTAGTGAGAATGTGATATGTAGTAATTGCATTACGGCAGTCCATCATCGTTTGAAACACGGTGCCTTCTACAAGCTGGGGTTTCTCCCTGCTCCACTCAATTGTTGGCAAGTCTTCACCTTCGTAATCGGCTAAAACGAGGTCTGTCATCATTCTCATTCTTCTCTTCATCATCATTGTCATCAAATCTGGCACCAAAAGCCATATCTTCCATGTATTGATCCTCCATTGCCTGCTTACTGCATCGATCTACCAATTCAGGAAACATCAACTCATCCTCATCATCTTGAGGAGGCTGATCCTCAATGTCTGCATCGTCCTCCACATCGACCGTACGAACGATCTGGCTACCACTAGCACTGGGGACAGATGGTGCTGCTGTGGACCTACAAGGAGCGCCACGGCGCACACTATTAGCAGAGGCGCAGCAGAGAGAGAGACATGATGCCCGACCACTCGATGATGCCCCAGCCACCGCGATGATGCCCGGCCCCTGTCCACATGGATACGAATTTTACCGAACCGGCAAGAAGCATTCAAAGCAAAAAGAAATCCCGCATCGTCTTCGGAAATTAGTGGAACAAATCTTCCCTCCGAGTTGTTGAAATATTCGAAATGAACTGCATCGAGAGAGCTCCGGTGTAGTTATCGTAGATGTTAGCTTTGAAATCCGTTAACGAGATGGTGGTTGCAACCACCGCAGGGAAGTTAAACCCAGTCTTACAGCGTTTAGAATCACGCGTAAAGCTAGAATCCAGCCTAACCACCAACCGAAAAGCCGTCACTGGATCCATCCTATTCGAAAAGCAACGCAGCTTAGTTGAGCAACAACGATTGGCGCTCAAAAACTGCCTACTGTTAGTTCACATGGGATAGGCAGACGATGCTTACCCAGATGGAATCCATGCATTAGATCCCTCCGATTCCCAATCTTCTCCACGGCTGGCGGGAATAGTTTGCGCACCAGACGGAATTACAAAGAGGACAGGGGTAGATCCAGATCTGGTGGAGGCGGAGCCCGGGGGTGGTGGTGGGGCGGGGCCGGCTCGGCGGCGGACGACGCCATAAGGTAGGTGGGCAGGATGGCGTGGCGGCGGAGGGGCGGTGTGTGAGCTCCTCCAGTCTCGGACGGAGGGGAAAGCTTTGGGTCAGCTCTTCCAGTCAATAGTCAACACATTTCGAAAGCAACGGTCAAGTCAAAACCACCGCGGCTCCCTAGCCGTCACCGGTAACGGAAGGCCTCTGAACAGACGGCAACCCTCCCGTCCGAGCCTCTGGAAGGGGTTTCAAACTAGAGGGAGGGGAAAACTGAGGAAAAGTTAAGAGGCTGGGGAAAACTGAGTACAACTAACGAACCAGGGGCACGAAACTAGAAATCCCTAATATCTAACAAAGAAATTTTCCTTGATAACTCTTCACACCACAAAAATAAAGTGAGTTCATCATGTTGATTAGGAGTAATTTCATCATCACAATACAAATTTGCAGCACTCATTGGGTTCAAATTATCATTGGTGGAGCATTGGAAATTAAAATGACCCACTTCATGGCAAACTTCACAAATAAAAGGATAGAGGGCACAAACTTTTTTACCAAGATCATCTAGAGCCCTAGCCCACTTTCTAGTTTTTTCATTAATATGATGGATACAATATTCATCTTTGATTTGATTAATTCCACAAGGTCTATGCATTCCACAAAAATTAACATGCTTATAGGAAATAGCATTCTTAGGAGTTTGAGCATGCTTATTGCAATCATTAACAACAATTTCATCCTTCATGCAAGCCTCTTTAAAAGGTTCATGATACTTATCAAAATTCTTTTTAGGAAATTCAAAATGAGAAGCAAAGGCTTCATAAAGATTTGCAAGCAACTTGAGAGTCAAGACCATAAGTAGCACTCATATCTCGAAATTTATCGGTATCACGTAAAAGCTTCAATGCATTCATAATCATAATTTATACCCGACTCTTCACCTTTGTTGTTCTCCCATCCTTCAGCATTCTCCTCAATCCGATCAAGAAGATCCCACCTAGCTTCAACCTCCTTGCTTGTGAAAGATCCCTCTGAACAGGCATCCAGATAGTCCTTGTGTTGTCCCGAAAGCCTCGCATAAAAATTGTTAACAATAACATTACGGGAAGCTCATGAATGGGACATTTGAGCATTAGTGACTTCAATCTCCCCACGCTTGAGAAATACTCTCTCCATCACGAGGATAAAAGTTATAAATGTAATTCCTATCAATATGCACTTCATGAGGAGGATAAAATTTAGAATAAAAGAGAGGTACAATTTCCTCCCAACCAAGAGAATGACTATTCTTCAACAATTTATACCAATGCGCCGCTTTACCAGACAGCGAAAAAGAGAATAGCTTCTTCCTCACTTCATCCATAGAGATACCTGCACACTTGAATAACCCGCATAATTCATGCAAAAACAGTAAATGATCTCCAGGATGAACAGTTCCATCCCCTTCATAGCGGTTATCAATAACACGTTCAATAATTTTCATGCGTATCTTGAAACCAGTACTTGCAGTAGGTGGATTTAAAATATCACAAGCATCATTATAGTTATCGCATATGGGAGACAAAGCATTATCAGAACAAATTTTCTCCCCTAAGGATGGGAAACTAAAAAGATCACAAAAACTAGCTTCCCCAAGCTTAGACTTATCCATAGCATTAGCAGTGATTGCGTTCATACTAATAACATTGCTACTAGCATGCAATTGAGGCTCCATAGGTTCTTTAATTTTCGCATCACACAATTCATGTCTTAACTTAGGAAATAAATTAAAAAGCTCATAGTTGTATTCCATTATGCCTTACTAGTGTAAAACAAGAAACAAAAAGATGCAATTGCAGGATCTAAAGGAAATAGCTTCGAGTACTTACAACGGCGAAAATAGCTTAGTAGCCGAGATCCGGAGTGTGAGTACCTTTTACCTTTCCTCCCCGGCAACGGCGCCAGAAAATAGCTTGATGTCTACGGGAGCTTCTATTCTTGTAGACAGTGTTGGGCCTCCAAGAGCAGAGGTTTGTAGAACAGCAGCAAGTTTCCCTTAAGTGGATCACCCAAGGTTTATCGATCTCGGGGAGGAAGAGGTCAAAGATATCCCTCTCAAGCAACCCTGCAACCACAAAGCAAGAAGTCTCTTGTGTCCCCAACACACCTAATACACTTGTCGGATGTAAAGGTGCACTAGTTCGGCGAAGAGATAGTGAGATGCAAGTAATATGGATGAGTATGAGTGGTAATAGCAATCTGAATAAAATATGGCAGCGAGTAAACATGCAACAAAACAAGAAACAAACGGAGATTCGATGCTTGGAAGCAAGGCCTAGGGATCCCGCTTTCACTAGTGGACACTCTCAACAATGATCACATAATAGGACTACTCTACACCCTCTTGTTGGATGATGAACACCACTAACTGTGTAGGATTACACGAACCCTCAATGCCGGAGTTAACAAGCTCCACAATATTCAATGTTCATATTTAAATAACCTTAGAGTGGAAGATAGATCAACACAATCACACCAAGAACTAACATAGCATGCACACTGTCACCATCACACTATGAAGGAGGCATAAATCACATCAATTCTTATCATAGCAATAGTTAACTTCATAATCTACAAGAGATTACAATCATAACCCACGCCAAGTACTACACGATGCACACACTGTCACCATTACACCGTGCAGGAGGAATAGACTACTTTAATAACATCACTAGAGTAGCACATAGATGATATTCAACTAGATCACATAAAGAGAGAGATGAACCACATAGCTACAGCGGAGCCCTCGGCCCCGGGGATGAATTACTCCCTCCTCATCATGGAGACAGCGATGGCGGTGAAGATGGCGGTGGAGACGGCGGTGGAGATGACTCCGGGGGCAATTCCCCGTCCCGACAGGGTGCCGGAACAGAGACTTCTGTCCCCCGAATTGGAGTTTCGCGATGGCGGCGGCTCTGGATGGTTTTCTCTGGTTTCGTCGAACGGGCTCGAGATTTTAGGTCGTGGACGACTAAATAGGCGAAGAGGCGGAGTCGGAGGGGCCACGGGGTGCCCACACAGTAGGGGGGCGCGCCCCCCCTTGGGCCGTGCCGCCCTGTGGGGTGGGGCTCCCCTCTGGCCTTTCTCCGGTGCTCTGGAAGCTTCCGGGAATTTTAAGATCTTCGGTGTTGATTTCGTCCGATTCCGAAAATATTTCTTTACTAGGATTTCTGAAACCAAAAACAGCGGAAAACAGCAACTGGCCTTTCGGCATCTCGTCAATAGGTTAGTTCCGGAAAACGCATAATAATGACATAAAGTATGCATAAAACATGTAGATATCATCAATAATGTGGCATGGAACATAAGAAATTATCGATACGTCGGAGACGTATCATGAAACCATGTTTATTTGCAAGACCAGTAGGCCCCCACACTGCCGGCCATCTACCCGTCAGACTGGTATTAGTGTACAAGGCATCTCTGCTCGTCTGCACTGGCCTCAATCGGCATTGGGGCCTAGATCGGACCCTAAGACAAATATTAGACTGTAGCATTACTTTTGTCACCACCACGCCAGTACCTCCATGTTGCCACTATACCGGAGGACATCAGGCCCCGGCCTCCAGGGTTGTGCCACTCTACACCCCTAGTCAGTGCCCCACCTCCACCCGTGGAGCACCCGCCTTGGAGCGCCTCTCTAGCCCTCCGTCTTCGGCAAGATGGGCAATGCCACCACCACTACCGTCGGTAGTAGCGGTGGCATGTGGGAACCGAGATCGGAGAAGGAGAGTTCTAGGGTTCGGTGGCGTCTCCGGGGCCGCTTAGGGGAGGAGCTACCCAGGAGGAAGATCGACCCCTATTGATCGAGAGTAGAGATAGTGGAAAACTACAAAGAAAAAAACATATCGTTGGAGTATGATGAGACATCCCCATACATTGCCCATGAGATTTTCTCAAACACCCTACACAATCATGCTCCATAAGCATTCATATCAATAAGTATTGCGCAAAATATCGTACAACGCCAATGATGCACCGACCACCTCGAAATCCTAACGACCCCCCTCTGCCGCCTCCCTGCGTCAAGAAATTACGATTTCATGAGAGTGAGAGGGTAATGAGGAATTTCCAACAGTAGCATTGCTAATCTCTCCTCAAACGTCTACCACATGTACCACGCTATCAGACGCATGCGGTGTTGTCTAAAAGCAATGAAAAACATTGGATCACGATCACACGAACCAACTCGAGAGCACCGTAAAGAGGTGAGAGAGTGCCAGCGCACAAAACATATTTTGGATTTTATGAATTGAAAATTGTAGAATACACTTTTTTTGAAAGTTGGCTTACTTAAGTAAGAAAATTCCGCATAAGTTAAAAATTACTACCTAGCTCCATCTCAAAGCTTAAGGCTTTTTTAAATAGGTCAAATCAAGTAAAACTTGACCAAAATTTTAGAAGAATTAATCTATGAACAAATATGATATTTTATAGATACCATATGAAAATACATTTATTATCTGTCTAATAGTATTGATTTTATATTTTGCATGTGAATAATTTTTGGTAAACCTTGATCAAACTGCTTGACAAAGTTTGACTTTCTAAAAATAATATAAGCCTTAAACTTTGGATTAGAGATAGTAGCAATCAAGTTTATTTTGCAAATTTGATATACTACCGCATTAGGTTTACAGGATACAACTGAAAACTGACTCACGAGGAAAAAGTGGAGATCGTGCATTCGTGCTTCGTAGAGCGCGCGTACATATAAACCAGGATCCATCTGCAACTCACATTTTTTGCGGGAAAAAAGGTCTACAACTCTATAGCAGTAAACCCTGCATAACCGGATCTTTAGATCTGTTCGCGCGATCGATGGCGGCTTCGAGACCTCCATGCCGGTCCGCATGGCCGGACCTGCCGGTTGATCTCCTTGGCGTCGTGCTGGGCCGCCTCCCGTCCCTCGGCGATCGCGTCCGCCTCCGCGCCGTGTGCCGCCCGTGGCGCACGAGCGCCGCCACCATGCTCCACCTGTCTTCTCCGCAGCTACCATGGCTTGTCTTCCGCGACGGCACCCTCCTGGACGTCTCCAACAACACCACCCACCGCGTGCGCCTTCCGGGCGACGCAGCGATCTGCTACGGTGCCGGCGAGAACATGCTCTTTCTCCTGCACGACGACGGCCGGTGTTCCCTGCTGAACACCTTCTCCAGCGACGTGACCCCTTTGCCCGAAATAGCCGCTCTCCTTAAGGTTCACGACGTCGTCAAGAGCTCCGAGATCATCATAAAGGTGGTCACGTCCTCCTCGCCTAGGCTCGTCGCCGTTCTGTTCAGCTCCAGTTATGGCAGCGGCATCTTGGCTTCTACCAGCCGGCCGGCCGGCGAGAGCAACTCCTGCCAAGTGCTCCTTGCACAAAAACAGTCCTGGTACACGGACACGATCTTCGACATTGTTTTGTTTCAGGGGAAGATCCACGCAATCTCCAGTGACCATGAGCTCCTCGCTGTTCACCTCAACGACGACGAGCAAACACCATGCTTCGTCAAACAGATCGACGGCACCTTCGACGACGAGATCCAGCCGTACCTCGTCGAATCCAATGGCAAGTTGCTGATGGTTAGGCGATGGGAAAGTGATAACTTGTTCAACAAGGGTCGGACTCGCAAGCTCGACGTTGTGGAAGCGGACCTGGTCCGTGGACAGTGGAACAAGGTCGACGGCCTGGAGGGGCAGGCACTCTTCGTGAGCAGGCTATGCTCCAAATCTGTTCCTGCTACCACCGTTGGAGATCAACAGGAATGTGTCTACTTCCCACACGAGTACGATTTCGCTAGGCACAAGGGGGACCGGAGGGATTCCGCTGCGTACATGTACAACATGGGAGACAGGAGGATCACGCCATTGATGCCGGAACAGTTTGCTCTGGTGCTACCGTGGGACAGCCAGCAGCCGCGGCCAGCATGGTTTTTCCCTGTCGAAGCTTAAATCCTTGCCTAGCTTGCTCGCTAGTTTTGTTCAGTGCTTCCAGAACTTGAAAACCTGAACATAACCAACTGTTTAGTTTGTAAACATAAGTGAAACAACAAGTACTCTAGCTCTGCATAATTTATAGTATTGTGGATTCCAGATTCCACAACATACATGTAAGCACACCAATTTTCTTTCACCTGTAGATACCAAAGAATCTTTACTATGCAGTATGCACGATGCGCAGGACAAGCGAAACTCATATATTATTACCTCTACATGTTCGCTTGTCGATGGTTGTGTGACCGGTTCTTATTTGTTCAAAGACAGCGTAGTTAGGACATCTTCAACGGGCGATGTATTTTGAACGCAATTTGTGTTCGTTTACATCGGGCGCGGCTAAGAAATTGGTCACACGTCCGTATAGGTCTGCACCTTCTACAATAGCAGAGACGTATTTTTTGACCGCAATGGCTCTACCATTCATTAATTAGGAAGAAGAGAGAGAAAATTATATCTTTTGTGTGGCTAGAAGTGGCTAGCACATGGTTTTGCATTCATTAAATGAGGAGAGACAGGGGCTAAGCAGTCCAAAAAGGACGCGCCGACGCATTCGTGGAGTAAATTTGGGCTGCGTTTGCTTGCGGTCATTTTACGCTAGGGCGCTAGAGATGATTTTTTATCCACACAATGGTCCATTTACGTCGTCCCGTTGGAGATGCTCTTAGATTTCTTTTTAGAGCACAACATCAGGATGAAGTTGGAACGCACTCTCCCCGGCAATTGCAGAGAGGATCTTATCAACCCCCTCTTCAATCTCCTTCTCCATGTCCTCATTGTCCAATGCCGAATCCACCGCATCAATGAATTTTTCCTCCATGACACCAATATACACCACAAAGAACAATGAAATCAGAACACGTACGGGTACAAAACAAAGTGGTTTGGTATATCGTTGTCTTCTCTTTGCTGAATTTTCTGCATTGTGGCACCTACCTCTGGACATTCAAGACAATGCTTCACTACTTGTTCCGCGATTGAGGTTTCCCTGGGTGGCAAAGTCCATGTGAGTTGTGCACACTAGTAGAAAAAGGGCCTCTAGTCCCGGTTCATAACGGGCTTTAGTTCTGGTTGTGCAACCGGGACTAAAGGGTCGAGACTACATGCTCTCCCCTTTAGTCTCGGTTGCTTACGAACCGGGACTAAAGATCAATCCACGTGGGTTCCGTGCGCCGGGGCAAAAATGTCTCCAGGTGAATTTTTCTAATTTTATTTTTTAAAAAAAAATTCACTCCATTTTTTTCTATTTTTTTCAGAATTTCTATTATTTCAGTTATTTGCATAGTTTGTCTCTATCTCTAACTACACTTATCTCTAGTCAAATTACTTAGTCATGGTCAAACTTCTCGCTCGGTCACCCATCCTCCCACTACTCAAGCACTAGCACGTTTAACTTTCGAGTTCCATCCCGTTCCGCATCCAAGTGCTTCGCGCGCATGTATGTGATAGTAGTAATATGTCAATCCTATTAACATGTTGGTCGATGTCACATATCTTTATTGTTTGAATTTCAAATAATTCGTTTAATAAACAAAATTAATGATGTAGTAATAATCTTGAATAAATAAATAAACATTAACTTTTTAACTTGTATTATTTTTAATTTTTTTTAATTTTTTAATATTTTTTATATTTTCTTTGCCAAACCTAAAACCTAAAAATTTGAAAATCTAAAAATTGGGTAAAAGTAATAGTAATCTTTATGCAGGATGCAATTATTAATTTTAATTTTTAATAAAAAAAATATATAAAATCCGTAATTTATAGCAAAAACTAAAATCTTCCTACTTTCGTATTTTCATTTGGAATTTTGAGTATCTAAAATTTGGCTAACCGGGTTAACCCCGGTGAATTTGGATGTAATTTTTTCCCATGATGATTTTGATATATTATACGTTTTTTCCGACGTCGTATGCAAATGTTAATGCGGTTTTACCATTTTTTAAACCTTTTTTGCAAAAAAGTGAAAATTCGAATTTCTTAATTTCACCGAATAGTAGGTTGCATAACATACAAGAATCTGGAAATATTTTATTTTTTGAATTTTCTATCATTTTCTTTTGTATTTTACAAAGCAAAAAAAGGCAATCCAGGGGGGTGAAGGGTGTGTGGGGAGTAAAAAACCAGGAAAATGCTTTAGTCCCGGTTGTACCCACCAACCGAGACTAAAGAGGCCTGCGCCGGCTGGCAGCCCACCATAGCCCTTTAGTCCCGGTTGGTGAGCATTAGTCTCGGTTCACCAGCAGAACCGGGACTAAAGACCCCATTAGTCTCGGGTCAAAGTATTTGGGGACTAATGGGTTGGGATGGAAGGCCTTTTTTCTACTAGTGGCACCTAGTGACGAGCTGGATAATCATTGTTTTACATCAGTCTTAGTAAGAGGGGGCGGCAACATAGGAGATTTCGTTTTTGCTGATGTTTCTTGTGCATCAAGTCTCGATTTCCAATCCCGCACCGTCGCGGCCTTCGATTTGTCCATCGCTGGATGTGCACCTCTTACTTGAAAAAATGAAATGGCAGGGAGGGGAGGGAGAGATCGAGCGAAGGAAGCTAGGGTTTCTTCCTCTGCTTTTTGCTAGAAATGGGGAGGATTAAGAAAAGGAGGAGGGGATGCGGCTGAGGTGGGGTTTTTATACGTCTGTCCACTTGTGGGTTGCGGTCATGCGGGTGTGGACGCGTGCCTTTTTATTTTTTCCGCATGTGACACGTGCCCTCCTCTCTTTCCTTGCCTTTCTCCTTGCGGGTGCGGTGATGGCAGCATACAAATACAAAACGAATACGAACAGTGCCCGTACAAACGGGTCAGGAGGGGCATGTACAATGGGTTCTGTGTGGGTTGGAACTACCCACAAGAGGCTGAAATTACCATCTTACCCTTTATCGCGATTTAATCATAACTATCGTTTTAATGCAATGTAACGTTTCTGGTTGGGGGCCTATCGAAGCACGAGCCTTATATGAATGATTTCTTTTGTGTTCATGCACAGGAGCGTAAAGGTTTTTTCTTTTTAAATGTCAATTGTACGCCAAAAAATGTAAGCATAGTGATGATAATACCATGTATATGTGGCATTGCCATCTAGGTCACATTGGCGTTAAGCGCGTGAAGAAGTTCCATTCTAATGGACTTTTGGAGTCGCTAGAATTTGGATCTCTTGGCCGATGTGAGTCCTGCCTTATCGGCAAGATGACCAAGACACTGTTCTCCAGAGTGATGGAACAGGTACAAGACCTATTGGGAATCATAAATACATATGTGTGTGGACCAATGAGCGTCTCAACGCGCAATGAATATCGAGGTGGAGAAGTTCAAGGAATTTCAGAGTGGGGTTGAAAATCAACTTAACTAGAAAATCAAGCACCTTCATTTTGATCGAGGTGGAGAGTATTGGAGTTATGAGTTTGTCATACATCTCAATACTTGTGGCATTGTCCCACAACTTATGCCAGCTATAAAACCACAGAGAAATGGTGTGTCAGGGCGACACAATAGCACTCTATTGGATAGCGTATGGTCTATGATGTGTCTTACTGCTACTAGGAAAATGCTAATGAGTGGCGCACCACTATTGACCATCAGCGCACCCTAGTGTGCCACTGCTATCACGCCATTGCTAGCCCATAGAAGTATTGCTAGTTTGGAGAGGTGCGCCGTTGGTACTTAGAATGGTGCGCTAATGCTAGCCTTTAGGAGTGCACCACAGTGGTGCGCCACTGCTGTATTTTGGGGTGCGCCCCTGAGAGGTGTGCCGCTAAAGTGGTACTAGGTGCGCCACTGTTAGTAATTCGACTATTTGAATTCAATTTTAATTCCTGGTATTTGTATAGGTTACACAATACAGTATAATACATGACATAATACATAGACAATACATCATAGTATATCATCATAGTTGTTCACATTGGCCTCCGAATTCAAAGTATGGATTCAAATATTACAAAAGTTAGGATCTCGAGATCGAGTAGCTAGCATAGTTGTCGTCACGAGGTTACAAGGTCGATGAGCTAAACTACCATCACATAGAAGAGAGCTACGGTCACTACGAGCATCAATGCGATGAAAGTGGTCTTCATACGGTTCCTCCTCCGCTCCCTCCTCTCTCCCGCTAGATAGCGCGCCTATCTGTCTTCGGCCTCCGCTCTAGTGATGTACCCTTTGTAACTTTTACCGCTAAAATGGTGAACATGTCTCCGACACTCCTCCCAGTCGCCGTAGACTCTAGGAACCTTACTCTTGTACACGACATACGATGTGTCTTAATGGTAATATGGATTCATACAGTTAAAGGATAAAAAAATTAAAAAAAGAATAGTCTTGCTACAGAGATCTGTAGCAGCGGACCAAACACCACTTAGACAACACGAGAATTTATCTTCTGCAAAAGCGACGCCTCTAAGAAGGAAAGAGTGCATATACGCTATCATCGTCTTGATCATAGATCATAAGTTTTCACCAAGGAGAAAGTCCGCGCTCACAAAAAAATGTCTCCAGCAAGGATCATTGGTAGGCACTGTTAGACAGATGTGTCATGCATCGTGACATATCCCATAATCCCCTAAATCGTGGAGAGTCCATATTTGTATGATCTTTCATTTATGGTTATGATTGTAATATTTATTTATATATACATGCAATGGAAAAGACCCAAATATGATCGATCTTCTCACATGGTATCAGCCAAATTTTCTTAACCCCTATGCTTGTGTTCTTGAGTGTGTTCCATTTTAATTCCAGATCTGACCTAGCGAGCTCATCGTGGGGTACGCGAGATCTTCGGTGGCACTAGCTGGACTCCTCGGGCCTGTCGGCGAAGTCGTTCGTTGCAAAGGACGAAGCATAAACCTCCCTGCCTCGAGTTAAGCTCATGGCCTGAACAGCTCGTGCCGTCGCCTTCTAAATTAATGGCTGAATAATCAGTGAGCAGCAAGAACCAGCCGTGGTTTTTTTTTCGCACCAACGTGGCGAGCGTGGCATCACTCACTCGATCGGTTGTCGACATACGGTTAGAGCAGAAAACAAGTTGACCCCTGCAGAGCCAAAGATCGCATGCACCACCCAGACCCAGATAACTGAGAGCCAAACTAGGAGCTCGCGCGCGTTTCCATGGCTACGCCGACGGTCGTGCTCCTGCCGGTCTGGGCGTCGGGCCATTTCATGCCGACGCTCGAGGCCGGCAAGCTCCTCGTTGCGGCCCTCGGCGCCGGCTTCTCGCTCACCGTGCTCGTCATGGGCGCACCGACGCGCGAGTCCGCTCTGGAGGTAGCCGCGCACGTCGCACGCGAGGCCAACGGCGGCGTGGTGAGTTTCCGCCACCTCCCGCCCGTGGAACCGCCGACGGACTGCGCGACCGTCGAGGAGTTCACCTCCCGCTACATCCATCTCCACGCGCCGCACGTAAAGGACGCCGTGGCCGCGCTGCCCGGCCCCGCAGTCGCGCTCGTCGTCGAGTTCACCTCCACGACCATGCTCGACGTCGCGCGCGAGCTCGGCGTGCCGGCGTACGTGTACTTCGCGTCGTCTGCCGCCATGCTCGCGCTCATGATGCGGCTGCCGGCGCTCCACGAGGAGGTGCCCGCGGATTTCGCGGAGATGGACGGGGAGCTGGTGGTGCACGACGTGCCCGGCTTGCCGCCGCTGCCGGCTTCGTGCATGCCGGCGTCCGTGATGGTGAAAAGCAGCCCTAGCTACGCGGACACCGCGTACCATGGTGGCCGACTCGCGGAGGCCGCGGGCATAATCCTGAACACGGTGGCCGAGCTGGAACCGGCGGTGGTTGCGGCGGTCGCGGAGGGGCGGTGCATGCCCGGGCGCCCGCCGCCTGTTGTGTACCCCATCGGACCGGTGATCCCGTCAGCTGCTGATAGCAGTGACCACGAGTGCCTCCGGTGGCTCGACGCGCAGCCACGGGGCTCGGTAGTCTTCCTCTGCTTTGGCAGCATGGGATTCCTCGGAGCGACGCAGGTGAGGGAGGCCGCCGTTGGTCTCGAGCGAAGCGGGCACCGGTTCCTGTGGGTTCTACGGACGCCACCGCCGGACGCCGACGGCCTGGAGCTGCTCCCGGAGGGATTCTTGGATCGGACGAGGGGGAGAGGTCTCGTTTGGCCGGCGTGGGCGCCGCAGAGGGAGGTCCTCGCCCACCCCGCCGTGGGTGGCTTTGTGACGCACTGCGGCTGGAACTCGGTGCTGGAGGCCCTGCGGTTCGGCGTGCCGATGGCGCCATGGCCGCTGTACGCGGAGCAGCACCTGAATGCGTTCGAGCTCGTGGTCGCCATGGGCGTGGCCGTCAAGATGGGCGTGGACAGGAAGAGGAATAACTTGGTCGAGGCGGCGGAGCTGGAGCGGGCGCTACGGTGCCTCATGGACGGCAGCGGCACGGAGGGGACGCAGGCGAGGGAGCGAGCTGCGGAGGCCAAGGCCGCCTGCCTCAAGGCGGTGGAGGGCGGAGGGTCGTCTTACGGTTCGTTACAGGCCGCCGCGGCAGCCGTTGGGCGTGCGTGGGACGTGAGAAGCACTGGTGGTGGTGGACGGCAATGAATGCCACGATTGATTCATTTCTAGACGTCGTCATACGTGTAGGCCGGGTACCTTTTTTTTTTCAGTACTGGACCCAGGGGATCGATCGTCTACTGTCTTCTTCAACTCCATGACACCATGAAACTGCAAACCCACATGTTAAATCGACCACATGTCTTCTGTCATCATGATGAAACCATTAAACACCTTTTTTTCCAGTGCCATTTTGCTAGATCTATATGGTCAGTCATCCAAGTAGCATCTACCCTGTATCCCCCGACTAGTGTGTCCAATGTCTTTGGCAATTGGCTTCACGGTATCGATTCAAGGTTTAAGTTGCTTCTTAGGGTGGGAGCGCTAGCAGTTATCTGGGCGCTTTGGCTAAGTAGAAATGACAAGATTTTTAACGATAAAAATTGTTCCTTGTTGCAGGTCATCTACAGATGTACAGGTATTCTCCGTTCATGGTTACCTCTTCAGCGGATGGAGAACCGAGACCTCTTTATGGAGGTCTGTACACGGTTGGAGGATACGGCGAGGGATACTTTTTCCCTACATGGGTGGCAGCATAGTCTACGGATAGCAGCACCACCTTCACCCTAGGCGTTATATGATTTATCGTTCCGATATGTATTTCGCCTTTTTTATACTTTGATTCCAGATACTTGAACGGCTGTGTGCATCCTGGTTATGCAGAGGCTGGATGTAATTGCTTATCAGAAGTAATAAAGCATCCTTTATCGAAAAAAGTGTGGTGGCCTAGTCTCCCGGCCTCGTGGCATTGTCAGGAGTCACCCATAGCCATGGCTGGTGCGTCGACTTGCCCCGTGGGAGCTGGTGGGTGGCGTGGGCACTACCAGCTCGGCTAGAATAATGGAGGTGGTCCTAACATCCCTCTCACACCATGATAAAGAACTTCTTCATTGATCTGGCGGGAGTGTCGAGTTTTGAAAGGATCCGCCGGTGTACTCTAACGGACGACATGACGGAGATTACCAGATGGGATGATATTTACTCGTGCGTAGACATGTTTTTTTTACTGTCCGGGTTTAGAGGGGGCGATTCAAAACTCTACAATATGTTGCCATCATGTTACATGTCTTTATTTCAACGGTGAAGTCAGTCGTGGAGAAGCAAATGGAAGCTGAGATCTGGGAACTCATTATGGTGGTTCAAGTCCTGATGATCGTGGGGTTTTGGCTTGCTGATTGTAGCACCGGAATCAACAAGTGGGGGCGAGAGCACCAAAGAATTTCAGTCTCTAAACTTGCAGGGTGAAAATCCAAGGTCTGGCCTTAATTGATTGCGTCTATGAGAAGACTGGCCACACTTAGACATTTTCCATTGCATGTATATATAGACAAATATTACAATTCTAATCATAAATGGGAGATCATACAAATAAGGACTCAACGCGTTTTAGAGGATTATGTCATGCTACGTGACATATCTGTCTAATACTCCCCCCGCAATCACAACCGGAGGACAATGGTCGTTGATACTAGACCGAAAATCCAGAAACAACGGTGATAGAAGGCCCTTCGTCAAGATGTCGGCGATGTTGAAGAACGTGTGCCACTTGGGGAAGACGTTAGACATGAAGTCGAGGACGACCGGGACGAGGGAGCGTACGCTCTGGATGGCGGTGGCTTATGCCCATAGGAGGGAGTCAGGCTGAGGTGCGATGGGCTCGAAGGGAGCCATGGAGGAAGAAGGGGGGCTGCGGCCGGCTAGGTGTTGAGGAAGCCGCCGGATGCAGCTAGGATTGAGAGGGGAGGGAGAGGTGGGTACAAAAAATTTATTCTCGAAGCCTATCAAACATGGCGCAATGGTGAAAACTTATTGTAATTCGGATAAACGTTTCAAAAGATATTTCAGTCACTTTTGGACTATATATCCTTCACTTTTGGCAAAATCTTTTATTTTTAGGATAAATCTGATATATTTTAAAATGTTATTTAAAATATAGCACGCTATTAGCACGGCATAGTGTCCATAGAGTTTAAAGGAGACCGCCGCTATTTCATTTAGCACACTATTTTAAACCTTATTTGAAATAGAATAAAAAATGGTGATGTTAGAGAGAGGTGCGGCACATGTAAGGATCTAGCTCAAGTGAGGAACAAGGGTTTTGGAGGAAGGGCCATGCCCCTGCCGACGAATGTGTTTGTGCTGATCGATGGAGGAGGATGCGTCAATTAGATGTCGTGAAGAGCAATGAATGTGGAAAAAGGAAAAATAATAATGGTGAATGAGACATGAAAAGCTGCTCAGATGTTGAAAAAGTTTTTTATTAGATGATTAGGATGCATTTTTTACATGGATTGTTTTCGTGCAAAAAAAGAATAAGAAAGGATTTTATTGACGTAGAAAGTAGAGAGGATTGTGCTCTTTTTCTATTTGGAAAAATGAAGCCAATCTTGTTTTTTCAAGAAAAAATGAAGCCAATCAGTATATATACATATAGTACACTCGGTAACGGCCCATTAGCTTGCTCATCGCCTTTGTTTATGCTAGGAGGAGGGATGTCACCGCCTAGGGATGGCATGGCAATGGGTACCCATCACCCGTGTACCCGGCGGGTAAAAACCCAACAAGAGTATGGGTATGGGACAAAAAATTACTCATGGGTAGACAAATGGGAAAATATTGCACCTATTTGGTAGAGTGGGTATGGGTATGGGAATATGGGATGGTAGAACCCATACCCATGTACCCGCGTACCCGGCCAACATGGTGACACGTGGGGTTTCATATAATATCATAATATCCTAACGTACCAAAAAAGCCCAAATAATAATCCCACTAATACCTCTTCCATGATCTCAGGTAATTATTGTTTGACCTCATCTCCCATAATTACCGCGTAGAATAGTTGTGAGGCTGAACCTATTCACTTATCAGTATGACATTCACGTCCCAGATAAATCGAATTGCTCAAGTTTATGTCAGTTGAACGTTTATATTATTGAGATTTTATTGTAATGCTTATTTGTGGCCTTACATACGGTCAAATGACCTCTATATTTTCTGAGTTTGTGAACCTAAGGCGATTACTATGTGCCACTGTTATAAATTATGGTTATATATTTTTGTCGACGAGTATTTTGTAAAAAATTTGATGTGTTTTAAACCCGGATTTTTTACCCACGGGTACCCATTTACCCTACCGGGTGACGGGTATGGGAAAAACTTATACCCATCGACGGGTATGGGTACGGGTAATGGGTGAGATTGAGGAGATGGATACGGGTACAGGTATGGGACTCCCGATCGAAGCAAGGAAGATGGAAATCCTAGAACACAACATTTGACTCGAGCAAAAACTTTTCGAAGGTCGGTCTTTTTCTAACTATCTCTGAAAAACGATGATGTCAAATAGATAAAGGAGAAAATGGTGATGTTAGGGAGAGGTGCGGCACACATAAGGATCTAGCTCAAGTGAGCAATGAGGGTTTTTTTAGGAAGGGCCATGCTCCTGCCGACGAATGTGTTTGTGGTGATTGATGTAGGAGGATGCGGCAGTTTGACGGCGTGAAGAGCAATGAATGTGGAAAAACAAAAGAAAAATGGTGGATGAGACATGAACAAGTGCTCAGATGCTGAAAAATGTGTTTTATTAGATGATCAGGATTCATTATTTTTAGATGGATTGTTATCCGGCAAAAAAATAGGTGATTTTCTTTGGCGTAGAAAGAAGAGAGGATTGTGATTTTTTTATTTGGACAAATTGAAGCCAATCAGTATATATATACATAGTACACTCGGTAAAAGATGGGCCACATGGCCTGCGGAAACCCTAGAACACGAGGCACCGAAGATCGAGGCGTATCATGTCGCCACTTCGATTGTTCGGCTCTCTCGTCGCCGGGAGGCTCTCCTCACGCCGGATCTGCGGACAAGCTTTAGGATCCGCGAGGCTCCTGCACCAGTCTGTACGTCACAAATTCCCTCTCTGTCTCTCTTCCTCTATGCGCGTGATGAATTTACTATCATCTTGTGCAGAGGACACTTACTGGCAATGTGGGTGGATCTGGCTTCCGTGGCAGGTAGTTTACCCGCTTTCAGCTTATACGATGTTGTATGTAGGTTGGCAGTTTGATTTTGGCGCTCGATCTATCTCCAAATCTTTTCCTCCAGTAACAAATTAGACCGGTTCATGTACAAAGGGATTCCTTCCTCGCAGTCCCAGTAAAATTCGATCGGGTTAAGAGGTGATGTTTTTATAGTTGTGGAATTTAGGGTTTTAATTGTGGCCGTTTACTGTTTTGTGTTTGCGTATTAGTGACAGAAGGCGTGTGTTTTTTTTGCCCATGATGATTGACAAACTATTCAAAGTTATCAAATACAAGCCTAAGAGTATGAGGAATATAAGTTGACTGCTGGGTCTTGAAAATCTTCTCAACCTAGTAGTTGCCTGTAGTATTTAGATAAATTTTAATGGTTGTCATAACTATGTCTTGTAACAGGACTCATATTCTGAAACTTATACTTATTTGATTCGCTAGTTTGTTTAGATTGTTCAAGTGAGCAGTAAGTAAGATTTATATTGTATTTTCAAATCGAATCATGGATTAATATGATTTAGGAAACATGGAGTGTGTCCCAGTCAGTCTCATCTAATTATTGCCATGTGAGCCTGCTATTTTGCTAGCCAACTTTAGATGCTTGGAAGAGACTGAGGGTCAGTGTTGCTGTTGCTTTTCATTTTAAGGTTTATTTGAACTTGAACATCCACACTAGTTCTGAAGTTTTTCGTTTTGGCACTATGCAAGGCATGAAACCCAGATCGAGCTGCAACGGACAACACAGGTTGTAGAGATAGAAGATGTACATTGTGATTAAGCATGAGCAAGAAGTGATGATTTCATAGCTCCAGCTGTTGTGCAGTTGTTGTATTAGCTGTGTTTGTTTGTTTGGTTTTTGTGCTTTCCTAATAACTGCAGAAGGTGGAATTTGGTTCTATTGCTCACAAGGATTGAAAAATATTAGTCAAAATGATGAAACTTAAGCCTAAGAGTAAGAGTGATATAAGTTGAGTGAGGGATATTGAAAAACTTCTCAATGACTTGTTGTCTAAAATTAAATAAATTTTCAACTATGTCTAGTAACAGGACTGATATTCTGATACATTATAGTTTGTATTTGATATGCTAGTTTGATTTGATTGTTCTACGCAGCATTAGAGTAAGATTACTGGATGTTGGAAACCTGGAGTTTGTTCCAGTCAGTCTCATCTAATTCTTCATACCCTTAATATGCAGGTTGCCCATGGGTGAATTGCATCGTAGTGTTGTGACAGTGGGTGCCTTGTCTCTCTTTGGGGGTGGTATTTTGTATTTGAAAGATGACCCTGAAGAGCCAGCAGGTACGAAATGAATCTGCTTTAATTTGGATATCCTGCCTTGTTAATTTTCTCTGACCATAAATCTTGCCTCGCTGATTGCAGCCCGCAAGCTGATTTACCAGGAGGCCCTGGAGGAGGAAACCTATGAGGAGAAAGCCATGAAAAAAAGGTTTGAAGAGTGGATGATCAAGTACGACCGCAAGTACAGGGACAATGAGGAGAAGGCGATGCGGTACAAGATATTCAAGCGTACGGCACAACGCGTTGACGAGCTTAACTTGAGGCCGGGGGCTTTATCCACCGTTGGAACAAACGATTTCGCCGACAGAACTGCTGAAGAGAGGCCAAGCGGAGCTTCCAGGACAAGGGGCAACTATCAGTTTTAGATCGTTCCTGCTATGAGTATCTTGTGCAACTGTTGTGCTATATATGTATGTTAGAGTGATAACCTTAACTTAATGTGTTATTGATGGTGGACGTACTTAAGAACCTTCATGAAATCAGGGTGTATTAGCTAGCTTTATGGATTATATCATATCATAGATCTATATTTTGCAAGTCAAGACCCGGAACCCATGCTACTGGTTGACTCTGTGTGTTGTTCTTGTTCCTAAAGTGTGTCAAAATCAAAATACATTGTCAGCATCCAGCAATCGAGCATATTAAATGTACACATGTACATTATCATGTTATTACCCAAAAATATAAATCTCTAGACTGGCATGTAAGTACAAAAGTATTTCCATATAAGTATGAAGGTTAGGTACATTATTATTTTGCACTGTAAGACGGTCAAGTTCAAATGAATTGAACGTGCAAAAAATTGTGGCTGGGGATTTGTTGCAAGACGCACGAAAATGGTAAAACTATTGCTGCTAATGATGTTAGAAACTGATTCTGCACAACTGAAGACTGAAGTGATCACTGAAGACTACGATCTGACTGCATTAGGAGTTATATTCATTATTCAGTGGTACTAAGTTTCGGTTGTGCGTGGGTTTTACTGATGCTTGTGTTGTGTCTTGCTGCCCTCCGACCTGTAATTCAGTAGTGCCTTCTTTAGCGGCGAGTGGCCATGGTGCTAATTCAGGAATGTCCTTGCATAATTTCAAGACGAATGATGATGATGACAACAACGGCGACGATACGGAGAAGTCAGTAGTAGGTCGGAAGTAAATCTGCCTCAGTTTTTTGCATGCTAGTCTTCAATTACCTGACCACTCATCAACCTTGCCTCCCTCGAAGTTTCAGCTTGCAACCAGGGTGGTCATTTCAACGTGGCCCTGGACGGGAAGGAAACTATGGAGGAGAAGGCCATGAAGAGGAGGTTTGCGGAGTGGATGGTCAAGCACGGCCGCAGGTATGAGGACGAGGAGGAGAAGGCGATGCGGTACAAGATGCTCAGGCGAATGTCGCGGTTCGTCGATGAGCATACCCGCAAAAAAAAACGCGAGGCCAGGCCGCTTATCCACCCGTACATCTTTGGTTTTGGGCTAACTAGTAGCTAGCTAATGCACCGTGCTAGCTAGCTAATGCACCTTCACTCGCTGAAGGTTCAGAAGCATACAGGCAGGGACTAGCTAGCTACAACAAGTGACGGTTGCATCATCGTTGTTGATCTCGGCCGCGTCGGAGTCTGGCAAAACTCCGCACAACCAGCTGAGCTCCTCCTCGTTCCTGTCGGCGAATCTGTTTGCCCCACGGCGAAACAGCGAGATTTTTTATGGAGAATATCTGTTGCTTTCAAAGATATTCCCATCATTGGTCTGCTCAATGTGTTAGAGCTTGACAAGGTTGAACAATATATATCAGTTGCTTTCAAAGATATTCCCTTCTTTTTCACCCAGTCTGTCAGAGTTTTCTCAGACTGCATCTCTTGCCTTGCTGAAAGATCACGGTGTACCGTATACGTACTCTCCTGCTGGAGAGAACTAATTAACGGTTGTTTTTTCTTTGCAGATGCCAAACATCTCGGCTCTATTTTTTTAGAATTTCCACGGCCAGTCTGCATATGCTGATCGTATGACTTCCCCTTGATCTGAGCAGCCACTGCTCTGGCGAAACGAAATTCCTTACTCTGTAATACAATTGCACTTCAGGTTCAGGGCAATTGACTGTAATTTAGTTTTCGTCATTTGGCTGCTGTTCATCACTGACCAGCACCTCCAGCTGAAACTGGGCATCGGCAAGCTTAAAAAGAAAGTGATGTGCAACATGCTCGTTGTTGCACGTGAAAAGAATTATACAACGAATACGTGACTATTTGGTTTAGAATATTCAAAAGTTTGACAACTCAGGTTTTCCAAAATTAAACCACATTCAGGCATCCTAAAGGCAACACAGTTTCACAGCTCAAGAGTGCATGTTATTAAAACAACTCGCATTCTCTCCAAAAAGAAACATATATATGACTGGATTTGGACGGCATATATATATATCTGAACACCTATCCATCAAACAACATTGGAGCTGTGCATCTGGAAAACTTGCAAATGGTAAACATAGTTATCGTAAAACTCAGTTCAGTTCTGCCGTTGGTTTGGACAGAACCCACGGCCAAGACAAAACCGGAGAGCACAGAAATGAAAGATAGGCCAGAGTTCTCACAAGAGCAGTCTCTGGCACAGTGGATGCCAACACTGGACCAACAACCCTTCACAATAACAGACTAGGACCACACGCAGCAAGATTACGACGATTCTTTCTTCTCTGCCTCCGGTTCCTTCTTCGCTTCAGGTTCCTTCTTCTCCTCTGCAGCCTCTTCAAAGGTCGTTCCTGGGACGAGATCCGGAACATCATCATCGTCGTCCTGAGCGGCACCAATGCTGGCCCCAGCATCAGCACCAGGCATCTGCTTCTGGAACTGCTCAGCAAGCCTCCGCAGGTTGTCCAAGTTATCAGGGCCTGCAAGTAAGGAACTTCCAAATGAGACATACTGCTATAAAGGCACATGCTCGGTTCACTCATGGTGCTATTCAAGCAGTACCAAGACATTTCACCAGAAATATAGGGAATAATTCTTTGACTAATGAAACAATGTAAAGAGTCATACCCAGTTGGTTGATAATCGTTGGCAGCAGATCTTGCAGCTCTGTAGAAGAAAGAGTCAAAGAAGAAATTTCAGTTATTCAAGTTCAAGAATGTGGAGTGCTCACAAAAGAACATATATGATAGAGCTGGAATTTAATACTCACTCCGATTCAAATTAATTGACTCCACTTTATCTAGATACTGAAAGTACCTAGATGCATATGTTGACTAGATACATCTATATATATATAAAGTGGAGTCAATTAATTTGAATTGGAGGGAGTAGTTTGGTTTGCCTCAACTTTTATTGCATGTGTAAATCAACTTACAAACAAACATGAATGAATTAAATATAGTAACTAATCCTGGAGAGTTTAGCTACGGTGCAATTTCGTGATATTGGCATTAGTAAACTGCAACCTGCCTTTGGAAACATAATCAATCTGATTTTGATGTACAAAAGTCATGCAATTTAAGTTGATACCATGTGCCGTCTACATTATAATATTTATTTATGTACCCATGAGGCATAAAAGTAGATGTAAAAGTCAAGTTCAGATCACTGCCAAAGCAGTTCACAAGGTGTATTTATGTTGCTCCAGGTAAAGAAGGCTGTTTAATCAAACAATTAAGCCATGAAGATTCTAAAGCAAGACTTACTTTTTGTCTGTGGTGTTCCACTGACCACCCATGTGTTTGCAGCAATGGATGCTTGCACTGCAGGAAACCAACAAATACCAATGTTAGAAGAAACACGTTGTGGGTGGATCCTTACTTCCGTAGAAGTACTGGTTTAACAAGGCAACGTTTCACCTTTGGGATTCTGAAACTGGATGACTACATCATCCTTGAAGATGTTGACCTCTTCAATACCAGGAATGGTGTTCACTCCTACTCTTTTCAAGGTGCTCTGAAGCCTCTTGTCATCAGTGGTCGTGGTCTTGTGAACCGCCTTCTTCTTCCTGCCACCAATAGTGGGAAACTAAGTATTAACTAGAGGAGAAATGCTTCATATATTTGTACTCATATTATGCTGATTTAAGAGTCCATTAAATGGATTTCGCTGACGGGTCAAATTAGAAATGTAAATCCAGCATGTTTGGATGATAATCAATATGCTAATATAGCTAGCACAGCTTCAAAGTTAGCAATTTTACAAGGATAGCTAGCAGAACCGGTTCACAGAGCGTCAACTAATAGATGTTAGCTGACATATCAATTTCAAAATGTGAAACAAGCATGTTTGGTTGATAATAAACAAGCTTAGCTAGCACGTTTCATATTAGGCATTTTTACACGGGATAGCTAGCAAAAATGATTCGCAGGGCAAGAGATATTCTTGGGAGGAAACGTTGTAAATAAGCTTAGCCAGAACTTTCCATATTATGCATTTTTTACACAGGGTAGCTAGCAAAGATGATTCACAGGTCACAAGATATTCGTTGTGAGGAAACATTTCATATCTGAAGCAAACGGCTTCCACAGGTAACAAAGTGAAGACAGAGAGAGAGCAAACCTGCGCACGCTGCCCTTGCCCCCGGTGCGCACGGCACCGGCCATCTTCTTCAGCTTGTCGACATTCATCTGCATGATACACGAGCGCTTGCTTTAATAACAGGGCATGCGAGCTGAAAGGGATCTTGCAGTGTTAGTCACTGACTATTCAGTCAAGCAGCGGCGTCCTGGCGCGGCTGCGAGCAGCGGGCGATTCCTCGCTAACCTAACGACCGAACCAACCTGAGACGACACGGGACGACATCAGAGCAGCTAAATCTAATCTCGCTCCTCCCCTTCCTGCCGGTCAGACCCCCTCCGGCGAATCGAGCGTAAGCCATGGACGGAGCAAAACACATCTACCACAACAACCCAAAACTAAAGAATCCACAAGATCGGCCACACCATTCGTATCCATCCCAATCGATCCACCCACCCGCGACGAGATCGAATTAAAAGCTGCGGTAACCGAGCGCGGCGCAACTTGGCGGAGAGAGAGGAAGAGGAGATGGGCGCGGCGGCTCACCTTGGGCAGGCGACGTCGGCGGCGGCGGTGGCGGTGGCGGCGGCGGGCAGGGGAAAGGGGATTAGTAGGAGTAGATAGGGCTCTGGAGGCCAACCACTCTTGCTTTTCTTCGCTCGGCGTTAGGGTTTTAACAACCGCGGGATCGATCCTGGCCGTCCGATCTGTAGGCGCGCGCGCACGGGGAGGTGTGAGGTTCCATGTTGTCACGTGTCCTCAACCCAAGAGTTGTACAAAGTTCAGTTGAAAAAAAAAGAGTTGTACTACAAAGTTGGAACTTGGAACAGAGAATGGTGTCATCACCTCGTATCTTCAAGTTCCTCAATATATGCCGATGGAAAACGAAGGCACGAATATTCACATTTTATCCTTAGCCTGCTTTTTTCGAAATGGGGTGAAAACAATTTTAAGGATCACAAATGGTTCATACAAAAATTAACCAACGAAATACAAGAGAAACAAATAGGCTAAGCAGGCCTAGAAAGTTGCCAGCTAGCCTGGTTGTAGAAATTCTGGGCAACTCTCCATAGGCGAGTGCATCTAGTAACCATATGCACTTGCTAATCCTCCGGTACCAAGAGGGGACAATGTAGCTATATGGATAGCCTGCAAAAAATTGGAAGTAGTAGCATTATTAAAAACCACATTATTTCGACATCTACAAATAGACCAACTCAAAGCTGATACTAAAATATATACTCTTGCTTTAGTTAGTTTGTCTACCCCGGTTAACCATTTCCCAAACATACTTTTAATATTAGTCGGAAAGGGGCAGCTAGCCTGGTTGTAGAAGTCATGGGCAACCATCCATAGGCGGTTGCACCTAGTAAATGGTTTATACAAAAATCAACCAACGAAATACAGGAGAAACAACTAGGCTAAGCATCAGTCGGTCGCCTAGAAAGCTGCCAGCTAGCATGGTTGTAGAAATCATGGGCAACCGTCCATAGGCAGATGCACCTAGTAACAATATGCACTCGAGGGGTCATTTTTGGACCCAATGTGTAACCATATGGATAACCTACAAAAAAATGGAAGTAGTAGCATTATTAAAAACCACATTATTTCAACATTTACAAATAGACCAACTCAAAGCGGACACTCCAATTCGTATCCTTGCTCTAGTTAGTTTGTCTATCTCGGTTAACCTTTTTCCAAACATATTTTTAATATTAGTCGGAGGAGAGGGATACTAAAAGTATAGAAGACAATGCTTCAATCAATTTTAGCAAAAGGACATGATAGGAAGAGATGTTGTACTGATTCATCACAGAAATAACATTTCCTACACCCCTTCCATTGTCTTCTAATCAGATTATCCTTTGTAAGTATTACTTTTCTTAATTCTTATTTAGGAACCACATAAAAATCTATATCTTCAGTGGAATCTTTAATTTCCATAAGTATTTAGATGGGAAATGATCATGTCTGTTCATGAGATCCTCATACATTGACTTCATGTAAATATACCGAAGTCGTTAGCTTCCATACAAACCTGTCTGGCTCATCACTTAACCGTATCGTCAACAATCTATCACATAAATGTACCCAAGCATTCCACTTGACCTCCTCCAAAACCCTTCAGAACCCAATGTTCCAAGGATTAGATGAGAGAACCGAGTGCACTGAAACATTTTTCCGGATAGCGATATTATATACGAACGGATATTGATTTGCCAGAGACCTTTCTCCCAACCAAACATCCTCCCAAAAATTTATTATGCGCCCTGAACCCACGTTAAAAAAAGCTCTACTAAGGGAATCATACTTCACTATCATAAGTCCATCAAATACAATAACAAACACTTGTTTGTAAACGATCCGGGAGAGAAAACTGAATTTGTTGCCTTGTTGGGGACAGGAAGATCCAGTTTTCCAGTCTTTTTTTTTTTTGAATCATGTTTCTACTGGTTTGGACTTTAGTTGGTTCTGCTTACCACCTCATGGGAGGTCTGGAGGAATTCTAGTGGGAATTAATTCGGCTACCCTTCTAGTTCGAAAGATTGAGACCGGAGACTATTGTGTCAAGCTTACCATAAAATCCCGAATTGGTGGCTTCAAGTGGGTTCTCATACCCGTATATGGTTGATAACTGCAATAACACATATCAATTGTAGCTAGTTTCGAAGAGTATCGAACCACGAGGAGCTACTAGTTAGGGTTTTAATGCACTTTGCTACTACCTATTAAAGATTACTTGTAAGTTGCTTTCTAATCTCAAAATGTTTTAAGGGGATGGTTGTAATTGGTTAAAAATAAAGTAAATAAAGCAGTAAAAAGCGTTCTAGGAAATGAGTTGAAACTTAATAAAAAAAAGTGTTCTCAGAGATTAATAGATCCACCTCTAGCATGAGGATTCATGTTAATCAAGACAAAGTATACTTTTAATCATATTGTGTGTGGGAGAGCTCCGTAATAAGATGCGCCCAGAAAGCCATCGGTCATCGTGTCTGTAAATAATCGCAGCAGCTAGTCTTCTGCAATCCTCATATTGACTATTGATGTTAAGGGTTTGACCCCGTGGTCGATATGGGTCTAGTGAGTTCCTATTTATCCCCCTCATCCATCTGTTAAAGTGTCGATACGGTAATGTCACTTCTCGTCATTCACTTTACCACACTTGAAACGGTAGTGAGAGCATCTCCACTCGTCTCCCCGACGAGGCCCCCGGGCGACGTTTTTTCCATCCGGACGGCGAAATTCGGCCCAGTCGCGCCCCCGGTTCCTCGTTTACGTCCGGATTTGGCCCTTCATCCATCCGGCGAGCCCACGCCATCCCCGGTCCCCCGGGGATCTATCGGGGACTCCAGACGAGTGAAAAGCGGGGAAGGGTCCGATCTGTCGGTGACTCGACACACGAACCCCACCGCCACTGTCAACACCCGGATTTTTAAGTCTAGATGCCTATTATGCCATTCCTCGCAATCCCAGGAATATTGTTTTTGCGAGACATAATAGATTGATATCACAACACATCATTCATTACAACACATAATTGTTTTACAACAAAGGATCACATGATCTAGTCTCATTACAATAATAGTTAATCTATTGATCAATTACAAAACACATAGCGGAAGCGAAGTAGCGGTTGTGGTCCATCTTTTCCACAGGCAACTGTTGACGTCAGAAGTGGTTCTAGTTGTCGTAGACGTCCTGCTGTCCTTCATCCTGGTACTGGGGCTCATCTTCATAGTCTGGCCATTTGAATAGCCAGGGACACAGCCGTGAGTACTTTAAAGTACTCGCAAACTAATACTAATGTAAGCACTATCAACTATAGTAAGGGGGTGCTAAGCTCTAAGTTTATTTGCATAAAGGCCAATTTTAGTTCATAAGCATTTGGTAAAAGGCTAATCATTTGCTAAATAACTCAAGTGGGAACATTAGTGTCATTCCCACAACTCAGTTGTGATTCAGGTCAAGTCACCATTCATGTTACTATTTTTGTTCGGAAGAAATATCTGACGATGGAACAGTATGGCCTTTCCAATCGTCCGTAACCGTGGGCACGGCTATTCGAATAGGTTTACACTCTGCAGAGGTTGCACACTTGTGCCACAACATTTGATTACATCCGTCGGGGATAACCCCGAATCATCGTAACTCGATACGCGGATCATCAACCATAACCTTTCACTTATATATCCTAGTATAGGCACCTCTCCCCATGAGCTTGGCCTCCCGGTGAAGACAAACCGTCAACACAGGAACCGCACGAGGCTTGGCCGGACAATTCACCTCATTTCACATCATATCACTTTTAACGGAGGCAGCCTCGGCATAACCCCTATGATGCTTGTTCAGAGGGAACCCATACTAAGACACATAAACTTCCAGTTAAGCCCTACCCATAATCAGGTATTGTGGGGGTACTTGTAAATTGGAAAGGTATTGCATCCAAACCAACCATCAGTTTTTATCAAGTTCACTAATTCATTCAAGTCATATTCACCTTCAAAAATCATTCAAGTCACTTCACTTCACCAAGTTCCCATCTAGAGTAGTCAATTTTATTTGTTAGCTCTAGCAACTTGTAATGAGGGGTGCTAACTAGCTTTGATTGCTCTAGGCTAAATTTGATGCTCGTGTGCTACTCTAGACCAAGTGAATCATAAATCAAAAAGTAACTTTGGTAAATAAAATTCAGTAAAGCTTGTAAAGTAAAAAACTTGGGATAGGACCATTAAGCATAAAGTAAAATATGGTGATGCATTGCTCTTGTAGAGCTTTCCACTTTGCAAGTTTATTAGCTTTCCTTGGTTGGTGTTGTGATCAAAGTTCTCTTCTTCTTCCTCTTGGTAGAAAACCTCCTCCTCTTGATAGTCTCCGGTACTAGCGTCTATAAACGAATACGAGGATCCAATCACCAAACAATAAGTGCTAGACTAATCACACAAATGACTCACACAAGCTATTCTAGCATCACCCTATTATTATCATGTTGGTTGACTTTGTTTTCTTTTTTAAAGAAAAATAATTTCCTCTCATTACAAACATTGATTAGGGTTTCTATTTAATTCTTTGAGAAATAATTTCCTCTCAGTGAATCTTGTTTAAGATTTAATCTCCTCAAATAATATATGAACACATGTTGACCAAGGTCAACACTTCATCATTATTATTTGGGAAAATTGATTTAAATGAGGTGCTACACCTCATGCAATTTAAATCCTATTTGACTTAATATCCCAAGTGAGCAAATATGAGACCAAGCAACAAGGGCCTTCACATTACTTCATACCACTTG
The DNA here is from genome assembly GCF_022539505.1 of Lolium rigidum. Classification (NCBI taxonomy): domain Eukaryota; kingdom Viridiplantae; phylum Streptophyta; class Magnoliopsida; order Poales; family Poaceae; genus Lolium; species Lolium rigidum. Next base: position 14,018,727 of record NC_061510.1, read on the forward strand.
GGAAGATGATTTAAATGAGGTGCGACACCTCATAGATTTGAAACCCTAATTTTGAAATAGTTTAAATGGGCTAGAATTTGACTACATAGCCAATACTTTGCTCTAGCCCATGATCATATACAATACCCATATCATTTTTTTCATAAACAATTTGAGTACTTGAAATATGAATTATGAGAGGTGGAATCACCTCAAAATTCCAAATGGTTGATTTTATAACTTTATTTGAAATCTGAAAACTCTCTGACTTGTTATTTTTACTATTCAAATTCTGTAATAGATCTAGGGTTCAAACCAGTGGGGTTGGATGGAGCTTTTCATAAGATTTCCAAAAATATAAAATTTGTGAAATTTGGCCAAGTAGATTTGTCCCTATTTCATTTTGAAAAAGGCATCAGTTTGCAATTTGAATTAAATCAGCAGATTCAAATTTGAATTAAAAGGCCTGGCGGGAAACTAGATGGGCTGCGCAGCGGGAGAGGGAGTGGGCCGGCCCAGCAGCACAGTGGGCCACCTGACAGTGGCCCCCGCTTGTCAGCGAGCGTTAAACCGCGAAGCGGTACGCAGTGAGGTGAGCCGTCGGATTAGAAGGAGGATCGACGGCTGAGGGTCGCCACCTTCCTCGACATGGCTCGCCCGAGAGCTAACCCTACCGGCGGCCAGACTAGGGGGTCGGGGAGCTACCTGGAGGCGAGCGAGCGTCGGCGAGGCGGGCAGAGGTCGTAGAAGAGGGCGGTGAGGCTCCTGGCACCGACATCGGCTCCAATGGGGACTCCAATCTCCGGCGAGGTCGCAAGGTACCGGCGGAGCTCCGGCAAGCAATTCGTGGGCTATGGCTTAAATTGGTGGGCGGCGCTGCTCGAGGAGAGGTTGTGAGGTGAGGGAGGCAGATTGGTGTGCTGAGATCGATCGGAGGACGCCTCTATTTATAGAGTGAGGGGGTGGTCGTGGCGCGCGGGGTAGGTCGTTGATGATGACGGCGAGGGAGGTCACGCTGGGCCAGAGGGATGGTGGCGTCCTGTAGGCGACGTCGAGGTGGTGCTGACGCGCGTCGTGGCGCTGCCAGAGGAGGGACGGGAGCTTCGTCATCGTCCTCGCGTCCTTGCAGTACGGTGCCGGACAGTCGTCGTCCGTGACGACGGCGATAGTGCTCCCCCGTCCAAAACGCCGTGTCTGGGAGGTAGCTGACGTCGAGGGGAGGCTGCAGGTACAAGGAGAGGTCGAGGGGTGGGTTGAGTCGACGGGGCACGGAGGTGTACTGGCGCGCCCGTGGCCATGTATGTGCGCGTGTTGGCGAGGCCGAGGGCGGTGACCACGTCGCGTTCTGAGCGTTGTCGGCTTCCTCCTGGCTCGGGACCTTGTCCAACGTGATCAGCAGTGAAAGGGAAGTCCCAATGACAAGGTGAGGTGGGCTGGAGAGTACCAGGGGCAGGTGTGACAAGAGGGTGATCATGGTGATTGGCATGGTCGTGTCCTTGGTGTTCTGGTGCCCAAACCTTGTCTCTGGGGGCATGGCTTGGTAAAGTGGGGTGAGTCCAGATGATTTGACAAGGTTATCATAGTTGGAGAGGTCTAGAGCTTGTAAAATTAAATCAAGTCCTATATGTATGTGACACATGCAATAATTTTGGGCATGGTTGTGATGTGAGGTGATCATGGCCAACTATGTGAGGTCATGGTGGGGTTTTGTGGTACATGTTGCACTATAGATGAGCCAAGAGATGAATAAAGAGGGGTGGTACATAGTTGGTGGGAGTGGGTGTACCTCTATGTAACTAATTGATTCCCTTTTAAAAACACTCATGTGTGTGTAAATATTATTAAGTTTCTTCATATATAGGTTCTAAATGGTATTGGGCAACCACTCATGGCGTTGGTTTGATTTTTGAAATTGATTTGTGAAGATTCTAAATTTGGAGGGAATCTAGAATTGGTTTCAAAGTAGCATCTTGGGTTGACTATTTTGAGCAATGGTCAAAGATCTGGTCAAGGTGGTCAACACCAAAGTTGTTCATCTTGATGAGGTCTTGGATGAGGTGCAAAGAGTTGTTAGGGTTTGGTTTAATAATCTCTTAATACAAGGGCTCAAAGTGGGTATGTTGTTAAAAATGGCACAAGTGACCATTATCACATGCCACATGGTTTTTGATTTTTATTTGATTTGATTTGATTTCTCTTGACCCAAATGATGTTGTTGATTGATGAAATGGTATAGAGGAGTGATCCAACCATTCACAACAAGTCTTAGGGTCAAGATTCTTAATTTCATAATTTGGCTATTTACTCTCATATGCCTCTATGGCATTTTTCTTTTTATTTTATTTTGTTTTCACCTTGGATTTGATTTGTTTGGCACTAGGTAGGGTTGGTTAATGTTTTCAAAACATCTACACAAGGTAGAAAGGTCTAAGTAAAAGTTTCACAAAAATAGTCATAGGCACATAGACCCTTTTCTTATTTAGTTTTATTTCTTTTTATTTTGTTTATAATGGATGGTGAGAAGAGGGGTGAGGTTTAGGGTTTTGGAAATATGTTCAATGCAATAAACAAACAATCATGGCAATAACACAAGTATTGGGTATGAGCACTATGCATAGCACCCCATTCGGAAAAGTTTTTGTTGGTTCTCATTTTTGGAAAAAGGGAAATTCATTTTCTCTGTGTTTTAAAATTTGGGATGTTACAGCCACCTCGCGCAAAATCTCCCCCACCCCTCGTACCTCTCTCGCCGCCGGCACCACCCCGCCGGCTTGTTGCCCAGATTCCGCCGTCCCTCCTTCTCCACCTGCCTATATTCCGCCGTCTTTCGACGAAGGCCTATCTGGCTGCTCCTCCGCCGGCCTGTTTTCCGACTTTGGCCTACTCCTCGTCGCTCGCGGCTCGGGTTGCCTCGACCACGCCCGTCAGGTGTTCGTCCATTTGCCTCGCCGGCCATGGACTCGGACGAAGAGGAGGAGCGAGATGTTCGTCGAGCTTATGCGAGAAGAGATGGCAGCCGCCGCCCAATACCAGGAGCACATGATGATCCTCGGTTGCTTGTCAAGCATGTACGCCGGATCGGCAACGCGGTCGACGTGGTGGGTCGGCACCAGGTCGCCGGAAGTGCAAGCCGAGACAACGAATGGAGGGCTACTGCATGTTGTACGCCGACTACTTCGCCGACAATCCATTGCACGGTGAGAGCGTTTTCCGGCGTCGTTTTAGGATGAGCAGAAAGCTATTTCTGCAAATTGTGTATGCCATCCGGGACTTTGACCCCTACTTCAGATGCAAGGCGGATATCACTGGTTTGGTTGGATTTTCGTCACTGCAGAAGTGCACAGTGGCTATGAGGATGTTGGCGTATGGAGCTCCCGGTGATGGTGCAGATGACTATCTTCGGATGGCGGAGTCCACCGCCCTTGATTGTTTCTACCGGTTCTGCAGGGCCGTCATAGCAGTGTTCGGGGACTTTTACTTGAGATCACCCACTGTCGGAAGACACTCAGAGGATCCTTGCAACAAATGAAGCTAGGGGTTTTCCAGGGATGCTTGGAAGCATTGACTGCATGCATTGGAAATGGAAGAACTGTCCGTTTGCGTGGCAGGGAATGTACAAGTGTCACAAAAATGGCTGCACTGTGATACTTGAAGCAGGTGGCTACCCATGATCTCTGGATTTGGCACTCTTTCTTTGGTATGCCTGGATCCAACAATGACATCAACGTCCTAAACTGCTCCCCGATCTTTTCCAAGCTTGTTGAGGGTCATGCTCCCCCGGTGAACTATGTGATCAATGGTCAGCACTACAACAAAGGATACTACCTTGCAGACGGTATCTATCCAAAGTGGGCAACATTTGTGAAGACTATCTCGAAACCTAGCACCCCCAAACTTTGCGAGTTTGTGAAGAAACAAGAAGCTTGCCGAAAAGACGTGGAGCGTGCATTTGGTGTCCTCCAGCAGAGATTTGCTGTCGCCCGGTTCCCCGCTATGACTTGGTCCAAAGATCAGATGTGGGAGGTGATGAACTGTTGTGTGTGCCTACACAATATGATTATTGAAAATGAGCGAAAACATCCGGTTCCTCCGGCTGAGCAACAAGCACCATATGAGAGAGAGGGTCCTCTTGCACGGCCTAATCACCAGGTGCCTCCATCATGGGCCGCCTTCATTGCTATGCGCCAGGAGATTCGAGACTCTACAATGCATCAGCAGCTGCAAGATGATCTGGTGGAGCACATATGGACGCTCCGAGGCAACGCCAACGCCGACACCAACTAGTCTGTCATAATTTGTTTGAAAAATTGTTGTGTGCTTCATTTGTTTCAGCACTTGTTAAACATTGTACTGATTATCGCCGAATTTGTTTCAGCAATTTTCGTACTCTTGCTCGCCGAACTTGTTAAATTTTATGTTGAATTTGTTTGAAATATGTCAAATGGTTGAGGTTGGGGGTTTCCTGCCGGGGGACGGCTGGAACTTCGGTGCTCCCCAGGCCAAATCTTCCTCCAACCCGGTGATGCGTGTAGTTGACACGTCCGTTGGGAACCCCAAGAGGAAGGTGTGATGCGCACAGCGGCAAGTTTCCCTCAGTTAGAAACCAAGGTTTAATCGAACCAGTAGGAGTCAAGAAGCACGTTGAAGGTTGATGGCGGCGGGATGTAGTGCGGCGCAACACCGGAGATTCCGGCGCCAACGTGGAACCCGCACAACACAACCAAAGTACTTTGCCCCAACGAAACAAGTGAGGTTGTCAATTTCACCGGCTTGCTTGTAACAAAGGATTAACCGTATTGTGTGGAAGATGATTGTTGGCAGAGAAAACAAGTAAAACAAGTATTGCGAGCAGATTTGTATTTCAGTATTAAAAGAATGGACCGGGGTCCACAGTTCACTAGAGGTGTCTCTCCCATAAGATAAAAGCATGTTGGGTGAACAAATTACGGTCGGGCAATTGACAAATAGAGAGGGCATAACAATGCACATACATGACATGATAAGTATAGTGAGATTTAATTGGGCATTACGACAAAGTACATAGACCGCCATCCAACCGCATCTATGCCTAAAAAGTCCACCTTCGAGGTTATCATCCGAACCCCCTCCAGTATTAAGTTGCAAAGCAACAGACAATTGCATTAAGTATGGTGCGTAATGTAATCAACAACTACATCCTCGGACATAGCGCCAATGTTTTATCCCTAGTGGCAACAACACAACCTTAGAACTTTTCGTCACTCTGTCCCGGTGTCAATGCAGGCATGAACCCACTATCGAGCATAAGTACTCCCTCTTGGAGTTAAAAGTAAAAACTTGGCCAGAGCCTCTACTAGAAACGGAGAGCATGCAAGATCATAAACAACACATGTGTAATAACTTGATAATTAACATGACATGGTATTCTCTATCCATCGGATCCCGACAACCACAACATATAGAATTACAGATAGATGATCTTGCTCCAACAATGAAGCACAATGAGGAGAAGACAACCATCTAGCTACTGCTATGGACCCATAGTCCAGGGGTGAACTACTCACTCATCACTCCGGAGGCGACCATGGCGGTGTAGAGTCCTCCGGGAGATGAATCCCCTCTCCGGCAGGGTGCCGGAGGAGATCTCTAGAATCCCCGAGATGGGATCGGCGGCGGCGGCGTCTCGCAAGGTTTTCCGTATCGTGGTTTTTCGCATCGGGGGTTTCGCGACGGAGGCTTTAAGTAGGCGGAAGGGCGCAGTCGGGGGCCGGACGAGGGGGCCACACCATAGGGCGGCGCGGGCCCCCCGGGCCGCGCCGCCTTGTGGTGTCGCCACCTCGTGGCCCCACTTCGTGTGTTCTTCGGTCTTCCGGAAGCTCCGTGGAAAAATAGGCCCCCGGGTCTTCGTTTCGTCCAATTCCGAGAATATTTTGTTACTAGGATTTCTGAAACCAAAAACAGCAGAAAACAGAACCGGCACTTCGGCATCTTGTTAATAGGTTAGTTCCGTAAAATGCACGAATATGACATAAAGTGTGCATAAAACATGTAGGTATCATCAATAATATGGCATAGAACATAAGAAATTATCGATACGTCGGAGACGTATCAAGCATCCCCAAGCTTAGTTCTGCTCGTCCCGAGCGGGTAAAACGATAACAAAGATAATTTCTGAAGTGATATGCCATCATACCCTTGATCATACTATTTGTAAACATATGTAGTGGATGCAGCGATCAAAACAATGGTGATGACATGAGTAAACAGGTGAATCATATAGCAAAGACTTTTCATGAATAGTACTTCAAGACAAGTATTAATAAGTCTTGCATAAGAGTTAACTCATAAAGCAATAAATCAAAGTAAAGGTATTGAAGCAACACAAAGGAAGATTAAGTTTCAGCGGTTGCTTTCAACTTGTAACATGTATATCTCATGGATAATTGTCAACATAGAGTAATATAACAAGTACAATATGCAAGTATGTAGGAATCAATGCACAGTTCACACAAGTGTTTGCTTCTTGAGGTGGAGAGAGATAGGTGAACTGACTCAACATAAAAGTAAAGAGAATGGTCCTTCAAAGAGGAAAGCATCGATTGCTATATTTGTGCTAGAGCTTTTATTTTGAAAACATGAAACAATTTTGTCAACGGTAGTAATAAAGCATATGAGTTATGTAAATTATATCTTACAAGTTGCAAGTCTCATGCATAGTATACTAATAGTGCCCGCACCTTGTCCTAATTAACTTGGACTACCGGATCTTTGCAATGCACATGTTTTGACCAAGTGTCACAATGGGGTACCTCCATGCCGCCTCGTACAAAGGTCTAAGGAGAAAGCTCGCATTTTGGATTTCTCGCTTTTGATTATTCTCAACTTAGACATCCATACCGGGACAACATGGACAACAGATAATGGACTCCTCTTTAATGCATAAGCATGTGGCAACAATTATTATTCTCATATGAGATTGAGGATATATGTCCAAACTAAAACTTCCACCATGAATCATGGCTTTAGTTAGCGGCCCAAAGTTCTTCTCTAACAATATGCATGCTCCAACCATGAAGGTGGTAGATCTCTCTTGCTTCAGACAAGACGGACATGCATAGCAACTCACATGATATCCAACAAAGAATAGTTGATGGCGTCCCCAGAAACATGGTTATCGCTCAACAAGCAACTTAATAAGAGATAAAGTGCATAAGTACATATTCAATACCACAATAGTTTTTAAGCTATTTGTCCCATGAGCTATATATTGCAAAGGTGAATGATGGAATTTTAAAGGTAGCACTCAAGCAATTTACTTTGGAATGGCGGATAAATACCATGTAGTAGGTAGGTATGGTGGACACAAATGGCATAGTGGTTGGCTCAAGTATTTTGGATGCATGAGAAGTATTCCCTCTCGATACAAGGTTTAGGCTAGCAAGGCTATTTGAAACAAACACAAGGATGAACGGTACAGCAAAACTCACATAAAAGACATATGGTAAACATTATAAGACTCCATACCGTCTTCCTTGTTGTTCAAAACTCAATACTAGATGTTATCTAGACTCTAGAGAAACCAAATATGCAAACCAAATTAACAAGCTCTAAGTATTTCTTCATTAATGGGTGCAAAGTATATGATGCAAGAGCTTAAACATGAGCACAACAATTGCCAAGTATCAAATTATCCAAGACATTTTAGAGTTACTACATGTAGCATTTTCCAATTCCAACCATATAACAATTTAACGAAGATGAAACTTCGCCTTGAATACTATGAGTAGAGCCTAAGGACATATTTGTCCATATGCTACAGCGGAGCGTGTCTCTCTCCCATAAAGTGAATGCTAGGATCCATTTTATTCAAACAAAACAAAAAAACAAAAACAAACCGACGCTCCAAGCAAAGTACATAAGATGTGACGGAATAAAAATGTAGTTTCGGGGGAGGAACCCGATAATGTTGTCGATGAAGAAGGGGATGCCTTGGGCATCCCCAAGCTTAGACGCTTGAGTCTTCTTAATATATGCAGGGGTGAACCACCGGGGCATCCCCAAGCTTAGAGCTTTCACTCTCCTTGATCATATTGCATCATACTCCTCTCTTGATCCTTGAAAACTTCCTCCACACCAAACTCGAAACAACTCATTAGAGGGTTAGTGCATAATAAAAATTCACATGTTCAGAGGTGACACAATCATTCTTAACACTTCTGGACATTGCATAAAGCTACTGGACATTAATGGATCAAAGAAATTCATCCAACATAGCAAAAGAGGCAATGCGAAATAAAAGACAGAATCTGTCAAAACAGAACAGTCCGTAAAGATGGATTTTATTAGGCCACCAGACTTGCTCAAACGAAAATGCTCAAATTGAATGAAAGTTGCGTACATATCTGAGGATCATGCTCGTAAATTGGCGTAATTTTCTGAGCTGCCTACAGGGAGATAGACCCAGATTCGTGACAGCAAAGAAATCTGGAACTGCGCAAGTAATCCAAATCTAGTACTTACTTTTCTATCAAAGACTTTACTTGGCACAACAAAACATAAAACTAAGATAAGGAGAGGTTGCTACAGTAGTAAACAACTTCCAAGACACAAATATAAAACAAAAATACTGTAGTAAAAACATGGGTTGTCTCCCATAAGCGCTTTTCTTTAACGCCTTTCGGCCTAGGCGCAGAAAGTGTTTCTTAAGTAACATCAAGAGATGAAGCATCAACATCATAATTTGTTCTAATAATAGAATCATAAGGTAACTTCATTCTCTTTCTAGGGAAGTGTTCCATACCTTTCTTGAGAGGAAATTGATATTTAATATTACCTTCCTTCATATCAATAGTAGCACCAACGGTTCGAAGAAAAGGTCTTCCCAATATAATGGGGCAAGATGCATTGCATTCAACATCCAAGACAACAAAATCAACGGGGACAAGGTTATTTTTAACCATAATATGAACATTATCAACTTTCCCCAAAGGTTTCTTTTTAGCATTATCAGCTGAGATTAACATCCAAATAACAATTTTTCAATGGTGGCAAGTCAAGCATATCATAGACTTTTTTAGGCATAACAGAAATACTTGCACCAAGATCACATAAAGCATTACAATCAAAGTCTTTGAATCTCATTTTAATGATGGGCTCCCAACCATCCTCTAGCTTTCTAGGAATAGAAGTTTCAAGTTTTAGTTTCTCTTCTCTAGCTTTTATGAGAGCATTTGTAATATGTTTTGTGAAAGCCAAATTTATAGCACTAGCATTGGGACTTTTAGCAAGTTTTTGTAAGAACTTTATAACTTCAGAGATATGGCAATCATCAAAATCTAAATCATTACAATCTAAAGCAATGGGATTATCATCCCCAAGGTTGGAAAAAATTTCAGCAGCTTTATCACAAGCGGCTTCAGCAGTTTTAGCAGTTTCAGGTAATTTTGCGCGCTTTGCACTAGGAGTAGAAGCATTGCTAACACCAATTATTTTACATTGATAGTAGGAGGTGCAGCAACATATGAATCATTAGCATTGCTAGTGGTGGTAATAGTCCAAACTTTAGCTACATTTTCCTTTTTAGCTAGTTTTTCATTTTCTTCTCTATCCCACCTAGCACGCAGCTCAGCCATTAATCTTATATTCTCATTAATTCTAACTTGGATGGCATTTGCTGTAGTAAAAATTTTATTTTCAATATCCCTATTAGGCATAACTTTCGATTTCAAAAGATCAACATCGAGGCAAGACTATCAACTCTAGAAACAAGAATATCAATTTTATTGAGCTTTTCCTCAACAGTATTTGTTAAAGGCAAGTTTGTGTACTAATAAATTCTTTAAGCATGGCTTCAAGTCCAGGGGGTGTATTCCTATTATTGTTGTAAGAATTCCCATAAGAATTAGCATAACCGTTACCATTATTATAAGGATATGGCCTATAGTTATTACTAGAATTGTTCCGATAAGCATTGTTGTTGAAATTATTATTTTTAATGAAGTTTACATCAACATGTTCTTCTTGGGCAACCAATGAAGCTAATGGAACATTATTAGGATCAACATTAGTCCTATCATTCACAAGCATAGACATAATAGCATCAACCTTATCATTCAAGGAAGAGGATTCTTCAACATGAATTTACCTTCTTACCTTGTGGAGCTCTTTCCGTGTGCCATTCAGAGTAATTAACCATCATATTATCAAGAAGCTTTGTTGCTTCACCAAGAGTGATGGACATAAAGGTACCTCCAGCAGCTGAATCCAATAAATTCCGCGAAGAAAAATTTAGTCCCGCATAGAAGGTTTGGATGATCATCCAAGTAGTCGATCCATGGGTTGGGCAATTTTTAACCGGAGATTTCATTCTTTCCCAAGCTTGAGCAACATGTTCATTATCTAATTGTTTAAAATTCATTATGCTACTCCTCAAAGATATAATTTTAGCAGGGGGATAATATCTACCAATAAAAGCATCCTTGCATTTAGTCCATGAATCAATACTATTCTTAGGCAGTAGATAGCAACCAATCTTTAGCTCTTCCTCTTAATGAGAAAGGAAACAATTTTAATTTTATAATGTCACCATCTACATCTTTATATTTTTGCATTTCACATAGTTCAACAAAATTATTGAGATGGGCAGCAAGCATCATCGTAACTAACACCGCAGAATTGCTCTCTCATGACAAGATTAAGTAAAGCAGGTTTAATTTCAAAGAATTCTGCTCGTAGTAGCGAGTGGAGCAATAGGTGTGCATAAGAAATCATTATTATTTGTGCTAGTGAAGTCACACAACTTAGTATTTTCAGGGTTGGCCATTTTAGCAGTAGTAAATAAAGCAAACTAGATAAAGTAAATGCAAGTAAACTAATTTTTTTGTGTTTTTGATATAGCAAACAAGACAAGTAAATAAAGTAAAGCTAGCAACTAATTTTTTTGTGTTTTGATATAATGCAGCAAACAAAGTAGTAAATAAAATAAAGCAAGACAAAAACAAAGTAAAGAGATTGAGAAGTGGAGACTCCCCTTGCAGCGTGTCTTGATCTCCCCGCAACGGCGCCGGAAATTTGCTTGATGCGTGTAGTTGACACGTCCGTTGGGAACCCCAAGAGGAAGGTGTGATGCGCACAGCGGCAAGTTTCCCTCGCTAGAAACCAAGGTTTAATCGAACCAAGAGGGAGTCAAGAAGCACGTTGAAGGTTGATGGCGGCGGGATGTAGTGCGGCGCAACACCGGAGATTCCGGCACCAACGTGGAACCCGCACAACACAACCAAAGTACTTTGCCCCAACGAAACAGATGAGGTTGTCAATCTCACCGGCTTGCTGTAACAAAGGATTAACCGTATTGTGTGGAAGATGATTGTTTGCAGAGAAAACGAGTAAAACAAGTATTGCAGCAGATTTGTATTTCAGTATTAAAAGAATGGACCGGGGTCCACAGCTTCACTAGAGGTGTCTCTCCCATAAGATAAAAGCATGTTGGGTGAACAAATTACAGTCGGGCAATTGACAAATAGAGAGGGCATAACAATGCACATACATGACATGATAAGTATAGTGAGATTTAATTGGGCATTACGACAACGCACATAGACCGCCATCCAACTGCATCTATGCCTAAAAAGTCCACCTTCAGGTTATCATCCGAACCCCTCCAGTATTAAGTTGCAAAGCAACGAGCAATTGCATTAAGTATGGTGCGTAATGTAATCAACAACTACATCCTCGGACATAGCGCCAATGTTTTATCCCTAGTGGCAACAAGCACAACACAACCTTAGAACTTTCTCGTCACCGTCCTGGGTGTCAATGCAGGCATGAACCCACTATCGAGCATAAGTACTCCCTCTTGGAGTTAAAAGTAAAAACTTGGCCAGAGCCTCTACTAGAAACGGAGAGCATGCAAGATCATAAACAACACATGTGTAATAACTTGATAATTAACATGACATGGTATTCTCTATCCATCGGATCCCGACAAACACAACATATAGAATTACGGATAGATGATCTTGATCATGTTAGGCAGCTCACAAGATCCAACAATGAAGCACAATGAGGAGAAGACAACCATCTAGCTACCGCTATGGACCCATAGTCCAGGGGTGAACTACTCACTCATCACTCCGGAGGCGACCATGGCGGTGTAGAGTCCTCCGGGAGATGAATCCCCTCTCCGGCAGGGTGCCGGAGGAGATCTCCGGAATCCCCCGAGATGGGATCGGCGGCGGCGGCGTCTCGCAAGGTTTTCCGTATCGTGGTTTTTCGCATCGGGGTTTCGCGATGGAGGCTTTAAGTAGGCGGAAGGGCGGAGTCGGGGGCCGGGACGAGGGGCCACACCATAGGGCGGCGCGGGCCCCCCCGGGCCGCGCCGCCTTGTGGTGTCGCCACCTCGTGGCCCCACTTCGTGTGTTCTTCGGTCTTCCGGAAGTTCCGTGGAAAAATAGGCCCCCGGGTCTTCGTTTCGTCCAATTCCGAGAATATTTTGTTACTAGGATTTCTGAAACCAAAAACAGCGAAAACGGGAACTAGCACTTCGGCATCTTGTTAATAGGTTAGTTCCAGAAAATGCACGAATATGACATAAAGTGTGCATAAAACATGTAGGTATCATCAATAATATGGCATAGAACATAAGAAATTATCGATACGTCGGAGACGTATCACCCGGACGAAAATTTCGCCGGATTTAGGCGTGGGGAGCGCCAACGAGTGGGGATGCTCTTACCTCTCGAGACAACAAGGCAAATAATACATGGTGCACATGATGGGCGTAGAGTGTATACGTTTAGGTTGAGCTCCAAGTGCAGAGTTTGTAGATGTGGAAGACGTGTTTTCCCCACGAGCGAACTCTCGGGAAACCGCGTGTTAAGGGTTTATCTTCTTATCCTTCTCTTATGAGACCTGCAAAACAAAGAAAAATGTTTTGTGCCCTCAACCTCACCTAGTGGTTGTCAAGCACAAGGTGTGATCAAAGATGTGAAAAGATAATATATGCAAACAAGAAATAAATATGCAATGATATGGATGGTAATGCAACGGTGCTAGAAAACGGTGTAGTGTGTGGAACTAGTGGGATAGATCTCTCTACTTGCACAACTCCAGAAAACAACTTGATATGCAAATGATGGTAAATAAATATGCAAGGATGGTGGAAACAATAATGGATGATAGTTTTGGGTTTTATATTGTGAATGCAAGAAATAAAAGTGTTTTTGTATTTTCGGATTTTAAAATGGCTGAAAAAAGTGTGTATAAAGTGTTGGAAAGGTGTTTCTTATGATTAAAAATGGATTGGGGTTCATAGTTTCACAAGCGCACTCTCTCTTTTATAAAGTGGTAGACAATGGAACACTAGAATTGACATATATGATTGCAACATAAAGGTTTCATGACAAGTTACTAGTTATATGGGCATCACGTCCTAACATAGAGATATTTTGTGTATTAATCTCTCTTATACTCCACCAAGATGCGAACTAAATCATAACACCCTAGTAATTAAGATAAATCGGAGTATATCATTAAGTTCTATGACATGAAGTTAAAATAAGAACATGCTAGATTGATGCGTGTAGTTGACACGTCCGTTGGGAACCCCAAGAGGAAGGTGTGATGCGCACAGCGGCAAGTTTCCCTCAGTAAGAAACCAAGGTTTAATCGAACCAGTAGGAGTCAAGAAGCACGTTGAAGGTTGATGGCGGCGGGATGTAGTGCGGCGCAACACCGGAGATTCCGGCGCCAACGTGGAACCTGCACAACACAACCAAAGTACTTTGCCCCAACGAAACAGATGAGGTTGTCAATCTCACCGGCTTGCTGTAACAAAGGGTTAACCGTATTGTGTGGAAGATGATTGTTTGCAGAGAAAACGAGTAAAACAAGTATTGCAAGCAGATTTGTATTTCAAGTATTAAAAGAATGGACCGGGGTCCACAGCTCACTAGAGGTGTCTCTCCCATAAGATAAAAGCATGTTGGGTGAACAAATTACAATCGGGCAATTGACAAATAGAGAGGGCATAACAATGCACATACATGGCATGATAAGTATAGTGAGATTTAATTGGGCATTACGACAAAGTACATAGACCGCCATCCAACCGCATCTATGCCTAAAAAGTCCACCTTCAGTTATCGTCCGAACCCCTTCCGAGTATTAAGTTGCAAAGCAACAGTACAATTGCATTAAGTATGGTGCGTAATGTAATCAACAACTACATCCTCGGACATAGCGCCAATGTTTTATCCCTAGTGGCAACAAGACAACACAACCTTAGAACTTTCTCACATCGTCCTGTGTGTCAATGCGGCATGAACCCACTATCGAGCATAAATACTCCCTCTTGGAGTTAAAAGCAAAAACTTGGCCGGAGCCTCTACTAGTAACGGAGAGCATGCAAGATCATAAACAACACATATGTAATAACTTGATAATTAACATAACATGGTATTCTCTATCCATCGGATCCCGACAAACACAACATAGAGTATTACGGATAGATGATCTTGATCATGTTAGGCAGCTCACAAGATCCAACAATGAAGCACAATGAGGAGAAGACAACCATCTAGCTACCGCTATGGACCCATAGTCCAGGGGTGAACTACTCACTCATCACTCCGGAGGCGACCATGGCGGTGTAGAGTCCTCCGGGAGATGAATCCCCTCCCGGCAGGGTGCCGGAGGAGATCTCCGAATCCCCCGAGATGGGATCGGCGGCGGCGGCGTCTCGCAAGGTTTTCCGTATCGTGGTTTTTCGCATCGGGGTTTCGCGACGGAGGCTTTAAGTAGGCGGAAGGGCGTAGTCGGGGCCCGACGAGGGGCCCACACCATAGGGCGGCGCGGGCCCCCTTGGCCGCGCCGCCATGTGGTGTCGCCACCTCGTGGCCCCACTTCGTATGCTCTTCGGTCTTCTCGGAAGGTTCGTGGCAAAATAGGCCCCCGGGTCTTCGTTTCGTCCAATTCCGAGAATATTTCGTTACTAGGATTTCGAAACCAAAAACAAGCGAGAAACAGAACCGGCACTTCGGCATCTTGTTAATAGGTTAGTTCCGGAAAATGCACGAATATGACATAAAGTGTGCATAAAACATGTAGGTATCATCAATAATATGGCATAGAACATAAGAAATTATCGATACGTCGGAGACGTATCAAGCATCCCCAAGCTTAGTTCTCGCTCGTCCCGAGCAGGTAAAACGATAACAAAGATAATTTCTGAAGTGATATGCCATCATAACCTTGATCATACTATTTGTAAACATATGTAGTGAATGCAGCGATCAAAACAATGGTAATGACATGAGTAAACAAGTGAATCATAAAAGCAAAGACTTTTCATGAATAGTACTTCGAGACAAGTATAATAAGTCTTGCATAAGAGTTAACTCATAAAGCAATAAATCAAAGTAAAGGCATTGAAGCAACACAAAGGAAGATTAAGTTTCAGCGGTTGCTTTCAAGTTGTAACATGTATATCTCATGGATGGTTGTCAACATAGAGTAATATAACAAGTACAATATGCAAGTATGTAGGAATCAATGCACAGTTCACACAAGTGTTTGCTTCTTGAGGTGGAGAGAGATAGGTGAACTGACTCAACATAAAAGTAAAAAGAATGGTCCTTCAAAAAGGAAAGCATCGATTGCTATATTTGTGCTAGAGCTTTTATTTTGAAAACATGAAACAATTTTGTCAACGGTAGTAATAAAGCATATGAGTTATGAAAGTTATATCTTACAAGTTGCAAGCCTCATGCATCGTATACTAATAGTGCCCACACCTTGTCCTAATTAGCTTGGACTACCGGATCTTTGCAATGCACATGTTTTAACCAAGTGTCACAATGGGGTACCTCCATGCCGCCTGTACAAAGGTCTAAGGAGAAAGCTCGCATTTTGGATTTCTCGCTTTTGATTATTCTCAACTTAGACATCCATACCGGGACAACATGGACAACGGATAATGGACTCCTCTTTAATGCATAAGCATGTGACAACAATTATTATTCTCATATGAGATTGAGGATATATGTCCAAGATCTGAAACTTCCACCATGAATCATGGCTTTAGTTAGCGGCCCAATGCTCTTCTCTAACAATATGCATGCTCCAACCATAAAGGTGGTAGATCTCTCTTACTTCAGACAAGACGGACATGCATAGCAACTCACATGATATTCAACAAAGAATAGTTGATGGCGTCCCCGTAAATATGGTTATCGCACAACAAGCAACTTAATAAGAGATAAAGTGCATAAGTACATATTCAATACCACAATAGTTTTTAAGCTATTTGTCCCATGAGCTATATATTGCAAAGGTGAATGATGGAATTTTAAAGGTAGCACTCAAGCAATTTACTTTGGAATGGCGGACAAATACCATGTAGTAGGTAGGTATGGTGGACACAAATGGCATAGTGGTTGGCTCAAGTATTTTGGATGCATGAGAAGTATTCCCTCTCGATACAAGGTTTAGGCTAGCAAGGTTATTTGAAACAAACACAAGGATGAACGGTACAACGAAAACTCACATAAAAGACATATTGTAAACATTATAAGACTCCACACCGTCTTCCTTGTTGTTCAAAACTCAATACTAGATGTTATCTAGACTCTAGAGAAACCAAATATGCAAACCAAATTAGCAAGCTCTAAGTGTTTCTTCATTAATGGGTGCAAAGTATATGATGCAAGAGCTTAAACATGAGCACAACAATTGCCAAGTATCAAATTATCCAAGACATTTTAGAGTTACTACATGTAGCATTTTCCAATTCCAACCATATAACAATTTAACGAAGAAGAAACTTCGCCATGAATACTATGAGTAGAGCCTAAGGACATATTTGTCCATATGCTACGAGCGGAGCGTGTCTCTCTCCCATAAAGTGAATGCTAGGATCCATTTTATTCAAACAAAACAAAAACAAACAGTACGCTCCAAGCAAAGTACATAAGATGTGACGGAATAAAAATATAGTTTCGGGGGAGGAACCCGATAATGTTGTCGATGAAGAAGGGGATGCCTTGGGCATCCCCAAGCTTAGACGCTTGAGTCTTCTTAGAATATGCAGGGGTGAACCACCGGGCATCCCCAAGCTTAGAGCTTTCACTCTCCTTGATCATATTGCATCATACTCCTCTCTTGATCCTTGAAAACTTCCTCCACACCAAACTCGAAACAACTCATTAGAGGGTTAGTGCATAATAAAAATCCACATGTTCAGAGGTGACACAATCATTCTTAACACTTCTGGACATTGCATAAAGCTAATGGACATTAATGGATCAAAGAAATTCATCCAACATAGCAAAAGAGGCAATGCGAAATAAAAGGCAGAATCTGTCAAAACAGAACAGTCCGTAAAGATGGATTTTATTAGGCCACCAGACTTGCTCAAATGAAAATGCTCAAATTGAATGAAAGTTGCGTACATATCTGAGGATCATGCACGTAAATTGGCTTAATTTTCTGAGCTACCTACAGGGAGGTAGACCCAGATTCGTGACAGCAAAGAAATCTGGAACTGCGCAGTAATCCAAATCTAGTACTTACTTTACTATCAAAGACTTTACTTGGCACAACAAAACTCAAAACTAAGATAAGGAGAGGTTGCTACAGTAGTAAACAACTTCCAAGACACAAATATAAAACAAAAATACTGGAGTAAAAACATGGGTTGTCTCCCATAAGCGCTTTTCTTTAACGCCTTTCGGCTAGGCGCGAAAGTGTATCTCAAGTAACATCGAAAGATGAAGCATCAACATCATAATTTGTTCTAATAATAGAATCATAAGGTACCTTCATTCTCTTTCTAGGGAAGTGTTCCATACCTTTCTTGAGAGGAAATTGATATTTAATATTACCTTCCTTCATATCAATAGTAGCACCAACGGTTCGAAGAAAAGGTCTTCCCAATATAATGGGGCAAGATGCATTGCATTCAATATCCAAGACAACAAAATCAACGGGGACAAGGTTATTGTTAACCATAATATGAACATTATCAACTTTCCCCAAAGGTTTCTTTTTAGCATTATCAACGAGATTAACATCCAGATAACAATTTTTCAATGGTGGCAAGTCAAGCATATCATAGACTTTTTTAGGCATAACAGAAATACTTGCACCAAGATCACATAAAGCATTACAATCAAGATCTTTGACTCTCATTTTAATGATGGGCTCCCAACCATCCTCTAGCTTTCTAGGAATAGAAGTTTCAAGTTTTAGTTTCTCTTCTCTAGCTTTTATGAGAGCATTTGTAATATGTTTTGTGAAAGTGATGACCCAGAAGTATAGGGGATCGCAACAGTCTTCGAGGGAAGTATTACCCAATTTATTGATTCGACACAAGGGGAGACAAAGAATACTTGAAAGCCTTAACAGCGGAGTTGTCAATTCAGCTGCACCTGGAAACAGACTTGCTCGCAGGAGTTTATCGAGTAGTAACAGTTTTATAGCAAGTAGCGGTAGTGAAATAACAGCGAGCAGAGTAACAAAGACGGCAGTAGAGATTTTAGTAAACAGCAGGATTAAAATACCGTAGGCACGGGGACGGATAACGGGCGTTGCATGGATGAGAGAAACTCATGTAACAATCATAGCGGGGCATTTGCGAGATAATAATAAAACGGTATCCAAGTACTAATCAATCAATAGGCATGTGTTCCAATTATAGTCGTACGTGCTCGCAATGAGAAACTTGCACAACATCTTTTGTCCTACCAGCCGGTGGCAGCCGGGCCTCAAGGGAAACTATCTGGATATTAAGGTACTCCTTTTAATAGAGTACCGGAGCAAAGCATTAACACTCCGTGAACACATGTGATCCTCACATCACTACCATCCCCTCCGGTTGTCCCGATTTCTGTCACTTCGGGGCCGTTGGTTCCGGACAGCGACATGTGTATACAACTTGCAGGTAAGACCATAAACAATGAATGTCATGATGAAATAATAACATGTTCAGATCTGAGATCATGGCACTCGGGCCCTAGTGACAAGCATTAAGCATAACAAGTTGCAACAATATCATAAAAGTAACATCTACGGATACTAGGCACTATGCCCTAACAATCTTATGCTATTACATGACCAATCTCATCCAATCCCTACCATCCCCTTCGGCCTACAGCGGGGGAATTACTCACACATGGATGGGGGAAACATTGTCTGGTTGATGGAGAGGCGTTGGCGGTGATGGCGGTGATGATCTCCTCCAATTCCCCGTCCGGCGGAGTGCCGAACGGAGACTTCGGCTCCCGAGGCGGAGTTTCGCGATGTGGCGGCGTTCGGAGGGTTTACGGCGACTTCGTCAAGAGTTACGGTGTTTTTAGGTCGAAAGGGATTTTATAGGCGAAGAGGCGGCGCGAGGGGGCACTGGGGCGCCACACCACGGCCGGCGCGGGCCCTAGCCGGCCGCGCCGCCCTATGGTGTGGTGGCCCTCCGGCCCCTCTCCGACTCTTCTTCGGTGTTCGGACGCTTCCGGGAAAAATAGGAGGTTTGGTCTTCGTTTCGTCGAATTCCGAGAATATTGCCCGAACAGCCTTTCCGGAACCAAAAACAGCAGAAAACGAGAACCGGCACTCGTGGCATCTTGTTAATAGGTTAGTTCCGGAAAATGCATGAAATCATCATAAAGTGCAAGCAAAACATGTAAGTATTATCATAAAACAAGCATGGAACGACATAAATTATGGATACGTCGGGGACGTATCGGCATCCCCAAGCTTAGTTCTCGCTCGTCCCGAGCAGGTAAACGATAAAAAGAATAATTTACGTAGTGACATGCTACTTACATAACCTTGATCATACTATTACAAAGCATATGAAATGAATGAAGTGACTCAAGGCAACGATCTATAGTTGCTAACAAATAGATAACATATAGCAAAACTTTTCATGAATAATACTTTCAAGACAAGTATCAAAAGTCTTGCATAAAAGTTGACTCATAAAGCAATAAGTTCAAAGTAAAGGCATTGAAACAACACAAAGGAAGATATAAGTTTCAGCGGTTGCTTTCAACTTTCAACATGCATATCTCATGGATAATTGTCAACACAAAGTAATATGATGAATGCAAATATGCAAATATGTAAGAATCAATGCACAGTTGACACAAGTGTTTGCTTCTAAGATGGAAGGAAGTAGGTAAACTGACTCAACATAAAGTAAAAGAATGGCCCTTCAAAGAGGAAAGCATCGATTGCTATATTTGTGCTAGAGCTTTGGTTTTGAAAACATAAAGAGAGCATAAAAGTAAAGTTTTGAGAGGTGTTTGTTGTTGTCAACGAATGGTAGTGGGCACTATAACCCCCTTGCTAGACAAACCTTCAAGAGCGGCTCCCATGAATTATTTTTATTTTTGGGTGGCACTCCTTCCAACCTTTCTTTCACAAACCATGGCTAACCGAATCCTCGGGTGCCTGCCAACAATCTCATACCATGAAGGAGTGCCTTTTTAGTTTAGTTTTATTATGATGATGACACTCCTCCCAACCTTTGCTTACACAAGCCATGGCTAACCGAATCCTCGGGTGCCGTCCAACAATCACATACCATGGAGGAGTGTCTATTTTTGTTAATTAATTTGGGACTGGGAATCCCATTGCCGGCTCTTTTTGCAAAATTATTGGATAAGCGGATGAAGCCACTAGTCCATTGGTGAAAGTTGCCCAACAAGATTGAAAGATAAACACCACATACTTCCTCATGAGCTATAAAACATTGACACAAATCAGAGGTAATAAATTTTGAATTGTTTAAAGGTAGCACTCAAGCAATTTACTTTGGAATGGCAGGAAATACCACATAGTAGGTAGGTATGGTGGACACAAATGGCATAATGGTTGGCTCAAGTATTTTGGATGCATGAGAAGTATTCCCTCTCGATACAAGGCTTAGGCTAGCAAGGCTATTTGAAGCAAACACAAGTATGAACTGGTACAGACAAAACTTACATAAGAACATATTGCAAGCATTATAATACTCTACACTCGTCTTCCTTGTTGCTCAAACACTTTTACCGAGAAAATATCTAGACCTTAAGAGAGATCAATTATGCAAACCAATTTCAACAAGCTCTACAGTAGTTCTCCACTAATAGGCTTAGACTACATGAAAAAACTTAATCATGATCTACTTGAGAGCTCAAAACAATTGCCAGGTGTCAAATTATCCAAGACATATGAGGCATTTTCCTTTTCCAACCAAATAAGTATTGTAGCTTCCAACTTTTATCATTGAACATTAAGAGTAAAACGAAGAACAAGTGTTCATATGAAAAAGCGGAGCGTGTATCTCTCCCACACAAGGATTGCTAGGATCCGAATTTATTCAAACATAAATAAAAATAAAAGCACACAGACGCTCCAAGTAAAACACATATGATGTGACCGAATAAAAATATAGTTTCGGGGAGGAACTCTGATAAGTTGATGAAGAAGGGGATGCCTTGGGCATCCCCAAGCTTAGACGCTTGAGTCTTCTTGAAATATGCAGGGATGAACCACGGGGGCATCCCCAAGCTTAGACTTTTCACTCTTCTTGATCATATATCATCCTCCTCTCTTGACCCTTGAAAACTTCCTTCACACCAAACTTCTCATAAACTTCATTAGAGGGGTTAGTACTCAAAAAATTTGAATCCACCTTGGTCCTGTAGTGGCACATTGCAAGAACTCAATAAAACATTAGCTACAGCTCTCCACGTCTAGAAAACCTCGCTTAAAGTCCACAAGAGACAATGCAAAAAACAGAGACAGAATCTGCCAAAACAGAACAGCCAGTAAAGACGAATTTTAAATAAATACTTCCGTTGCTCAAATCAGAAAACTCAAAACTAACGAAAGTTGCGTACATATCTGGGGAACACGCACGTAAATTGGCATATTTTTCTGAGTTACCTACAGAGAGAACAGCCCAGATTCGTGACAGATAGAAATCTGTTCCTGCGCAGAAATCCAAATCTAGTATCAACCTTCGATTAGAGGCTTCACTTGGCACAACAAAACACAAAACTAAGATAAGGAGAGGTTGCTACAGTAGTAAACAACTTCCAAGACACAAATATAAAACAAAGTGCTGTAGCAAAATAACACATGGGTTATCTCCCAAGAAGTTGCTTTCTTTATAGCCATTAAGATGGGCTCAGCAGTTTTAATGATGCACTCGCAAGAAATAGTATTCGAAGAAAAAGAGGGCATCAAGAGGCAAATCCGAAACACATTTAAGTCTAACATGCTTCCTATGCAAAGGAATCTTGTACACAAATAAATTCATGAAGAACAAAGTGACAAGCATAAGAAGATAAAACAAGAATAACTTCAAAAAATTTAGCATATAGAGAGGTGTATTAGTACCATGAAAATTTCTACAACCATATTTTCCTCTCTCATAATAATTTTCAGTAGCTTCATGAACAAACTCAACAATATAACTATCACATGCAGCATACTTTTCATGATTTCCAAACACATAATTTTTATCAAGTTCAAGAATAGTGGAATTAAAACTTTCAAACTTACTTTTATTAATAATATAACAAGGTAGGTGATCAATCTCAATAGATATGGGACTCATGGAATAAGTCAAGAACTCTCCAATCCCATTTTCATTAATAGTACAATTAATATTATCAAGTAACATAGGACCATCATCTAGAGCTTTATCATAGACATTTGCCAAACAAAATTCTTTAGTACCATGCATTTCGACATCAGGCACAAACAAAGCATTATCATAAGATTTATCAAAGTAGCATGGATTATCATAAAAAACAGTAGAATAATCATTCTCACAAGTATTACTCATAGGTACTATTTCAAGAGAATCTACAGGAACATAACATTCAACCTCTTCCGGTAAGCATGGAGGACAATCAAATAGTGTAAGAGATAAAGAGTTACTCTCATTAGAAGGTTGACATGGGTAGCTAATCCATTCTTCCTCCTTTTGTTCGTCGCTCTCCTCTCCTTTTTCATCCAATGAGCTTTCAGGTTCATCAATTTCCTCCTCTTTTTCATCCAATGAGCTTTCAGGTTCATCAATTTCTTCTTCCACCGGTTCCTGCAAATTGTGAGTGCATTCTTGTGCATTAATGTGTCTCTCTTTATAATCAAGGATATAAGGATTCCTTCTGTAGCATTCTATGCAAGAATTAAGGATAGTAGAGACATAATCTTTAAGGCTCTTACAAACAACACAAGTTTCATAATTCTCAACCATGAAGGATTCTATCTCGGAGGCTCCCATAAATAAGACAAATTGTTCTACCTCTTCGAACCCATAATGAATATAGCAATTCCGATTATAGTTCTTAATTAAAAATTCCTCACTAAAGCCACATTGAAATTTAAGATGTTTAGTATCCTGTTGAGAGCAACAATTTATATTATGGCGTTCAAGCAAGATTTTAGCAATTGTATTCAATTTTTCTATCATAGCACTCATTATTTTACCAGTTCTTGATTCTCTATAACAATTATAACATTCTATAAGCTCCAAGTAGGTTGTTGGTTCTCCCATAACAGACAGTTTTTAATTTTTTGGTTTTTCAAATTTTTATGGATTTTTGGGTATATGAGACAAATAAAACAAGACAAAAATAAACTAAGCAAAAGTAAACTAAGCAAACTAATACTAGACAGAAATAAACTAAGCACAAATAAACTAGACAAAATTAAAACAAAACAAAATAAAACAGAGAGAGATGTAGAGTGTACTCCCCAGGTGAACTTATGAGTAGAGCTATGCCTCCCCGGCAACGGCGCCAGAAAATAGTCTTGATGACCCACAAGTATAGGGGATCGCAACAGTCTTCGAGGGAAGTATTACCCAATTTATTGATTCGACACAAGGGGAGACAAAGAATACTTGAAAGCCTTAACAGCGGAGTTGTCAATTCAGCTGCACCTGGAAACAGACTTGCTCGCAGGAGTTTATCAGTAGTAACAGTTTTATAGCAGTAGCAGTAGTGAAATAACAGCAGCAGAGTAACAAAGACAGCAGTAGAGATTTTAGTAAACAGCAGGATTAAAATACTGTAGGCACGGGGACGGATAACGGGCGTTGCATGGATGAGAGAAACTCATGTAACAATCATAGCAGGGCATTTGCAGATAATAATAAAACCTTATCCAAGTATTAATCAATCAATAGGCATGTGTTCCAATTATAGTCGTACGTGCTAGCAATGAGAAACTTGCACAACATCTTTTGTCCTACCAGCCGGTGGCAGCCGGGCCTCAAGGGAAACTACTGGATATTAAGGTACTCCTTTTAATAGAGTACCGGAGCAAAGCATTAACACTCCGTGAAAACATGTGATCCTCACATCACTACCATCCCCTCCGGTTGTCCCGATTTCGTCACTTCGGGGCCATTGGTTCCGGACAGACGACATGTGTATACAACTTGCGGGTAAGACCATAAACAATGAATATCATGATGAAATAATAACATGTTCAGATCTGAGATCATGGCACTCGGGCCCTAGTGACAAGCATTAAGCATAACAAGTTGCAACAATATCATAAAAGTAACATCTACGGATACTAGGCACTATGCCCTAACAATCTTATGCTATTACATGACCAATCTCATCCAATCCCTACCATCCCCTTCGGCCTACAGCGGGGGAATTACTCACACATGGATGGGGGAAACATTGTCTGGTTGATGGAGAGGCGTTGGCGGTGATGGCGGTGATGATCTCCTCCAATTCCCCGTCCCGGCGGAGTGCCAGAACGGAGACTTCTGGCTCCCGAGGCGGAGTTTCGCGATGTGGCGGCGTTCTGGAGGGTTTCTGGCGACTTCGTCAAGAGTTACGGTGTTTTTAGGTCGAAAGGGATTTTATAGGCGAAGAGGCGGCGCAGGGGGGCACCTGGGGGCGCCACACCACAGGCCGGCGCGGGCCCTGGCCAGGCCGCGCCGCCCTATGGTGTGGTGGCCCTCCGGCCCCCTCTCCGACTCTTCTTCGGTGTTCGGACGCTTCCGGGAAAAATAGGAGGTTTGGTCTTCGTTTCGTCGAATTCCGAGAATATTGCCCGAACAGACCTTTCCGGAACCAAAAACAGCAGAAAACAGAGAACCGGCACTGTGGCATCTTGTTAATAGGTTAGTTCCGGAAAATGCATGAAATCATCATAAAGTGCAAGCAAAACATGTAAGTATTATCATAAAACAAGCATGGAACGACAGAAATTATGGATTCGTCGGGGACGTATCAGAAAGCCAAGTTTATAGCACTAGCATTGGGACTCTTAGCAAGTTTTTGCAAGACCTTTATAACTTCAGAGATGTGGCAATCATCAAAATCTAAATCATTACAATCTAAAGCAATGGGATTATCATCCCCAAGGTTGGAAAAAATTTCAGCAGTTTTATCACAAGCAGTTTCGGCAATTTTAGCAGTTTCGTGGAATTTTGCGCGCTTTGCACTAGGAGTAGAAGCATTGCCAACACCAATTATTTTACCATTGATAGTAGGAGGTGCAGCAACATGTGAATCATTAGCATTGCTAGTGGTGGTAATAGTCCAAACTTTAGCTACATTTTCCTTTTTAGCTAGTTTTTCATTTTCTTCCCTATCCCACCTAGCACGCGAGTTCAGCCATTAATCTTATATTCTCATTAATTCTAACTTGGATGGCATTTGCTGTAGTAACAATTTTATTTTCAATATCCTCATTAGGCATAACTTTCGATTTCAAAAGATCAACATCGGAGGCAAGACTATCAACTCTAGAAACAAGAATATCAATTTTATTGAGCTTTTCCTCAATGCATTTGTTAAAGGCAGTTTGTGTACTAATAAATTCTTTAAGCATGGCTTCAAGTCCAGGGGGTGTATTCCTATTATTGTTGTAAGAATTCCCATAAGAATTAGCATAACCGTTACCATTATTATAAGGATATGGCCTATAGTTATTACTAGAATTGTTCCGATAAGCATTGTTGTTGAAATTATTATTTTTAATGAAGTTTACATCAACATGTTCTTCTTGGGCAACCAATGAAGCTAATGGAACATTATTAGGATCAACATTAGTCCTATCATTCGCAAGCATAGACATAATAGCATCAACCTTATCATTCAAGGAAGAGGATTCTTCAACGAATTTACCTTCTTACCTTGTGGAGCTCTTTCCGTATGCCATTCAGAGTAATTAACCATCATATTATCAAGAAGCTTTGTTGCTTCACCAAGAGTGATGGACATAAAGGTACCTCCAGCAGCTGAATCCAATAAATTCCGCGAAGAAAAATTTAGTCCTGCATAGAAGGTTTGGATGATCATCCAAGTAGTCAGATCCATGGGTTGGGCAATTTTTAACCAAAGATTTCATTCTTTCCCAAGCTTGAGCAACATGTTCATTATCCAATTGTTTAAAATTCATTATGATACTCCTCAAAGATATAATTTTAGCAGGGGGATAATATCTACCAATAAAAGCATCCTTGCATTTAGTCCAGGAATCAATACTATTCTTAGGCGAGAGATAGCAACCAATCTTTAGCTCTTCCTCTTAATGAGAAAGGGAACAATTTTAATTTTATAATGTCACCATCTACATCTTTATACTTTTGCATTTCACACAATTCAACAAAATTATTGAGATGGGCAGCAGCATCATCGGAACTAACACTGGAAAATTGCTCTCGCATAACAAGATTAAGTAAAGCAGGTTTAATTTCAAAGAATTCTGTCTGTAGTAGCAGGTGGAGCAATAGGTGTGCATAGGAAATCATTATTATTTGTGCTAGTGAAGTCACACAACTTAGTATTTTCAGGGGTAGCCATTTTAGCAATAGTAAATAAAGCAAACTAGATAAAGTAAATGCAAGTAAACTAAATTTTTTTGTGTTTTTGATATGGCAAACAAGACAGTAAATAAAGTAAAACTAGCAACTAATTTTTTTGTGTTTTGATATAATGCAGCAAACAAAGTAGTAAATAAAATAAAGCAATACAAAAACAAAGTAAAGAGATTGGGAAGTGGAGACTCCCCTTTCAGCGTGTCTTGATCTCCCCGGCAACGGCGCCAGAAATTTGCTTGATGCGTGTAGTTGACACGTCCGTTGGGAACCCCAAGAGGAAGGTGTGATGCGCACAGCGGCAAGTTTCCCTCAGTGTCGAACCAGTAGGAGTCAAGAAGCACGTTGAAGGTTGATGGCGGCGGGATGTAGTGCGGCGCAACACCAGAGATTCCGGCGCCAACGTGGAACCTGCACAACACAACCAAAGTACTTTGCCCCAACGAAACAAGTGAGGTTGTCAATCTCACCGGCTTGCTGTAACAAAGGGTTAACCGTATTATGTGGAAGATGATTGTTTGCGAGAGAAAATAGTAAAACAAGTATTGCAGCAGATTTGTATTTCAAGTATTAAAAGAATGGACCGGGGTCCACAGTTCACTAGAGGTGTCTCTCCCATAAGATAAAAGCATGTTGGGTGAACAAATTACAGTCGGGCAATTGACAAATAGAGAGGGCATAACAATGCACATACATGGCATGATAAGTATAGTGAGATTTAATTGGGCATTACGACAAAGTACATAGACCGCCATCCAACTGCATCTATGCCTAAAAAGTCCACCTTCGAGGTTATCGTCCGAACCCCTTCCAGTATTAAGTTGCAAAGCAACAGACAATTGCATTAAGTATGGTGCGTAATGTAATCAACAACTACATCCTCGGACATAGCGCCAATGTTTTATCCCTAGTGGCAACAGCACAACACAACCTTAGAACTTTATGTCACTGTCCCAGGTGTCAATGCAGGCACACTATCGAGCATAAATACTCCCTCTTGGAGTTAAAAGCAAAAACTTGGCCAGAGCCTCTACTAGTAACGGAGAGCATGCAAGATCATAAACAACACATATGTAATAACTTGATAATTAACATAACATGGTATTCTCTATCCATCGGATCCCGACAAACACGACATAGAGTATTACGGATAGATGATCTTGATCATGTTAGGCAGCTCACAAGATCCAACAATGAAGCACAATGAGGAGAAGACAACCATCTAGCTACTCGCTATGGACCCATAGTCCAGGGGTGAACTACTCACTCATCACTCCGGAGGCGACCATGGCGGTGTAGAGTCCTCCGGGAGATGAATCCCCTCTCCGGCAGGGTGCCGGAGGAGATCTCCGGAATCCCCCGAGATGGGATCGGCGGCGGCGGCGTCTCGCAAGGTTTTCCGTATCGTGGTTTTTCGCATCGTGGGTTTCGCGACGGAGGCTTTAAGTAGGCGGAAGGGCAGAGTCGGGGGCCCGACGAGGGGCCCACACCATAGGCGGCGCGGGCCCCCCTTGGCCGCGCCGCCATGTGGTGTCGCCACCTCGTGGCCCCACTTCGTATGCTCTTCGGTCTTCCGGAAGGTTCGTGGCAAAATAGGCCCCGGGTCTTCGTTTCGTCCAATTCCGAGAATATTTCGTTACTAGGATTTCTGAAACCAAAACAGCAGAAAACGAGAACTGGCACTTCGGCATCTTGTTAATAGGTTAGTTCCAGAAAATACACGAATATGACATAAAGTGTGCATAAAACATGTAGGTATCATCAATAATATGGCATAGAACATAAGAAATTATCGATACGTCGGAGACGTATCATAGATCTAGTCATGGAGAAGTGGCAAGGTCATCCACATCCCGGTAGCATGGTATTCTCTTTATCTCTAGTGAGGTAACAAAGTAAGGTAAACACCTGAGTGGATCGCGGAATTTCGGTCACTTTAACCGCACTAGCCACCCCCCGTTACTCCATCTAATTCATACGCTCCCCCTCACACGCCCTCATACACAAGTTTGATCAGAACAAGTAAACAAGAACGGGGTACATAATATGCATCTACTTTCATAACTGAAACAAAACTATTGCAATCTCAAACATATATTAATTCATAAAAAGATCCACCACAAAAGTATTACATAGATGACCGTAATCTTGTTCAGCAGCTCATACGATGCTAATTAGTGAAGCTCAAAGAGAGGAGAGATACATAAGATACTTCCACAAACCCATAGTCCAGGGGTGGACTACTCCCTCTTCATCGTGGTGACGATGGTGGAGTCGTTGGAGGAGGTGGAGACCGCCGGCAGCGCCCCGCCGGAATTTACCCCTCCAATCTGCAACTCCAGGTCTCAGTTTTTGTTTTTCTGTGTTTTTGCGTCTCTCCCTTCCGAAAGGCATCAGGGGAGTATTTTATAGACGATTTTAGGTCAAGACGGAGGCACGGAGATGAAAACGGACGGCATCGGAGGCTAGAGGGCCAGGATGGGGCACCCCACGTGGCCAAGGAATCTGGCCACGTGGGCCTACCTGTTTTGGTCCTCGGACTTCCATTTTTGCGCTTCCTTGGCTCGTACTCCTTCTTCCTTCCAAATACTAATCCTCGTAAAATCTCAGGTGATTTGGACGTCGTTTGAGTCCCTAAAACATCAAAATATAGAAAAGGGGGTTTTCTAACAGTGCAGGGTTAATTTCAGAAAAATAGGGAAACTGTGAAATATCCCCAAAATCAATATAAAACAATGATATAACCCTTATATGATGCAAATATGATTGAAAATATAAGTAATACAATGGAAAATTCATGTATGCATTTTACATGCATCAACATCCCCAAGGTTAACCTATACTCGTCCTCGAGTATGAAGGTGATAAAACTAACATGAACTTTGCATCTTAATACAATAAATGAATGTTAAATATGATTACTATTGCTACATAAAGTCAAATTATTCAATCTCAAAGGAGTAGCAATATACAATATAGTTTATGAAGTGATATCAAATATTCAATGTAAGGATGTTCAATGATAATTCATAAAGTGTGACATAGAAGAAAGTAATATGGACCAAATGAATGCATAATGAAAAGTAATAGACATCCTATAATGTTCATAGTGTATTATTATAGAAA
This sequence comes from Lolium rigidum, assembly GCF_022539505.1. Lineage (NCBI taxonomy): Eukaryota > Viridiplantae > Streptophyta > Magnoliopsida > Poales > Poaceae > Lolium > Lolium rigidum. Next base: position 14,048,647 of record NC_061510.1, read on the forward strand.
TCTGAATATAAAAGGTCGACACTTTGGAAAGATAGATAAATAAGTAGAGGTAAAACATGAATAAGTTTCATCAAGCTTCCAAATGCTTTAACTTAAGTTAATGTTTGCAATGTGGTATTCATTGGTGTGGAGCTCTCATTACCCCTATCATAGCATCTTGAATGGTTAAGTTGAAAGTGAAAGCAAATATGAGTAATGTGCTTGACAAAAAGTATAGGTTGAATGCCGCATGCCCCATGAAAATAAATACCTCTCCCACTGGCTACTCAAGTCGGGCCACAAAGCAAGTTCAAGTTAAAGTCATTGCAAGTAATAATAGCATCATCAAGAGCGTCAACTGGGGTACCTCTTATCCCAGGACATGGAACAAGCCCATATCAAAATGACAAGACAAACAAACACAATGAACAATCTCAGCACTTTTTTATTTACCAAGGGTATATCTTTTTATTGTAAAGTGCATCACTGAGGGTTCACTATTGTGTGTAAGTAAATTTCCACCATGCATCTCGCATGGCTTGGGTTAGCCACACAGACGTCTCTCTAGCCGTTTATACTCACTCCTCAAACTTACCAAGTTTCCACAATTATTTCACTCAATGTTAGGCATCCATAGACAAAAGTACATGATATCAACTAAATATAATTAAGAGCAATGTTGAAAGCTTGCCATGCGACAGCAAATATGAGCTAACTCCCAACCAATATTCTTTTCAGGCACACAACTTTATAATCTTAATCACAATAGTTCAAGTTTATTAAGTGCAAAGAAACGTAAAGTGTGCATCAAGTTTGTGAGAGCTTTTTAAACCAACTATTCCCATAATAAATAATAACATAAGAATCTTAATTCGGAAGCATAGATAATACAATATAACATGATAAACATACTTGGAATATCATAAAGCTAATAGGTAGATATGGTGGACTCACTGGAAAAACTTTAGTTCAAGGTGTTGGAAAACAAGTTTTTACTTGTTGGAATTTTTGGGCTAGCAAGAGGGAGAAAGTTGACCATCTAAATGTATGAATAAGTGTCCATAGAACTAATCAATCCATGCTAAACAAAGTAAAGTAACATTCAGCATCAAAACATGAATAAGAAATAGCTCTTGATAAAATACTTGCAAATTGATATTCATTAAAAAGCACATGAATCATGCAACTATATGTATCTTTTTGAATCAACTCAAACATCCTATTCCCAATATTTTTATAGTATTAAACTTAATTCAACCCAAACTTCCAGTAGCTCTTACATCACATAAATGAAAAGTGGTGGTCTCAAAAAATAAAAACCAAACCGAAATAAACATAACAAAAAGACGCTCCAAGTTTATGCGATAAAGTGCATTGATCGGAAAATAGAAGTTAGACGTGTGCAAACCGAGAGTGTGTTGGTCCAGTGGGGTTGTCTTCACATCGGCAAACTTATGATCTTCACCATCCTTGGATATCTCTTGGTGCATCTCCTCTAATTCTTGTGAAAAAAACTTCAAAACATCGTTTCTCCCATTTCTTTTCTGTGGGGTGATATTAGTAGACACAAAACAATTGAATTGCTTGCTGTATGAAATCCTTGAACAAAAGCAAGTAACATGCCCAGAAAGTGTATAACGTTGTATTCCTTCTCATACACTCAATTGGATCAAAAATATTCAACTTAAAAGTTAAAAGAATGCATAAAACAAAGGGATTTCTATTTTCGTGCCCTCGGGTCCTTAGTTGTGCTCCGTTTTCCCCAGCTCCTTAGTTTTTCCTCAGTTTTCCCCAAGACCTTGTCTGAAACTCGCAGAAGGAGCTCGGACGGAAGGAATCCGTTAAGTTGGTCGTTCCGTGCTGACGAGTGGGGTCGTGTCGTTTGTGGGGCCGCGTCGTGTGGGGCTGGTAGGAAAGAACCGCGTGGGACAGGACGAGACCATGTTTGTGTGGCCGTAGCGTGTGGAGCCGTAGCGTGTGGAGCCGTGTGGGTCCGGGACTTGGGCACGAGTGGTTTCTGTCTCTTTCGCCCAGATTAGCAGTTTTCAATGTACCTTTTTCCTCTCTCTCGCTCGATCTCATTCATATTTGATATCCCAAATTGGTAGCAAATCTAGAGCAGCTTCTCCTTCTGTTTTTTAACGACATTCATTTCTTTATGCCTTCGTTTTTACCCAATCAGGTAGGAAATCTAGGGCACAAATCCAGAAAAAATATAGGATAAGCTGCATACAGCAGCCAACATAGCATAGATATATTCACGATAGATCCAACAGTAGTACCGATAGAACCCTACAACATAAGCTACATTTTACATGAATTTAAGCTGCTCTACAGATAGAGCAGTCACATACGAAGAGTGCGGTAGGCATGTTCAACGCCTCCAGGTTGCGCTTGTGACTCGCCTGGAGGTTGCGCAGGTGAATCCCAAGTGCTTTGTGTTTGGTCATGAACGCATGCACGTTCACCGTCGTTCCAACTCTAGCGCCGCATCGATCTGCCAATGGATTCAGCATGGTTCACCAGGCAGTTGAAGTCGTCGGCGCGGAGCTTCCTGTTGCAGAAGGGGCACTTGTAAATGCCTATAGCAAAGGGGCCATTGTAATGGCCGGACTGCAGCCTCCTGAGGACGTGACGAGTCTTGGTGTGGAAGGACTCGTCGTCACTGTCGACGTCGCTGCTCTGCACCTGTCAGGTAGCACCAAAGATCGTGCAAAAAAACACGGAGTCAATTGCAACGATGATGGAACAGAGAGTGAACAAAGATCATGCATGATAATATGGGCTCGAAAAAAAGAGGTAGCCTCAGTTACATTGGACACACTGTTATCACCAGAATTTGACCAAGTCAGAGGTGGGCCGCGATCAAGATGGACTTGAAGAATATATATAGAAGGAATACGTGGATCGGCCTTTTATACCAAGTTGGGCTTAATTGCCCGTGTATCTGTAAAATATTAGATCGCATCTTAGTTTAGAGATAGAATCTTACTCGTGCACGGTTTAGTGCACGCCCACATTAGAAAGTCCACTGGACTATAAATATGTACCTAGGGTTTATGGAATAAACAACAACCAACGTTCAACCACAAACAAATCTCGGCGCATCGCCAACTCCTTCGTCTCGAGGGTTTCTACCGGTAAGCATCATGCTGCCTAGATCGCATCTTGCGATCTAGGCAGCACAAGCCTGCTCGCGTTGTTCATGCGGCTGCTCGTGCTGAAGCCTTTTTGATGGCGAGCAACGTAGTTATCTTAGACATGTTAGGGTTAGCATTGTTCTTCATGCTCGCATGCTTTCGTAGTGCAACCCTTGCATGTCTAGCCGCCCTTACGCCTATCTTAGGCGTAGGGGCGGCACCCCGCTTGATCATAGTTTAGTAGATCTGATCCGTTACGATTGCTCCTTGTTCTACAAGGATTAGTTTAATATCCGCAATAGTTAGGCCTTACAAGGGGCGGAGGATCCAGCGGCGTGTAGGGTGACGTTTGCTAGTCCTAGAACGGATGTTCCGGGGATCAACCTCGTGTTGGTGTTTAGGCCTCGTCTAGGATCGGCTTACGGTCACCGTGCGCGAGCGCGAGGCCCGAACTCTGAGTAGGATGATCCGATTATGCGGTGAAAACCCCGGATCGTCGTAGATCTCATTAGCTTTACATTGATCAAGCAGGACCACCATATATTCGGACACCCCGTCTCGAATCATGGGTGGATCGGCTCTTTGAGCCGATTCACGAGGATAACCCGAGAGCCGATCGAGGCTCGTATTTAACGTTTACGTGTGTGCCCACGCAGGAAACTAAGCGAGGCATCATCCACACCTTCCCGACCGGGTATAGGTCGGGTGGCACGCCCTTGTGATAAACATCGGTGCGTGCGACCGGGAGGCTTTGCGGGCCGTCGCTCGGAGGGACTAGGGCCAGCCGCAGCCCTAGTTGTTCCCGGCTCTACGGTGTTGCCCGTCTCTGCCCGCCGGTGGGTTTCGACGTCAACACATTCTCGGCACGCCCGGTGGGACGGTCGACGACATCCACGACATCGCCATCCACATCCGAGATGGCGGAAGACACTCCGGTCACGTACGCGGATCCGCACCGATGAGCTCAAGAAGAAACATGACGAGATCAAGGCAACCCTCGAAGCCGAACTCATCGGCTCCTTCCACCGAACCCGCACCCATGGCGTCGGTGGAAGGGTTTCACACCCGAAGGCGCGCTCGATGGAGTGGACCTATCCGCTCCGTCAGAAGAACGCACCAGGTCGCTGCGGCAGGAGATCAACTACATGGTGGCTCATTCGCTGCACCGCCACTCTGAGAGCCTGGTGAACACCTTGGAGCGTGTCGCTCTGCGCGTCGTCCAGAAATTATGAGTCACCGGTACTCCCCGTCGGGACCGGCTCTGGGGACTTTCAAAGGAGAGATGCCGCTCCAGCCCCGGCCGTTCGCATGGGTAGCACCGGAACTGCCGAACTCATCGGCATATGTCGTCTACAAGGATGGTGGTGATCCTAGGGACTACCAATTCCTACCTGAGCCGCCTAAGGAGATCCCGCACGGATACACGTGCGCATACATACCAGATTGCAACGCCTGGGCACTCTCGAACCAGGCTGCAATATCAGCGGCCTCTGGGACGGCAGGAGGAACGTCAGGAGCCGATCCCCGACAAGCAATCGTGGCTGGCTAAGTACGCCACCCCGACGAACCTCCAAGGCCCGGCTCCTGCGGCTTGGCTTAGAACCGGAAAAGCAAGCATGGTCGGTGAAGTATGCCACCCCGGCGAATCTTCAGGGTTCGACACCTACAGCCATCACAGCGGATCAGATTTGTACAATTCTGAAAGATCAGTTCGGTATGATGCCGAAAAGGAAGGCGTTCGGCTACACCAAGCCGTACCCCAACAGCTACGAACTGATCCCGCTGCCACCCAAATATCGGCTCCCGGACTTCACAAAGTTTAGCGGATCAGATGGTTCCAGCTCCATCGAGCATGTGAGCCGATATTTGGCACAGCTGGGCACGATCTCAGCGTCAGATGAGTTGCGCGTGAGGTTCTTCTCACAGTCCCTCACAGGATCGGCTTTCGGGTGGTACGCATCGCTACCACCGAACTCCATCCAAACTTGGAAGCAGATTGGAAGAGCAGTTCCATGAGCGGTATCATTCAGAAGCTTCCGAGTCTAGCATTGCCGATCTAGCACAGCTACGTCAGAAGCGCGGAGAAACGGTGACAGAATACATCCAGCGCTTCAGGAATCTTAGGAACCGATGTTATTCGGTTCGTATAACTGAAAAGGAAGCAGTCGAGTTGGCAGTAGCGGGCCTTGCAACACAGCTCAAGGACATGGCCTCCCAAGTAGATTATCCCTCGTTGGCGCACGTGGTTCAGAAACTTTCAGCATATGAACAGCGCCACCCGGACCTGTACCAAGACAAGTTCAAGCGTGCAGTAGCCCTGGTCGATGCAGAGGAGGACGAAGTTCCTGCGGGAGACCAAGAAATAGCGGTAGGCTGAGTGGACTCGGGGAGGAACCCCGTGTCCTGCAAATGGGTGAAGCCACCGAGGCCCGCCCGTGGGATTTGATTTTGACGTGACCAAGACTGAGCAAATCTTCGACCTCCTACTCAAGGAAAAGCAGTTGAAGATACCCGAGGGTCTCAAATTCCCCACGGCGCAAGAGCTGAATGGAAAGCCATATCGCAAATGGCATAACTCGCTCTCCCATGCCACCAACGGCCTGCAGGGTGTGGCGTCGGCACATCCAAGCGGCGATAGAGAACGGGCGTCTAGTTTTCAACCAGCACGCCATGAAGGTCGATACCCAGCCCTTCCCCGCCGTGAACATGGTGGAGTATGCCTGCCATGCAGGGTGCCAGCCGGGTTTCCTGTGCAATATCAACATGGTAGATCTTGGACACCACGCTGGCAAGGATGGAGATGAGGGCAGCTGCTCTCATAGCAAAGAAACAGAGGAAGCCGCTCCACGCGATCGGCTCCGCCAAGACGGCAAGCACTACGTCACAGAGGGAGAAGTGAAGAACGTAAGATATCAACGACCTCTCTCTGATCACCTCCTCAACAAATATGCGAGTCAGTACGACCAACGCCGACGGTCCGGCAATGATGATGAAAGAGAACGTCTGGCTAGAAGACATCGTCGGCATAATCGCGATAAGGAGGAGCACGAGCGTTGTGCCAAGGGAAAGGCAAGGGAGCAAGACAACGAGGACAGGCACTGGGATTGTCCTTTCTTCGAGCACTGCTCGGGATTCGGGAATGAGCCGATTGCCAACAATCGGCAATTGCCCGAATGCAACCGGAAGAAGGAGGCAGCCAACGTGTCCGTGTTCGAGCGCTTAGGACCTCTCCCGCCACGCAGCAAACGAGCTGAGTCCCCTCGGTTGGAAGATCTCGAAGGTTCGGAAGACGAGGGAGAAGAAGAAGACAGTACCACCGGCCAAGGTGGTGCCCCGACGGACTCGGCCGTTCCCGAAACGCGAGGTTCAACGATTGCGCGGCCCGGAAGAAGCCGAGAGGTTATACTTGCATACATTGAGGAAAGCAAGGCCTGATCTGGCTGCAAAGGTTCAGCGAACCCTGGATGAAGAGGGTCGCCCACGGAAAATGGAGTGGCGCCCCAAGCAAAGGAAAGCCGATGATGAAGCATCGGCTGGCACAAACATGGTGCTCGTTCTTCCGTCAAAGCTTAGCGCTCCACGATCACACGATACATTCAAGGTGGGCGACGACAAGCGTGCCAACATGATAAAGTCGAGAGATTGGGCTGGTCTTATCGACCGGCCTGAACGAGTAACGGGAGCACGTCAATGAGCAAACATGGCGAGGCTGATCCTTGTGATCGGCCCCAAAAATTTATGAAGGGAACTTACAAAACCTTCACCGAGCAAGCAACGTGGAGGCCGATTCCAGCAATCGGCCAAAATCATCCTCACCATCCATTTTGCCTGGGTTCGGCATGTTATCCAACAGAGCCGATATCATCAATTCTCTTGACAGAATCGGCTCAGGGGGGCACCCAGGTGAATAGAACACGAGGATATGCAATGGAGGCGTCTCACCCTTTGGTGATGGGTATTGGAATATGGGGGCCGATGCACTAGTCGGCCGTAAAAAATGAAAATCTAAAAATTCGAAATTTTTCGAGCATAGCCGATGCAGCAGACATCGACTTAAGAGGAGTAATTGTTACGATCAGAGGATCAATGGAGCACTAATGGAAGAGCTCCTCAATGGAGTAGTCCAAGAAACTGAAGAAGGCTCGGGGGGCAGCTCACCTTGAAGGCTCTCTGCTTTGAGAAGCCGATTTATGTTCAAATCGGCGGGCTCTGCATAAGAAGCTCCCTCAGACATGACCAAACCCAGGTCCATACAGCCAATTCGCGTATCCTCGCCTCTGTTTTGTTTTGGCTGAGACTCGGGGGGCAACAGGCCTATAGGTGCCCTGTGTTTAAGAGCCGATTGGAGTTACCTCGGTTGTTATTGCGTCATGATCGCCTCAGGGAGGAACTGGGAAGGAAAAACCGTCGTCTAGTACGAGGTTTGGACCGTACTGGTGCTGCAAGAAAAGAAGAGATTGGTTCCTCAAATTAGCCGATGAATGGTCATCGGCTGCGGGACTGCAAAACGCCACGGTCGAGAAAAACAATGATAACCCGATTCGTCACTATCGGTCTTGGTGTGGCGGGCGAAAGGATGAAAATTGGATTAATGAAAGGAGAAATTAGAAGAACAATTCTCATTAATTCAAAGGAGCAACTTTACAAAAAGAGCCAATGGCTCTCAAAAGAGGGATCTAGTGCCTAGTGCACTGCTGCTGCTAGTCCTATTCTACTAGTCGTCGCTGTCCTCATCGTCGCCGTCGTCGAGGTCGTCGGCGCTGCTCCCGGGAAACTCCTCGCCGCTACGCCGGCCGTCGGCCGGAGCCTCTTCCTCCTCCTCGTCATCATCATCGTCCTCGCCGTCCGCCCAGCCACGGAAGCGCTTCGTTGGAGGATACCCAATGGAGGCGGAGGAATCATCTTCCTCCTCCTCATCTTCTTCTTCCTCGTCATCACCGTCGTCCTCGCTGTCCGCCCACATGCGTGAGCGCTTCTTCGGCGGGAGCTTGGTGGAGGGGGAGGCCTTGGTCTTCTCCGCTTCTCCTCCCTTCTTCTCCTTGTCAGAGGAGATGGGGTGCGCCCCGGAGCGGAGGTCGTCCTCTTCTTTGTTCTTCGGCAACGGTTGAAGGGAGGTGCCTGAAGCAGAGGAGGAAGAGGAAGACATGGTCGCAGGAGAGAAGTTTTTTTTTTTTTGGTTTGGTGAACGGAGCAGAGCGAGGCGATGGAGTGGTGGACTGCTTGGCACAGATAAATAAAGAGAGTGTAGTGGAGATTTAATGCCATGACGGTTCTCGAGGACGTGAGGCCGGGATTGACAGTTCATACAGAGAAGCCCGGGAGGCGAGGCGTAATGATGGAAGATTCTGCGGCAGTTCTGCTCTGCCATGACATGACCCGACGAAAGAAAGCGTAATGATTTTGGAAATGTCATTTCCAAAACCAGGGGGCATGTGTTATCACCAGAATTTGACCAAGTCAGAGGTGGGCCGCGATCAAGATGGACTTGAAGAATATATATAGAAGGAATACGTGGATCGGCCTTTTATACCAAGTTGGGCTTAATTGCCCGTGTATCTGTAAAATATTAGATCGCATCTTAGTTTAGAGATAGAATCTTACTCGTGCACGGTTTAGTGCACGCCCACATTAGAAAGTCCGCTGGACTATAAATATGTACCTAGGGTTTATGGAATAAACAACAACCAACGTTCAACCACAAACAAATCTCGGCGCATCGCCAACTCCTTCGTCTCGAGGGTTTCTACCGGTAAGCATCATGCTGCCTAGATCGCATCTTGCGATCTAGGCAGCACAAGCCTCGCTCGCGTTGTTCATGCGCTGCTCGTGCTGAAGCCTTTTTGATGGCGAGCAACGTAGTTATCTTAGACATGTTAGGGTTAGCATTGTTCTTCATGCTGCATGCTTTCGTAGTGCAAACCTTGCATGTCTAGCCGCCCTTACGCCTATCTTAGGCGTAGGGGCGGCACCCCGCTTGATCATAGTTTAGTAGATCTGATCCGTTACGATTGCTCCTTGTTCTACAAGGATTAGTTTAATATCTGCAATAGTTAGGCCTTACAAGGGGCGGAGGATCCAGCGGCGTGTAGGGTGACGTTTGCTAGTCCTAGAACGGATGTTCCGGGGATCAACCTCGTGTTGGTGTTTAGGCCCTGTCTAGGATCGGCTTACGGTCACCGTGCGCGAGCGCGAGGCCCGAACCTGAGTAGGATGATCCGATTATGCGGTGAAAACCCCAGATCGTCGTAGATCTCATTAGCTTTACATTGATCAAGCAGGACCACCATATATTCGGACACCCCGTCTGAATCATGGGTGGATCGGCTCTTTGAGCCGATTCACAGGATAACCTGAGAGCCGATCGAGGCTCGTATTTAACGTTTACGTGTGTGCCCTCGCAGGAAACTAAGCGAGGCATCATCCACACCTTCCCGACCAGGTATAGGTCGGGTGGCACGCCCTTGTGATAAACATCGGTGCGTGCGACCAGGAGGCTTTGCGGGCCGTCGCTCAGAGGGACTAGGGCCAGCCGCAGCCCTAGTTGTTCCCGGCTCTACGGTGTTGCCCGTCTCTGCCCGCCAGTGGGTTTCTGACGTCAACACACACTTATATCCAGGATTTGAGTGAGTAAACCAAAGATCATGCACAACAAATTTGAACACACCAATTGTTTACTGACCAAACCCTGAATCAATTTGTGCCCAAATATTCATCATCATCGGCACAAATCTTAAACAAAAGCAAATCACAAGCACTAATAACGCAAGATCTAACACAAAAGGATTGAACTAGGAACAGACGCACCCTAATAACGCTAAATCTAACACAAATGGATTGAACTAGGAACAGACGAACCCTAATAACGCTAGATCTAACACAAAAGGATTGAAATGGGATAAGAACAAGGGAGCAAATGGTTACCTCCGGCTCGTCGTCGACGATGCTTGTGTCGTAGGGGTTCTCCGGCGCGACGTACGGCACTGGTTCGTACGGGTCCCAAGCGACGAGGGCCTGGACGGTGGCGGCGGCCGATGCGCCGGCGGCTGATGCACCGGCTGCTACGTTGGAAGCAGCGACAGGGGCCTGGACGGGGGCAACGGCCGATGCGCCGGCGGCTGATGCGTCGGCTGCTACGTTGGAAGCAGCGACAGGGGCCTGGACGGGGGCAGCGGCCGATGCGCCGGCGGCTGATGCGCCGACAATGGGCATCTCATTCTTCTCCATCGCCGGCAGTTTTCTTCGGGGTTTTTTCTTCGGTTGTGGAGAAGATGATGGGACAGGAGAGGCGGTTGCAGTGAGAACGTGCGTCGAGGGAGAGGAAAAGGGCTCTATAAAGACGAAGGTGGCGTGTACCGCAACACGCGTCCGCTATGCACGGCTGCAGCGTGCACCGCGACACGAGTCTAACCCTGGAACGTTTGGTGTACTCAGTTATAACCTCGGGCCTTATAAAGAAATTTTATCTATACTCAGTTTTCCCCTCGAGTACTTAGACTGGCAAGTGCAATATACTCAGTTTTACCCTCAAGTAGCTAGTCAACAGAGAGTCAACAAATGAGATTAACATATCTAATTGAGGCATTTCATGCGGAAAAAAATTTAAAAAAATAAAAACATAGTGGCACCTACTCATGGAGTTTTCCTACGCAACCTGCCACCAAGAAAACCTTAACAAACATATATAAATCAAGTTTTACCATAAATTGCCACTTCTCAGAATCACTAGTGTAGCTATGAAGATGCATGGTTTTCCACTCAAACCCCTTTGCAAAACATCTTCCCCAAAAACATAGTTTGTCTAAATGATGCCATAATTGTCACACTCATGTATATTTGAATTGCAAATAATTTGATGTAGCCCAATATGAATTATATTGTACAAAACACGCATTTTTCATTTTTTTAATTCTTTTTGTTTGAATCCCTTAGTCTATTTACTATTTATGTGCCCTTGGATTGTTAGTACTACTCAGTTTTGCCCTCAAGTTCTGTCACAAATGCTCTCAGAAGCCCAAACTTATCCTGATTGGTTGAGCCGTTGTCACACGGATCGACTCCACGAACCGTTGATCAACTGATCTAACGGGTAGTATACCCCTCCCCAGCTCTTCGTGGCCACCCCTCTCTCTCTTCGTGGCCACCCCTCTCTCTCTCTGTCGATGGATGCATTATTGTCACCCCTCTAACAATTATCAACTATCTTTCGCTTTCCTTTTTCTTTTAGGGGATATAGTTTTGGCATATAGTTTTAGTAATTTGAAACGTCCCAAAAGTGGTATAATTTTGGTATAAACATGAGGCATACATATTTGCGGATTTCGGTGAATGCATTATTGTCACCCCCTAAGAATTATCAACTATCTTTCGCTTTCCTTTTTCTTTTAGGGGATATAGTTTTGGCATATAGTTTCGGTAATTTGAAACGGCCCAAAAGTGGTATAATTTCGGTATAAACATGAGGCATACATATTTGCGGATTTTGGTGAATGCATTATTGTCACCCCTCTAACAATTATCAACTATCTTTCGCTTTCCTTTTCTTTTAGGGGATATAGTTTTGGCATATAGTTTTGGTAATTTGAAATGGCCCAAAAGTGGTATAATTTTGGTATAAACATGAGGCATACATATTTGCGGATTTCGGTGAATAGATTATTGGGAGCCCTAGATTATTTGTCACCCCTCTAACAATTATTGGGAGCATTCCAATATAGTTGGTAATTTCGGTGAATGCACACACTAACTATGAAAACAACTACAACTACATGTAACTGGATAATGAATTTGTAACAAGATATCCCTTGTAACAACTTCTAGCGCCTGGTGAGCAATGATAAGAATCCGATCGCAATTATACAATAGAAAAAACAACCAGCCATCAGATTAGCTTGCTTCTTCAACTCGATTAGCTGCCTTAACTGCTTGTTCATTTTCTTCAGTTCTCCCTTCACTTCCACCAGTCCTGCATTGGGAGCATTAGGCATAATCGGAACGGCTCCTCTCTCCGCCGCATTCTCTACAACAAGTCCCCCCTCCCAAATTGCGCTCCCCAATAGCGCCAATTGATTCCTGCAATTGAAGCCTCTGAACGTACACATCGATCCACTCGAAATGCCTGCATTTCTTCAGGATCTGAAAACAACAACGTGAACCCTAAATCCCAAATTCGAGGGAATAGCAAGAAAATCGAGAGAAAACGAGAGAAATTGGAGCGAGATCTAACCTTATCCCCCTCTCTATATGGCAAGCTCTCGCATGCAAGGAACTCACGTCCACGGTTGCCGTTCTCGTCCGTCTTGCGTGCATCGACCGCTTCGCAGGCTCCCGGCGTGGGCAGTCAGGGCATCTTGTCAAAGGCACGGGTCCATACTGCGGCCATGAAGAACGGGACGTCGAAGAGAAAATAGACATCACCCGCCTGCCGGAGAAGGGCTGCCGCTGGCGGAAGAGAAGAACAATGGGGCGCGGGGAAAGAAAGGGGAAACAATGGCACGGGCACGGGGCTGGCTCGGGCTCCCATTTTACAACGGTCACCTGGGTAAGCTGTGGGTCCGGCGCACTAACGAGGACAGGTTGTGGGTCCCACGATGATCTGGATAAGTGAAGACGTGTCCACTGCGGGGCACCAACAGCGGCCCCACTTGCCGAGCACCAACCAACGTCAACTAAACGGAATCCTCCGTCCGAGCTCCTTCTGCGGGTTTCAGACAAGGTCTTGGGGAAAACTGAGGAAAAACTAAGGGGCTGGGGAAAACTGAGCACAACTAAGGAGCCAGGGGCACGAAAATAGAAATCCCTAAAACAAAATGGGACAGAATCTGTCCAGAAAAACAGCAGGAGCAAAATGATTTTTTTTACCCCACTTATATAAGTCCTAAAATCACGAAAAAATTTACGCATACAGAGGATGAAAAGTTTCAACTACAGTTCAAATATCATCTCATTCGGAGTTTGTTATCACCAGATTTTAGACGAATCCAGAGGTGGGCCGGGCTTGGAAGATTACATGTGGAAGAATTCTAAGGCGGCCTGGCACGAAGGGTCTTGGGCTGAATTGCCCGTGTATCTTTATTTAGTAGTTTATTATTTTAGATAAGAGATAGAATCTTAGTCGTGCACGGTTTAGTGCACGCCCGCATTAGAGAGTCCGCTGGACTATAAATATGTACCTAGGGTTTATGGAATAAACAACAACTCACGTTCAACCCCAAAAACAAACCAATCTCGGCGCATCGCCAACTCCTTCATCTCGAGGGTTTCTATCAGGTAGCGACATGCTGCCTAGATCGCATCTTGCGATCTAGGCAGCACAAGCCCCACGTTGTTCATGCGTTGCTCGTATCGAAGCGTTTTTGATGGCGAGCAACGTAGTTATCATTAGATGTGTTAGGGTTAGCATTGTTCTTCGTTTAAGCATGCTTACGTAGTGCAACCCTTGCATATCTAGCCGTCCTCACGCCTATCTCAGGTGTGGGGGCGGCACCCCGCTTGATCATTATTTAGTAGATCTGATCCGTTACGATTGCTCCTTGTTCTACAAGGATTAGTTTAATATCTGCAATAGTTTGGCCTTACAATGGGGGGAGGATCCAGGTGGCACGTAGGGTGGCGTTCGCAAATCCTAAACGGGATGTTCCTAGGATCAACTTCATGTTGGTTTTTTGGCCTTGTTTAGGATCGGCTTACGAGCACCGTGCGTGGCCGCAAGGCCCAACTCGGAGTAGGATGATCCGGTTATGCGGTGAAAACCCTAAATCGTCGTAGATCTCATTAGCTTCATCTTGATCAAGCGAGGACCACCAAGTATTCGTGCACCCCGTACGGATCATGGGTGGATCGGCTCTTTGAGCCGATTCACGAGGATAACCCGAGAGCCGATCGAGGCTCGTATTTAACGTTTACATGTATGCCCTGCAGGAAACTAAGCGAGGCAACCTCATCACCTTCCTGACCAGGTATAGGTCGGGTGGCACGCCCTTGCACTTCGCAACGCCGCGTGTGACCAGAAGAGCATTGCGGGCCGTCGCTCGGAGGGGTCTCAGCCAGCCGCAGCTCTAGGCTCCCCCGGCTCTACGAGTGTTGACAAGGCCGCTGCCCGCCGGTGGGTTTTGGCGATCAACACATTCGGCACGCCCGGTGGGACAATCGTCTACATCAACCACATCGCCATCTACATCTGAGATGGCGGACGGCACGCCAGTCACCTACGAGGATCTGCCTGATGACCTAAAAAAGCAATACAACGAGATCAAGGCTACCCTCGAAGCCGACCTCATCGGCTCTTTTCAGAGAACCCGTTCTGTGGCATCGGATGGAAGGGGTTCTCACCGGAAGGTGCACTCGATGGGATAGACCTCTCTACCTCGTCGGAGGAACGCACCGTGGGTCCGCGGCAGGAGATCAACTACCCGGTGGCTCACTCGCTACACCGCCACTCGAGAACTTGGTCAACGTGCTCGGAGCGTGTCGCTCGCGCGTGATCCAGGAGATCATGAGCCACCAGTACTCGCCGTCAGGACCAGCTCTCGGGACTCATCAAGGAGAGTTGCCATTCCAGTCCCGTCCACCGCTGCCATGTGCGTTGGCAGCACCTGCTGAAGTGCCGACTACACCGGCATTCCTCGTCTACAGAATTGGTGGCGACCCCAGTGACTACCAGTTCTTAATGGAGGCGCCTAAGGAGATCCCTCATGGATACGCGTGCATGTATGTGCCGGATTGTGGCGACTGGGCACTCACAAACCAGGCCACAACATCGGGGACTCCGGCGAAGACAGGAGGAACGTCGGCGACGAGAGCGGACGTGGCTAACTAAATACGCCACACCGACGAAACTCCCGAGCCCGGCTCCCGCAGGCTGGCCCGCAGCTGGAAAAGCAAACGTGGCAGGCCAAGTACGCCACCCCGGCGAATCTTCGCAGTGCAACTCCTACGGCCAGCACAGCGGATCAGATCGGTACCATACCGAGAGACCAGTTCGGCATGATGCCGAAAAGAAGGGCGATCGGCTATTCCAAGCCGTACCACGACGATTACGAGATGATCCCGCTGCCACCAAAATATCGGCTCCCTGACTTCTCCAAATTCAGTGGATCAGATGGCTCCAGCTCCATCGAGCACGTCGGCCGATATTTGGCTCAACTAGGACCGGCTTCGGTGTCGGATCAGCTACGCGTGAGGCTCTTTTCACAGTCCCTCACGGGATCGGCTTTTGGGTGGTACACCTCTTTGCCGCAAACTCCATCCGGTCTTGGAAGCAATTGGAAGAACAGTTCCATATGCAATACCATTCGAGCCTTCCGAGTCCGGCATTGCCGATCTAGCACAGCCTACGTCGAAGCGCGGGAAACGGTGACAGAATACATCCAGCGCTTCAGGAATCTTAGGAACCGATGTTATTCGGTTCGTATAACTCGAAAAGGAAGTAGTCGAGTTGGCGTAGCAGGCCTTGCAACACAGCTCAAGGACATGGCCTCCCAAGCAGATTATCCCTCGCCGGCGCACATGGTTCGAAACTATCAGCATATGAACGGCGCCACCCCGACCTCGTACCAAGACAAGTTCAAGCGTGCAGTAGTCATGGTCGATACGGAGGAGGATGAAGTGCCCGCGGGAGGCCAAGAGATAGCAAGTGGCGAGTGGACTCGGGGAGGAACCCCGTGGCCTGCAAATGGGTAAAGCCACCGGGGCCGCCTGTGGGATTTGATTTTGACGTGACCAAGACTGAACAAATCTTCGACCTCCTGCTCAAGGAGAAACAGCTTGACGGTTCCCGAAGGTCTCAAGTTCCCCACGGCGAAAGAGCTAAACGGAAAGCCGTACCGCAAATTCCACAACTCGCTTTCCCATGCCACCAACGACCGCCGGGTGTGGCGTCGGCACATCCAAGCGGCGATAGAGAAGGGGCGGCTAATTTTCAACCAAGTACGCCATGAAGGTCGACACCCAACCCTTCCCCGCCGTTAACATGGTAGAAATCACCTGCCCCGAAGGTTGCCAGCCCAGGTCCCTCGTTCGAGCATCAACATGGTAGGACCCGGAAACCACTCGGCAAAGATGGAGATGAGGGCAGACTGCTCTCATAGCGAGGACACAGAGCAGGCCGCTCCACGCGATCGGCTCCATCATGATGGCAAGCGCTATGTCACAGAGGGAGAGGTGAAGAATATAAGATATCAGCGACCCCTCTCTGATCACCTCCTCAACAAATATGTTAGCCAGTATGACCAACGCCGGCGACCCAATTACGATGATAGAGAAGATCGTTTGGCTAGAGAAGCCAGAAGACATCGTCGGCAGAATCGCGATGAGGAGGAGCACGAGCGCTGTGCCACGGAAGCATCCAGGGAGCAAGATGACAACACCAGACACTGGGACTGCCCCTTCTTCAGACACTGCTGGGATTCAGGAATGAGCCGATTGCCCACAATCGGCAATTGCCCGTAATGCAATCGAAAAAGAAGGAGGCAGCCAACGTGTCCGTGTTCGAGCGCTTAGGGCCTCTCCCGCCACAAAGCAAACGCGCCGAGTCACCTCGTTGGGCAGATCTTGAAGATTCGGAAGGCGAGGGAGAAGTGGAAGAAGACAGTACCACCGGCCAAGGTGGTGCCCCGACGGACTCAGCCGTTCCCGAAGCGCGAGGTTCAGCGATTGCGCGGCCCGGAGGAAGCCGAAAGGTTGTACCCGCATACGCTAAGAAAGGCACGGCCTGATCCGGCTGCAAAGGTTCAGCGAACCCCGGATGAAGAGGGTCGTCCACGGAAAATGGAGTGGCGCCCTAAACAGAGGAAAGCCGATGATGAGACATCGGCCGGCACAAACATGGTACTCGTCTTGCCGACGGAGCGTAGCGCTCCACGACTCTACGGAGCACTCAAGGTGGACGACAGCAGGCGCATCAAGTCGGAGGTTGGGTTGGTTTCATCCAGCCTCGACCAAGTAGCAAGATCAAACCAATGGGCAAACCAGGAGAGGCTGATCCTTGTGATCGGCCCCAAAAATTTACGAAGGGAACTTACAAAACCTTCAACGAGCAAGCAACGTGGAGGCCGATTCCAGCAATCGGCCAAAATTATCCTCACCTACCTTTCTACCTGGGTTCAACATGTTATCCAACAGAGCCGATACCATCAATTTTCTTGACAGAATCGGCTCGGGGGGCACCCAGGTATATGAAAATACGAGGATATGCAACAGAAGCATCTCATCTTTTGTTGATGGGTATTGGAATATGGGGGCCGATGCACGGTGTCGGCCGTAATAAAAAAAATGAAAATTCGTAAATTTTCGAACACAGCCGATGCGAGCAGGCATCGACTTAAGGACATGAAAGCCGATGCATGGCCATCGACTCAAGGGAGATTTCTTCAAGGACAATGTCAGGAGCAGCATGGGCGCGCGGATCAGATCAATGATCAGATCAATGTCAGGGAGCCTATCTGGCCGGCAGGAACTGGAGAAACTCGGGGGGCAGCTCACCTTGAGGGCTCTCCGTTTTGGGAAGCCGATGTATATTTAAATCGGCTAGCTCGGCATAAGGAGCTCCCTCAGACATGATCGAGCCTAGGTCCATACAGCTCTGCTTTACCTTGGCTGAGACTCGGGGGGAACAAGCCCGGAAGATGCCCTGTTTTTGAGAGCCGATTAGGGTCACCTCGTGCCGCGGCCGCATCATGGTCGTCTCGAGCAGGAACCGGGAAGGAAAAGCCGACGCCTAGTACGGGGCTTGGACTGTGGCCGTTGTCGCAAGAAAAGGAAAGAAGTCCGACGCGTTGCTATCGGTCTTAGCATGGCAAACGGAGGGAATGAAATTGGAGCGATTAAAGGATAAATGGAAAGAACAATTTCATTAATTCCAAGGAGCGGCTTTACAAGAAAGAGCCGATGGCTCTCAAAAGAGGGATCTCGGTGCCTAGTGCACTGCTACTACTAGTCCTATACTACTAGTCGTCGCTGTCCTCGTCATCGCCGCCGTCGACGTCGTCGGCGCTGCTCCCGAGGAGCTCTTCGTCGCCGCTGCCCCAGCCCTTGGCCGGAGCCTCTTCCTCCTCGTCATCATCATCATCCTCGCTGTCCGCCCGGGAGCGGAAGCGCTTGGTCGGCGGGTACCCGATGGAGGAGGAGGAGTCATCCTCCTCCTCTTCCTCTTCGTCATCATCTTCGTCCTCGCTGTCCGCCCACATGCGGGGCGCTTCTTCGGCGGGAGCTGGGCGGAAGGAGAGGCTTTGGCCTTCGCTGCTTCTCCTTCTTTTTCCTCCTTGTCGGAGGAGAAGGGATTCACGGCGGGGTGGAGGCTGTCCTCGGTCTTCTTCTTCGGCGAAGATTGGGGGAAGAGTTTTGAGAAGGAAGAGGAAGAGGAAGACATTGCTACAGGAGGAGAGGGTTTTTTGGTGCCGATAGCTGGGATGGAATAGAGGATATGAGAGAGAGCTAACCAATCGGCGCAGTTAAATAATGATAAATCGGGTGAAGGATTAATGCCATTACAACTTCCAAGGGATCGATGCTAAAGCTGTCGGGATTTTTAGAGAAGCCGAGAAGACAGGGCATAATGATGACGGATGTCGTAACGGCTCGCTCTGCTACGACATGACCCTTCGAAGGGAAAGCATAATGATTTTGGAAATGTTATTTCCAAAACCAGGGGGGCATGTGTTATCACCAGATTTTAGACGAATCCAGAGGTGGGCCGGGCTTGGAAGATTACATGTGGAAGAATTCTAAGGCGGCCTGGCACGAAGGGTCTTGGGCTGAATTGCCCGTGTATCTTTATTTAGTAGTTTATTATTTTAGATAAGAGATAGAATCTTAGTCGTGCACGGTTTAGTGCACGCCCGCATTAGAGAGTCCGCTGGACTATAAATATGTACCTAGGGTTTATGGAATAAACAACAACTCACGTTCAACCCCAAAAACAAACCAATCTCGGCGCATCGCCAACTCCTTCATCTCGAGGGTTTCTATCAGGTAGCGACATGCTGCCTAGATCGCATCTTGCGATCTAGGCAAGCACAAGCCCCACGTTGTTCATGCGTTGCTCGTATCGAAGCGTTTTTGATGGCGAGCAACGTAGTTATCATTAGATGTGTTAGGGTTAGCATTGTTCTTCGTTTAAGCATGCTTACGTAGTGCAACCCTTGCATATCTAGCCGTCCTCACGCCTATCTCAGGTGTGGGGGCGGCACCCGCTTGATCATTATTTAGTAGATCTGATCCGTTACGATTGCTCCTTGTTCTACAAGGATTAGTTTAATATCTGCAATAGTTTGGCCTTACAATGGGGGGGAGGATCCAGTGGCACGTAGGGTGGCGTTCGCAAATCCTAAACGGGATGTTCCTAGGATCAACTTCATGTTGGTTTTTTGGCCTTGTTTAGGATCGGCTTACGAGCACCGTGCGTGGCCGCAAGGCCCAACCTGGAGTAGGATGATCCGGTTATGCGGTGAAAACCCTAAATCGTCGTAGATCTCATTAGCTTCATCTTGATCAAGCAGGACCACCAAGTATTCGTGCACCCCGTACGGATCATGGGTGGATCGGCTCTTTGAGCCGATTCACAGGATAACCTCGAGAGCCGATCGAGGCTCGTATTTAACGTTTACATGTATGCCCTGCAGGAAACTAAGCGAGGCAACCTCATCACCTTCCCGACCAGGTATAGGTCAGGTGGCACGCCCTTGCACTTCGCAACGCCGCGTGTGACCGGGAAGAGCATTGCGGGCCGTCGCTCGGAGGGGTCTCAGCCAGCCGCAGCTCTAGGCTCCCCCCGGCTCTACAGTGTTGACAAGGCCGCTGCCCGCCGGTGGGTTTTGGCAGTCAACAGAGTTACAGAATAGGAATTAAAAATCATACCGTGCACAGATTCATGCTGGAATAAAATCTCCGAATGCAAATAGCAACTTTTTCAAAACAAAACGGGTAAAACTTGGTACTTTATTTAAAATTCCAGAACTAAAACTAATAACTAAGTCTCTTGTTAAAGCAATAGGACATAAAGAAAATCAAAAATAAAAACAACCGGGTTGCCTCCCGTAAAGCGTTTTCTTTATAGCCATGTAGCTAGGCTTACTTACTTGATGTTTATGATGGACGAAGCTCATGAAGGAGCTTGAACTTTGGTGTATCACTCTTCCTTAGTAAGTGTTCCATGCATTTCTTGTGTGGAAACCGAAACTTCACATTTCCTTCTTTTGAATCAATGATAGCACCTATGGTATGAAGGAAAGGTCTTCCAAGAATAATTGGACTAGAGGTTTTATTTCCCATATCCATGATTAGAAAATCAAAAGGTACAAAAGTCATATGATACTCTATCATAACATAACTTAATTTTCCTAAAGCATGTTTAATAGAGTCATCAGCAAGTGCAAGTTCAATAGAGCATTTTTCAAGATTCTTCAATTCAAGTACTTCATATAATTCTTTAGACAAAACAGAGATACTAGATCCTAGATCTAATATAGCATGGTGTGTATCTTTTCCAATTGTTACTAGTACTTGGGGAATACATATATCTCCAAGCTTAGGTGGTATCATAGCTTCTTGATTGTACCTAGCAATCTTTTCTTTTAAAACATGATTAGCAATATAAGAGCATCTCCACCGGCGCCTCCGATAGCGGCGTCGATAGCTTTCTGGGGGCCGGGGGAGGAAATGGGCTCGCACCGGTGTGCCCCAAACGGCGCCGGACAATTTTGGAGCCCAATAGAATCGCTAGCAACCCCAAGCCGGCCCCTTCGCCAAGGGCGCGAATCGGGCGCGCCGGCGCCTCGCGAGGCTGAAAATTTTGGGCGTGGGAGCCGCCTGTCAGTGACGCCAGGGCGCCACGCGGGATATTTTACCGCCACGACGCTCCTGCCACGACACGCTGCGCGGGAAATTCTCCCGCCGCGGTATATTATCCCTCCTCCCCTGCCTCTATAGTGCAAAAACACTAGAAAAATAGCACAATGTTCGATTCGTGGGACAAGGCGGCGCTAGAGGAAGCGGACCCGCAGCTTGCAGAGTACGAGGCGTGGGAGGAGGCGGCGCTAGCGGAGACCGTGGATGCCCACGTCGCGGACGAGCGGCAGGGCCAGGAGGCGGAGCGGCGGCTACGGGTGACCGAGGAGGTGCGACGACGGCTGGTGGCGCGGCAGCGGGAGGAGGCGGAGGAGGCGGAGTTCCTGGAGGCGGCGCGGCGGCGGGAGGCGGCGAGCGAGCGCCGGTGGGAGGCGCGACGGCAGAAGGGGTGGGAGGACCTTGCGCTGCGGTCGCTGAGGGAGGAGACGCAGATTCAGGAGGAAGTCTACGAGCAGCGGCGTTTGGCGGAGTTGCAGCTCCGCCTACATAGACAGTAGTTAGATCACCATCGGCGGCGTTTGGAGGACCTGGAGCGGCAGCTACGTCAGGAGGCGGTGGCCGCGTATAGGGTCGCCTACTTGAAGTTCGTGGCGGAGAGAGCAGGGGATTATCGACAGAGGAGCATCAGAGAGAGCAAGGGAGAGACCACCGGAGAGAGCAGCTCCACCTCCATAGAGCCAAGTGGCCAGTAGGTAGTAGTCTAGAGATGAAGCAGGTTTCATATGTCATCCGGGGTTGAGGAGTGAATAATGTTTTACTCGGATTTGCCCGAAAATATTATTCATTCCTCGATCCTGAATGACATTAAAATGAAATTTTAAGTATAACATGTAGTTTGTGTAAAAAAACTTCTATCAGGGCGCCTGTTTGGGGGCGCCGGTGTGGGAACAGCTCCCCCAAATAGAGGATGCAGTGCTGGCGTCCCCCAAACGGAGGTGTCGGCGCCCCTGCCGGCGCCTATTTGGAGGCTGCCGGTGGAGATGCTCTAAGAACCAAAACCTGCTTGGTTGGTGTTGATGGAAGGATCACTTGCAAACTTTTGTAAGATAGATATTAATTCATGCAAGCTACAATTCTCTAATTCAAGTAGTGGTTCCTTGACTTTACTAAGCATCTTAACTTCCTCAACCTGCTTCTTCTTTACCCATACTTGTTCCTTAATTAGGACTTCTTTAACATGTTTAGATGATGGGTTTGTCCTCAATAAATCACTAACACAAACCAACTTTTCCTAAATTTTGTTGAAGTAAGCATCCTTTTCAAGAAATTCTTTCTCACATAATCTTAGCTTATGCATAACATTAACTAATTCATTGTCTATTTTGGGAATGATATTTTCAGAATAAGATGCTAGTTGTTCAAAATCCTCCTTATTAGGTAGTTTTCTTTAATTTGGCCTCAAATTTATATTTAGATAATGAAAGTCCTAAAGTGGTATCTTTCACCTTTTTCTTACTACAAACAAAGCTACCAAAAATTCTTCTAAGTGTCATGGCTGCACAGGATGGTGTTGACAAGACAGAACTCCCCCCCTAAGCCCCATCTAAAGCATTTTGATACCAAGGATCTATTCCATAATAAAAATAAAGATCTAACTTTTCATTTTCACAAGGTGTAGGATCTTCATAGTGTATCCTATTAATTCTTACCCAAGCATCTTTTAATGTTTCCCCATGATTTTTTTTAAAAAAAATTAGAAGTGGAACTTAACGGATGACTCACTTCCTGCTTGTTTTCAAGACTCATGATTGCAAATTTTTATGTATTTTTAATTTTTGTAATGCAAAACTGAAAATAAAATAACAAACCTAAATATGCAAGACAATAACAAAAAAAATTCTTTGAAGGCAAAGATGGATAAGATGACGCTCACGTAGGTACAACCTCCCCAAGCTTAGGTGTTTACACAAGTTGGTGATGAAGTTGACTTTCTTGTGAGATAACCTTCAACTAGTTCCCCGGCAACGGTGCCAGAAAACAATCTTGATGAGCGTAGAGTGTATACACTTATGTTGAGATCCAAGTGCAGAGTTTGTAGATGTGGAAGACGTGTTTTCTCCACAAGGGTGACTCGAGGGTAATATCAAACTCTCGGGGAACTGTGTGTTAAGGGTTTATCTTCTTATCCTTCTCTTATGAGACCTGCAAAACAAAGCAAAATGTTTTGTGCCCTCAACCTCACCAAGTGGTTGTCAAGCACAAGGTGTGAGAAAGGATGTGAAAAGATAATATATGCAAACAAAAAATAAATATGTAATGATATGGATGGTAATGCAATGGTGCTAGAAAACGGTGTAGTGTGTGGAACTATTGGGATAGATCCCTCTACTTGCACAGCTCTAGAAAACAACTTGATATGCAAATGATGGTAAATAAATATGCAAGGATGGTGGAAACAATAATGAATGATATTTTTGTGTTTTATATTGTGAATGCAAGAAATAAAAGTGTTTTTGTATTTCCGGATTTTAAAATGGCTGAAAATAAAAGTGTGTATAAAGTGTTGGAAAGGTGTTTCCTATGATTAAAAATGGATTGGGGTTCATAGTTTCACAAATGCACTCTCTCTTTTATGAAGTGGTAGACAGTGCAACACTAGAATTGACATATATGATTGCAACATAAAGGTTTCATGACAAGTTACTGGTTATATAGGCATCACGTCCTAACATAGAGATCTTTTGTATATTAATCTCTCTTATACTCCACCAAGATACGAACTAAATCATAACACCCTAGTAATTAAGATAAATCAGAGTATAAGTTCTATGACATGAAGTTAAAATAAGAACATGCTAGATCTAGTCATGGAGAAGTGGCAAGGTCACCCCACATCCCCAGTAGCATGGTATTCTCTTTATCCCTAGTGAGGTAACAAAGTAAGGTAAACACCCGAGTGGATCGCGGAATTTCTGTCACTTTCACCACACTAGCCACCCCCCGTTACTCCATCTATTGCATATGTTCCCCCTCACACGCCCTCATACACAAGTTTGATCAGAACAAGTAAACAAGAACGGGGTACATAATATGCATGTACTTTCATAACTGAAACAAAACTATTACAATCTCAAACATATATTAACTCATAAAAAGATTAGAAACTCAATTCGGCTCCCGGGTGCATATGATCCCTCTACCGTAAAAACATATTTGCAAGTGTTAAGAAAATTTGACAAAAAAATTTACATGTACATCTCCATAATATATGTGTATTCGTCAAGTTTCACGAAAAAATGATATTTTTTGTAGTCTAAGCGAAAAAGAGAAAATTTATCTTGTGACAAGCCTTTGTTTCAGCACCAAATTTTGTCTTTTTTACACACGCCACATGACATGTCGATTTTTCATGAAACGACTTTGTGAGCGCGTAGCACATGAAGATGTACGTGCGAAATTTATGTTTCAATTATTTTGACATTTTAAAATATGTCTAACATGTATTTCAAAATAAAGGGAGCATACGCACCCATGTGCCAAAACATCACTCCCATAAAAAGATCCACCACAAAAGTATTACATAGATGACCGTAATCATGTTCAGCATCTCATACGGTGCTAATTAGTGAAGCTCAAAGAGAGGAGAGATACATAACTTACTTCCACAAACCCATAGTCCAGGGGTGGACTACTCTCTCTTCATCATGGTGACGATGGTGGAGTCATTGGAGGAGGTGGAGACCACGTCGGCAGCGCCTCGCTGAAGTTTACCCCCTCCAATCTGCAGCTCCAGGTCTCTGTTTTCGTGTTTCTGTGTTTTTGCGGTGCTCCCTTCCGAAAGGCATCGGGGGAGTATTTTTATAGATGTTTTAAGGTCAAGACGGAGGCACGGAGATGAAAACGGACGTTATTGGAGGCTCGAGGGCCAGGATGGGGCACCCCACGCGGCCAAGGAATCTGGCCGCGTGGGCCTACCCCTTTTGGTCCTCGGACTTCCTTTTTTGCGCTTCCTTGACTCGTACTCCTTCTTCCTTCCAAAAACTGATCCTCGTAAAATCTCAGGTGATTTGGACATCCTTTGAGTCCCTAAGACATCAAAATATAGAAAAAGGGGTTTTCTGACAGTGCAGGGTTAATTTCAGAAAAATAGGGAAACTGTGAAATATCCCCAAAATCAATATAAAACAATGATATAACCCTTATATGATGCAAATATGATTGAAATATAAGTAATACAACACAAAGTTCATGTATGCATTTTACATGCATCAGCAGAACACATAATATCAAGAGAGAGAACTAACACACATTAATACTTAAAACCATAAAACATCTTAGATTCATCTCATATTCTTACTAGGGTTTCTCCATCTCCCCAAGAACTAAAACAACTACTCACACATGGAAGCAACCAAGAACATCATCATAATATTATGGAGGGGATGAAAGGAATGGAATAAATTCGAATACAAATCCACAGTAGCAATCAAGATTACAACTATGGTTGGAGGTGAATGACGTTGGTGATGCAGTGGTTCATGATGAAGGAGATGATGCCTTGTCCTTCGAGGATCCACGTAGCAACCAGGATGTTGTCTTCTCCAAAGTTCCTTCTCTAGATCTGATATGGGACGGTGTTTCTCTGTTTTGCGGAGTTGTGTATCTCGTATCTCTATGCCGTATGCGCGAGATGAAAGTATTTGACGAGGCGGTGCTCCTGGTATGCCGTACGGGCTGACGGTATGGGCGGGCTCCCCCGTACCGATGCCCGCTAAACTTACTGGTGGTTGTCCTCACATCCTCCTTTCTCCCAGGCGCATAATTAAGTGCTAAAATGATTTCTATCACGTCAAAATGCCAGAAAATGACAGTTTTCATTGATATTTCATCATTGTCTTATTATTTCAAGATCATGTGTAGACGAGCATATATAAAAGGGCGCGGTAGTGCGGTAAAATATAAATACCGTACTACTACTCAATGATAAATTAATGAAATAACGATGTAAAAACATGCTAAAATGCACTCATAAACTTCCCCAAGCTAGACTCTTGCTCGTCCCCGAGCAAGATAGAAGCTTAGTGGACAGAGTTATCTTTGTTCATGAAGCGTAAGTCATTAAAATAAATGAGGCATTTTCAAGAACAAGGATTACAACATCGGATGTAAAGCTAGAGCATGAATAACACCATACTATTATCATACTCAAATGACTTAGAGGCCTCCACACCTTTCAAGTTTGATAGTAAACAAGAAGACTATGTTCTTCGCATAACATATGATCATGAAACTTAGTTTTTCCATGAGATCTTTGAGAAAATTCCTTTTTCTTCTCTTTTGTTTATTTCTCTTTTCACAAGTAGCACGATATTTCTTTTGCAACAATGTCATCTTTCTGAATTTTTATTTCTCGGGAATAAAGCAATGATTATAATATGCTTGTAGATAACATTCTTCTCATATTCTATCAAGACTTACTGGCGTGGAAGACCATAAAATCATCATCATGATGAAAGTATAATTACACTCATCCTAATTCATACATCTAATGCAATAATAATGATTCAAGCAATCTTCAAATAAAATAACGGCCCAAATTTCATCGGATAAAATCCTTCACTCTCCAAGACAAGCACTAATGCAATCCTTATCGAATTTCGAACTAAATGCATGCTGGAAAGTAAATATGCAAACTATAGGAGATGGATTGCAAGGTGTTATAGATCTCCCCAAGCTTGGAATGAAGCCAGGGGGATCAAATAATCCTTGCGATTATTTGATACCGTTACAGCTTCATAGTGGAGGGATGGCATTGGAGACGGCTGCATAGAGCTTCCTATTTGACTCCTCCAGAGCAGATATGCGACGGATAGCTCTCTGCAGTTCAGAGCGCGTGGAGTTCATTGATTAAGTCATTACTTCCACCACTTCGTTGAACTCCTTCTTGTCCGCCAGGTCCAGGAGACATCGACACACTATTTCCCGATGGATAATCTCATGTTGCTGATGCTTCTCCAGCAGGCTAATGCGCAGCTTAGTCCTCATGGGAGGCTTGACTGGTGAAGCGGGTTCATCATTAAGTTTGAAACCCCACTCCTGCATGGGCTTCATGCTGATGCGAGCGTCCATCGTCATCTTCTTTGTTGTGGAGTAAATTGCATAAAGCTACCACATTTTGGGAAACAGTCACAACTTAGTACCAACACTGGTAATTTTTTCACATAAGTACCACTTCTGAGACATGTCACAACAGATTGCACAAAATTTCGGTTGATCATGTTTTAACAGTAAAACTGACAGTTTGGGGCCACATGTTAATGATGACTAGGCACTAGAGGTGGAAAAAAATATCACAAAAAGGAAAACTGGAGGACTTTTGAACCCCCGTCCGGTCAACTCCCCGTAAACTGCAGCGCGCCGCCCCCTCTGTCGCGGCTCCACACTCCGATGCCGATGTGGCTGATGTCCGTCTGCCGCGCCTCCCTCCACCACCTGCCGGAGCCTCGGGGATGGACAACTACAACGCTCGCTGGGAAACCAGACCCGCTCACCGTGTCGTAGGCCCTGGAACTGCCGCTTGGAACCGGGCAGGTCAGGCAGGGGGCCGGCACGCGGACGAGCATCGGGGGAGCGTTCGGAGAGGCCGGTGTCAGGCAGGTGGTGGAGGTGAAGCAGGGGCGGCACGCGCGGACAGGCGCCAGCGAGCATGTGGAGATGCCGGTGTCGGGTAGGTGGCGAAGGTGAGGAAGGGGGCGAGACGCGCCCGATGGTGGAGGTGAGGTAGGGAGCGATGACTCTAGGCAAGGTGGCGGAGGAGCAAAGCATGCCCATGGCTATGGGGAGCTGCCGACCGGATCTTGCTCGAGAGAGAGAGGTAGGAGGAAGAAGAAGAGAGGGGATAGATAATTGAAGGTTGATAGGTGGGCCCAGTGGTGGGCCTTGCCTCCATCTTAGATCCTCCTCCACATGTGCTACCAAGTCATCCTTCCATATGGGCTCCACTAGTCAGGGCTGGTATCAAACTACTTTTAGACGGGTATTAGTGCAATCTGTTGCGACATGCCTCAGAAGTGGTATTTATGTGAGAAAATTACCAGTGTTGGTACCAAGCTGTGACTTTTTCCCCAAATGTAGTAGCTTTATGTAATTTACTCTTGTTGTGGAAGTATGAGCGGTAGTCTCCTCATAGGTTCCTGCATCAACACCATTATGCTTCCGTTTTGGTGACATGTAGTGAGTGGCGATGAGCTTCTGGGATTCCACGCGCCCCTTCCCATGCGGCTTCTTGGCTTCTTCCTCGTCTTCTGGAGTCACCATGGCAAAGTAATCCGGTTGTTTCCAGCCACGTGAAGCTTGATGCATGTATGGATCATAGCTTTCATCGTACGAGTCGTAGGACGGCTCTCGCTTTCTTGGGCTAAGACCTTGAGCTTCACGATTGTCATCCTCAAGGGACGAAGTCTGGAAGCTACCCCATGACGGAGGCATGAGGCCGAAAGGTTTCCCTTTTCCTCGAGCTAAGTAACGCATCTAGCAATGAAGATCTGAAAGGATGAAGAAGGAGGAGCTTTGGGAAGCCTTATTAGGGGTGAAGCAGAAAGAAATCTCATGGGTTTTAGAGTTTATGGTCGCACAGAAAAAAGAATCTCAACAATATAGAAAGATATAGACTTAAAAAGAAATTTCTGGGTAGCACGACGGTCATCGGTACGATCTCAGACCATACCATCCGCCCATACCCGATATCTTACCAAAAATCAGGCCAAATAAATCTGGGTGTGAATATTGTCTTCATCTGAGCGTAGTTGACGGTCGGACTGTTCAGAAACTCAAGGTGCTTCGGGTTGTTCTGCAATTGACAAGGAGGTACTATCAATGCATATCAACATGGACAAAAGAACAACATATAAGCATGCCGAAGCTTTACTACCTTCAGGTGGTCATGTAGGTTGTCCTCATGTTCAAGCACCAAGCAAGTTTCGTCTTTGCTCCATTTGATTTTTCCTTCCACTTTTCATCCCGCTAATGAGGCTACACCCGCTCCTTCAATTTCCGATGGTTGAAGATCTAAAGAGTGCTCACAGCGATGCCAGTGAAATCAACATCATTGGCGACCTTCTTCATATGGGACTCTTTGAAGCCTTGGTTGAAGCAGACACCACTTTCCACAAGCTTAACCAAACGGTTGAGGACGAACTCGGATATATTAGGTTGCCAAACCTTTGCAGATTTGTGTGCATGTCCTGAACATAAGGGGCAGTCCCATTTGAGGACATGACAATGTTTTTGACTGAGGGAGCTTACAGATCGGGAACCTAGCAGGTATGATCTCCTAAAGTACGTTATGAAGAACATTGCTAATCGTTCAACAACAGAAGTGAACCACCACTACCGTACAAATCTAAGCTAGAACAAGAAAAGAGCAGAGGCTTCTACCTTAGAGGGGCGACACGTAGCACAGAGGTTGGGGAAGAATGAGACATCAGCACAGAGGTATGTAGCATAATCGTCCCCGTGGATGACGGAGATCCAAGGAGAAGCAGTGTTGCAGTGCTCGTCGTACGGAGATCCTGGGAAGGCCACCGTCTTAGGAGGGATCACCTACGATCGAAGCTATAAGATTTTTCTGTATGTACGAATCAGTTTGGTCTGACCTAGAGGTAGAGTTTGAGATGCTTACCGGATGAGTCGGTGCAGAGGAAGAAGCTGACTCACCATGTCCAGTAGCCGCTGCAACAGCCGACGTCGCTGCAGCCAACCTCAGTGACCTTGTCGGTGACGAAGAGACGACCATGTTGCCAGAACTTGAATGGCGGATGAGGTCGAAATGGGGAAAAATAGGGAATATCAATTTTGCGGTGGGTCGGCGGCCCCTAAATACGGTTGTGAAATTTTGTGGGCGGCGACCGATTTTGCCCTGCCGCTTTTTCGCCGTGCCGGCGCAAGCTCGCGCCATCTCCTCAGTGGCTCTGCGGGAACGTCGCGTTCTCGCTTTTGGCCGTGAGGAGGGTGGCATGCTGGAAACAGCCGATTCGACCACTCTCCGGTTTGATAATAAACACAAATTCATTGCTTAGGTCTGCATAAGCATTCATTAAAGTTCGCATTCCCAATCTATGGACACCCCACACTGTCACTTTGAGCATACAAAGATGGTACTAACTAGTCACCACAATTCATAAGTATTTCTATAAATTAAGCATAAGAAACAAACATGGTGTGGACACTGTCACCTTCACGCCGTTGGACAAGGTGTCCCCGGAGATCACATAATAAAACCACTTGAGTAGCACAATAGTTGAAGAATAACATCTACTTATTCAACTAGATTACAAAGCTCATGATTACGTAAAGATCATACATGGAGAGATAGATTACCCACATAGCTACCGGTAAAACTCTCAGCCTCGGGGGATAACTACTCACTCCTCATCATGGGAGTCAGCAACGGCGATGAAGATGGCGGTGGAGTTGATGGAGATGGCTCCGGGGGAAATTCCCCGTCCCGGCAGGGTGCGAAACAGAGACTTCTGTCCCCCGGATCTTGTCTGCGACGGCGGCGGAGCTACGGAACTTTTCATGGATGAAGGCCGATTTTTTTAGGGTTTTTGCGTCGGGAGATTTATATAGGTTGGATGCCTGGGGGCCCACACCATGCCTTGGCGGGGGCCAGGCCCAGGCCGCGCCAAGGGCAGGTGTGGGCGCCCTGGTGCGTCACTTCGTCCCCCCTTCGGACTTCGTCTTCGTTTCGGTAAAATATTGACTTCGGCTTTTGTTTCATCCAATTCCGAGAATAATTTCCTATACAACTTTTCTGAAATACAAAAATAGCAGAAAACAGGGAACTGGCACTGTGGCATCTTGTTAATAGGTTAGTGCAGGAAATTATGTAAAAGTGCAACGAAGTGTAAACAAAACACATATGAATTGGTGTAAAACAAGCATGGAGCATCAAAAATTATAGATATGTTTGAGACGTATTAGGCCTCTAGGGAAACTACTGGTAATTAAGGTACTCCTTTTAATAGAGTACTGGAGCAAATCATTAACACTCCATGAACACACGTGATCCACACATCATAGCCATCCCCTCCGGTTATCCCAATTATCGTCACCTTGGGGCCTCGGGTTCCGAACAACAATATGTGTATACAACTTTCAGATATGATCAAAACCAATAATTATCATCATGATTCAATAACATGTTCAGATCTGAGATCATGGCACTCGGGCCCAAAGTGACAAGCATTAAGCACAAAAAGCTGCAACAATATATGTCAAAAATACTAACAACAAATACTAGGCACTATGCCCATAACAATCTTATAGCTATTACATGACCAATCTCATCCAATCCCTACCATCCCCTATAGCCTACAACGGGGAACTACTCACACATGGATGGGGGAATCATGGATGGTTGATGGAGAGGCGTCGATGATGGCGGTGGCGATCTACTCCAAATACTTATTGAATTGTACTGCGTGATCCCCTACACTTCGGGGTTATCCGTCAGTAAGCACGATATTGTGCGTGTTTGTTGATTCCATGTACATGGCTGAGAAAGAATAGTAATAGTCAGCGTTTCTTACGAAGTATCCCAACTTCATAACATGTTCCACGTTGTTGCTGGCGCTGGTAGTGCGCCCTGCCACTAGTCAGCTAGCAACACCTTCAGAAGTCACGCATTTCTCCTACTGGTCGATTAAACCTTGGTATTGTGCTCATCATACCTTCCTCTTGGGGTTCCCCAACAGTGTGAAGTCGGCGTAACGATAAGCACCATTACTTTACTTCGGCCAGTCACTCGGGGGCTACTGATGTGGGCATTACCCTTCGGGTAACCAACATTAGACTACCTCCTCCGGCCCAACCAGGGGCCCATGAAGATTGCCTAACAACTAAGATTGGCCTATACATCGGCTCCAGTGAAGGAGACTCACCCAAAGAAGGATTCTTGACGAACAAGGCAAGAAGACGCTATACAAGAAAAGATTAGAATAGATCTCTTTGTAACCTAGTCGAGTCTGGAACAGAACTCTCGGGACCTAGCATGTTATATAAGGGCCAGGAGAGGGTCTGCCGAGACACAACTTCAACACGTAGATTCACCACAAGTCAAGAGCTAGAACCCTAGAATCTTAGCCTCTCGACGAGACAACATCCACAGCCTATTGACTACCCCATTGTAACCCGATATATTCGACTATCAAGATCAGGCAAGGAGGAATTAAGGGTTTTACCTCATCGAGGGCCCCGAACCTGGGTAAATCTATCTCCCCATTTGTTTGATATCCGATGTCTCATATCAGCCTGCAGGATTCCGTCAAACCTAAGCCCCTCATGGTGGGCGTTGCCGGGGAGCACCCTCGTCATATACCATCTAGAATAAGTTCATCATTACAGACCGGGGATCAAGTTCAATCAAGTTGTACCTAATGGAGGGATGTTAGACGACCTCCTAAAATATACATGATCTCTTCAGCAGATCCTGGCTGCATTGAATAGCATGATGAAGAACAAAGCAGCACCGCTAAGCAAACTACTTGTGTAGCCAGGTCCTCCTCTCCCATGCTTGCAACCTAATATATTCAGCACACCCAACTTTGTTGTCAGTAATAATGAAATTGAGTGCCTTGATAAGCAAGTGTGGTTGGTAGAGCTGCTCCTTGGTGACAAATCTGGGTGTGCATATTGTCTTCATATGAGTGTAGTTGACGGTCGTCCTGTTCAGAAACTCAAAGTGCTTCGGGTTGTTTTGCAATTGACAAGGAGGTACTGTCACTGCATATCAACATGGACAAAAGAATAACATATAAGCATGACGAAGCTTTACTACCTTCAGGTGGTCATGTAGGTTGTCCACATCTTCAAGCACCAAGCAAGTTCCGTCTTTACTCCATTTGAGCTTGCATTCTACTTTTCATCCTGCTAATGAGACTCCACCTGCTCCTTCACTTCCTCATGGTTGTAGATCTGAAGAGTGCTCACAACGATGCTAATAAAATCAAGAACATCATTGGCGATCTTCTTCATCTGGGACTCTTTGAAGCCTTGGTTGAATGAAGTAGATGCCGCTTTCACAAGCTTAACAAGCGGTTGAGGGCGAACTCGGAGATATTAGGTTTCCAAACCATTGTAGGTTTGTTTGCATACAATAATTATTCATCATGAACATAAGGGGCAGTCCCATCTGAGGACTTGAAAATGTTTTTGACTGAGATAGTTGATAGATCGGGGAATCTAACAACTATAATCGCTTACAGTACATTACGAAGAACATTGCTAATCGTTCAACGACATAAATGAACCACCACTACCATACAAA
>NC_061510.1:14081974-14121630 GCF_022539505.1 Lolium rigidum
GAAGCTTTAAGTAGGCGGAGGGTCAACGCGAGGGGCCACACGAGGGGCCCAGGGGACAGGTCGGCGCGGCCAGTGGCCCGGGCCGCGCCGGCCACCCCCTGGCTGCCTCGTGGCCCCACTTCGTTAGGTCTTCGGTCTTCCGGAAGCTTCGTGCAAAAATAGGACCCCGGGCGAAAGTTTCGTCCAATTCCGAGAATATTTCTTTACTAGGATTTCGAAACCAAAAACAGCGTAAAACAAAGAATCGGCTCTTCGGCATCTTGTTAATAGGTTAGTTCCAGAAAATGCATAAATATGACATATAATGTGCATAAAACATGTAGGTATCATCAATAAAGTAGCATGGAACATAAGAAATTATCGATACGTTGGAGACGTATCATTGCCTACCCTGGGTGTAAGGGTGATGGTGCTAACCTAGACAAGTGTAGTAGCAAGAAGCGGGCTTTGTGATCTTTGTGTTGGCATAAGTGGGTGTGGCCTTGTTGTTCGGGTTTTCTCTTAGGCTTGGCTTTGGTGTGTGAGCACGGGCGGAGCCACCACCGGGTCGAGTCGGGGCGACCGACCCCCCTCAAAATCTAGCGAAAAAAAACGACCCTCACTCTCCCCAATCGGTATCGAGCGACCCGAGCGACAGTCGAGCGACGGAGGCAGGCAGGCAGCGACGGAGGAAGACCTAGCCGCGCCGCGCCGCCGCCGCCCCGCCCCGCTCCGGCGGCTCGCCGGCCGCACCGCCACGTTTCCCCGCCGCTCCGCCGTGCTCGCCCAGCCCGCCGCCGCCTCTCCCCGCCAGGTCCCGCCCCTTTCCCCCTTTCAGCTCCCACGGGCAGATGGAGGAGGGCGATGATGAATCTCGCAAGAGGGCACGCTTACAGGTCGATTTTCCTCCTCTTCTTGAACTTTGATACTTGCTTGCATCATTAAAGTAGAAATCAGGGGTTAGGGTTAGGCAAATGTTTCTAAAATTTTAGTTTCCTTTTCAATGTTGTAGGCAAATGTTCCCGAAATTTTTGATCTAGCAAATGTGGTTGCCGATCCCGGAATTCGGAGACCAATTGAGTCATTTGGTACCCCTGAAATCAGAGACAAAATGAGATGGGCATATTTATCGAGAGGCCGTACTCATTCAGCAACTTTGATAATGATATGCTAGTTGAGCTTGCAACCATGTACTCTGCTGATTTCTCTTCACATGATTGTTCTCTATTGGTTGGTGAATTGGACATATATGTTGATGTGATGAAGAGAAGTCCTGATTTCATAGCTTGTGACAGTTTGAGTGATCTTGCTCTCAAGTTAGTACATAAGAGATACCATGAGACCTTTCCATTGGTCTACCGCCTTATTACACTTGCTTTGACATTACCTGTGGCAACAACGATCGCTGAGAGGGTTTTCTCGGCAATGAATATTATAAAATCATCTCTTCGGAACAAGATAGGGGATGATTGGCTCAATGATTTGATGATTTGCTATGTTGAGAAAGATATATTTGCCAAAATTGATGACAAGAAGATTATGCTACGTTTCTATTCCTACAACAACCGCAGAGGTCATCTTCCGCAGGGCTTTGGTCTTCCAAGCTTAGATACAACTTAATGGTATGATACTATCTTATCAAAATGTGGCTCTATTTTGGTGTTAATGTTTTTTATAGTCATTTTGTTGTTGTACTTGATGAAATATGCAAATTGAATATGTTTGAACCTCTTTTGTTGAATACATTTGCTCTTTTCTGTCAAAAAAAATTTTAGAGCTTAATTTCGACCCCCCTCAGTTCAATTTCTGGCTCCGCCACTGTGTGAGTGGCCGTTATTTGTGGGGTGTGGCCCTATTGTTGTAGTTTTCTCCCGGTTTTTTTTTCTAAAAATTGTGAACTTGCCTCCGTTTCCAAAAAAACTTCTGTAATAAAAGGTTTTTTAGAGAAAATAACTTGTGTAATAATGATCTCGAGTATTATTTTTAACGGACCGGCCCACGCGGTTAAGGAGGTACCCTCGTCAGTTCGGTATGCAGCAAAAGCCCATACCTGTCTGACTGCCCGGATGCATAAGAGCCGCCTCGTCCCCCACCTCTGGCGGCATGGCGCTGCGCTCTCTGATCAGGAAGCTGAGGATCCATGCCTATCTCCAGCGGGTGGAGGGCACCCGCCCCATCGCATCTCAGGTTTAATCCGTTCCCCCGCTCGTTCGTGCATGTTCATGTAAGGGTGCCAATCCGACCCCGCTAGGGTGTTTGATGCGCTTTTTTGCTGGCTTTGCTAGGCAGCTGCACCATAAGCACCTAAACAGGTGCTTTTTTTGGCTTTGGATTTTGGAAGCCAAAAGAATAAGATCTTTGTTTTTGGCTTCCAAAATCCAAAAGCCAAAAAAAGCACCTATTTAGGTGCTTTTGGTGGCTTTTGCCAAAGCCAAAAGCCAAAAAAAGCCACACCAAACACCCCCTAGTCTGATCTAGTATGAACCAGAAAATATCGATTGTGTGCTGTTCGATCGACCTACCAATTCCTCCGCGATTTCACATGTTGCATGCGGTCTTTTCCCTCGCATTGGGCTTCACAAAAAAATCGTTTGTTCAGGCGACTTACTGTCGGAGGTTTCTCTTCCGTTTATTTTTTTCTTCCTTTCACGAAGTCGTATTTTGCAGCTCTAGAACTCTCGTCGAAACTGGGAATTGATCTCTGTGGCATAGTGTACATGCCAGCTTTCACCAATCCAAAGATAAGCTGGCCTTTCTTTGGATTTTTAAGCAGTAGGACATGTCTTATTTGTTAAGCATGTTGATCATCTAACCAGCCACACAACTCATTTGTTAGGCCTGTTTGGAATCACCTACCACACGCAATAGCGCAATGACACTTCCGTTTCATTCGTTGAGGAAGTCCCAGTTGATCATGGTTCAGATACAGAGTTGGCAAATAACACAAGGAGCTAATTTGAACTCGAACAGTCAAACTCATGAGAATTTCTAGTTGGTTTGGTTTGAACTGACCACTTCCTGTATGAAACAATCCGCTGCAGATATGCAGGCCCTTTAGCACTTTCTCCTACCATATGAGCCCTCTTTATTTTCTACCTAAAAGGTAGGAGATCTGCCGATCAATTAAGGGTGCTGAACAAGTAAGACTGGTGCTCCAGCTAAGCAGAACCAACCAGGAGAAACACAGTAGGTTTACTCGTGCGTACTATAAGAAAAAGTGTGCTGGCCATAGATTTTCAATTCAGAATCCAACCAATGATTTTAATCAATTTTTTCATGTACATCAGTTAGTGGTCTATCTCAAACTGTCTGTTTCCAAGTGACTTAACAGTTAACAGAGCACATCACTATCTGTTATCTTGTTCAATTATTCAACTGTAGGATAAGATAAGAAGCAGGGCATTCGCAAGAACTAGAGATGCTCCGGTTGAAAACTACGATGAGCTGCTCAGGTCTCACTATGAGAGAATGGAGAAAGAATTACGGTACGCACAAAGCACTAGACTGTTTTTTTGAATGCTCCGGTTCTCATAACTGAGACTTGCATGATTGTGATCGTTCTCATGCTCTT
Source organism: Lolium rigidum (assembly GCF_022539505.1). Taxonomy (NCBI): domain Eukaryota; kingdom Viridiplantae; phylum Streptophyta; class Magnoliopsida; order Poales; family Poaceae; genus Lolium; species Lolium rigidum. Next base: position 14,085,525 of record NC_061510.1, read on the forward strand.
CTCCTTGTTCCCCTTGGAAGACGGCAAAATAGGTCAGTGTGGAAGGCCATTCTTGCTGGTGAAGCTGCGGCGCTAGTAGTTGCTTTTGGAGGGCTTTGCTACATAGCTGACAACAACAGGGTTTAGTTCACCGACCATCCATAATAATTACTGCTATCTATACCTAATAATAAAGGAGCTAAGGTTTCTGCCAAAATTTTCGTCAACGCTTTTTTTAGGACCGTTTTACCCTCCCACCAAAATACATAATACAGCAGGATGCCACTGTACCGGTTGGGTCTTATTTTCCGTCATCCCCACCGAGGCCCTGTGCATCCGTTCCTTTCGAGAACAGGCAAGAGGCAACGAACAGATCCCCGCCCTGGCCTTCTCCAACTCCGCCCGCCGTGGCCATGTCCGTGCCCGCGGAGGAAGCGAGAGCCCCGAAATGGGGAGGGGAGATAAGCTCACGGGCGGCAGTTCCAGGACGCAATGGGCGTCGTCGAGCGCCAGCAGGAGAGGTCGGACGGGGAGTTTGAGGCGAGCTCGATTGAAGGGGATTGGGACGGCTAGCACGGAAGGGAAAGTAGCCGGAGGGGACGGAGGAGGAAACCCGCGCGCCCATGGTGGGTCGCGCATCCCGTGCGCATCCTCTCTCCGGTGGAACCCCACCACTCCACGTCCCCTACCTTTCCCTGCCTCAAGACCGGCATCTCCCCACGGGATTCCAGCACTCCATTGCAGCGATTCCTCGCGGAATCCGGCCGTTGCTGGTAGCGGGTGATGGCTCCACCCGCCCCGTCCCTCACACCTCAGATTCTCCTTAATCCGGCATCGGCGGCGCACTCGGGGAAGGTGATACAAGCAACGGCAGGGAGCGCAAACCGCGTCGCCTGCAAGCTAGGAAACTCGGCCTGCTCGGGGGAGGTCGTTTGGTTCATTTCGTTTCTTCTTTTTGGCTCTTGCGAGCCGGCTGGTGTGTGTGGCTGATTCGGTCGGTTGATCGTGAAGATAGGATTGATTGGATGGGCCACGGCAGCTGCTACCTGGGCCTGTGCTGAGGGACATCCTTTGCTGAGCTAGCTCGATCGGCTGGGCCTGCTGGCCGACGTCTTTCTTTCCGCAACTTTACACTATGGTTTTCGTTACCTTTCAGAAAAACACAAAAGAGGAACAGTCCTGTTTAGTCCCACCTTGCTTATTTGCAATGAGACTCACCTGTTTATATACGTTAGCAAATGTCTGTCAGCAAGCGACTTGGCAATCGCATTAGATCAGAAAAGAGTCTTGGGCTTGATAATCTCTTCAGAGAAGAGAAAGAAATCGTGGGATTAAATAAAACGAAAAGGGCCAAGAGAATGGAAAGAAATCCGTGGGATTAAATTGAACGACAAGGGGTCATGGTATGAAAGGAGAAGACAATATATAGCCGAGGGCAACCAACGGATTAAGCGGGAGAGGGTAATTAAAGGAGGGAGTCTGGCTGAGAAGAAGACGTCCATCGACCATGAAAATTACAATTGACCTGAATTCCACGTGTGAGGCATGGCCTAATTGAATATCTTAAATGGAAGCAAATCAGTTTGTGGCTATCTATTCTCTTCGTGTTAATATTTTTTTTTACTTGAAAACACTATGCCAGAGTAGCCTGATCATAGGCACTCTTGTTTCTTTCCAATTGGGTTGCTTAAAAATTGGTGAAAACTAATCACATATGGCTTTGGGTGCATGATAAAGAAGCGAACCAGAAATTAAATCGAGCCTAGCGAAGGACCACAAATCTTCTAATTTTTGAAGCAATCAAAGTTTCGTTACGCGTGAATATGATGTTGAGTTGTGTGATGTATATATTTAGGTTTAGGTCTGAAAAAGATACATATTATTGAGTTATATTTTTAAGTAAATTGTATTGAGTTCAATGGCCAAGAATGTTTAGACATGTTTAGCGAAGTTCCATAGTTGTTGGTTGCTCTTGCCCCATCAGCACCGTTATTCTTTTTAAGTGTGTAGTTATAAGTTTTTTTTTTTGCTCCCGATGCAACGCACGGGCATTTCTGCTAGTACTACTAATGGCTATTCAAGAGCACTTTGACAATGGCCTGTGTTCTTAGTCGATTTGAGCTCTGTTGATCCTTGGTTATGCAGTGATTCCTCCTGAGTAGTATACCTCTTAAGATGTGTATTTGCTTAATTAATGAAGTGAAATTGGAATTCTTGATGAACTGTTGGACTTCAGCTCAACATTCCAAGTTTATGCTTTGATTCGTCCGAGTAGTATATGCCTCAGATGTGTATCTGCTGAGTTAACATAGCGTAATTGATATCCCGGTGGATTTACAACAACATGCTCAAACTTACGGATTTCTTCTTTTTGTGTGACTTTGTAAACCTTGTCAAATGTGGGTACAAAACACATGCACATACACGCAATCTTTCATTTTTTTAATAATCTGATGCGAAAAAAATCTAGTGTTCTACACGGAAATCAGCTTGTAGTCTAATTAATTACATGGAAACGCGGAACTCTTTTCTTTAACAACTGTATTTCCGAACTCTTTCTTTCTAGATTATTTCAAAGCGGGCAGCCAAAAGGTAATTAAAATACAAAAATCGATTTACTTAATTATGTACCAAAATAATGTAAGAGATGTGGAACAAAGAGAATTTGGAGATGATGCATTGAGTAGAACTCTTTGAGCAGAGACTATGTATCCTTTACTCGCCGATTTTGGCTGAAAAATATAGCTTCGATTCCTGGAAACTTCAGACTGCTAACAAAAGTTAAATAGGTACAATGTTGATAGAAGCACTAGCTCCTGCATTTCAGATTATATTCACATGGGAACTCTGAGGCTTGGTCGTTTTTTTTTTTTTTGAGGATTATTAAAAAATTCTGAGGCTTGGTCGTTGTTAGGCTAGGGTTATACTCCCAAAATATAGTGGTATATCAGCATGCAAGAAGGTAAACCCAAATAGCTGAGTGTGACTATTCTCCCAAAAAAAAAAAGGAGTAAATTCCATGTTTTACCCCTTAGTTTCACATTTTTGACACCATTTACCCCATTTAACAATTTTTCATCCATATTACCCTATTTAGCAAAATTTTGTCAGTTTTTACCCCTTTTAAAAATCTGAGAGCCATCTGGTAGGTGATTTTGGCTGCTGGGTACACTAGCATGCGACATTGCTCAGTTTCTCCCAAGTCAGCAAGATTGTTAGACGTACATACACATTACTTTGATGCAGTAATCCATGACGGCAAGGAACTCATGGAGTTGATCGCTGGCTATCTTAGAGCCAAACTAAGTGAGTTCCTCTTCCGAATGTTGGAGTGGAGTGTTCGGCCTGGTGCACAGGTGATGCCGAGAATTGATTAGCCACATACATGCAACCATGTGTGCTTCCTCGTGTTTCTTACGAGGTATAAAGATTATGTTACATGAGTTGTACACTTGATTATACACCTACATGGCAAAGTCAAGGCGCATGTTACTTAGTGATATAGTATAACTCAATTCAGACACACACTGGTGGTGTCGTGATTTTTCCAGCAAGATAGTGATTATGTACTTCGTACAACTTTTTGAGGGTTGAGTTCTTTGGTCACAGGAAAAAAGCTCAAGGAAAAGTGCCGACTGGGACCTACATGAAAAATCTCACAGAGGGTAAAAATCACTGTTCAAAAACTAGGCCGATTCAACGATTACTAGGCCGATTAATCGCTACTAGGGGCTTGACCGTGTCGATTACCATTAATCTCTTGTGTTAATCCTTTAGCCCGATTAATCAGTCCGAAAGTCCGATTACTAGGTATTTCCCCGATTGACTACCACAATTCGTCAAAAAATTTACAATATTTTCAATGCATATCGTTAATACATGCGCTACCCCTCCCCAATAAAGTAGATTTTGCGAAGCTCCATCTTGATTGTAGCCTCCAGTAGCTTCATTTCCACTGTTGCCAAATAGTTTCTTGCCCTCCGAGACCAGTTACTCATAGTTTTCTAGACCTCAGATACAGGAGCTCGAGCACCATGAGGAGCTCGTCTAGAAACTGGAGGACGTCTTCAATAGGTTAGGTGGTTGAGGTGTAAGAGGGATCATACCCTAGGTAGGTGGTGGGAGAATATAAACTTCAGAGGTGAGAGGAGAAGAAGTGGAAGGAAGGAACGCGGCTTCGGCTAGTGAATCCTGATTCGCTCCTGACCTTAAAGATTAGGTCATGGAGGAGAAGCGTACAAGTTTTTCTAGGATTTTAGGCTTTTGAGAAGTAGGGAGAGACGTATAGAGGCTCATATACTATTATTTTTCTTATATTAATTGTTTTAAGTGCTAATTTGTGTAGGTTGCACCGATTAATAGTCGACCGATTAAATCAGTTAATCGTCCGAATTCCGATTAATCGCTACTCCCAAACTGGCCGAGCAGTTAACGATTCCCGATTTCCTTAACATTGGTAAAAATTGGCAAAACTTTCGTTAAACGTGATTGCTCCGGTGTCCCCCCTTCAACTCCATGGTTCTAAAAAATTGGAGCCGCTCCAGGTTTTTTGTTTTAATCCGTGGAGTTGCTCCAGCTTTTGGTACAAATATGTGTAGTTGCTTCAGCTTTTGGTACAAATACGTGGAGTTGGTTTCGCAGAACATAAAAACATGGATTTGTTGTTTATTTACGTCCCACTGCCACCAATAAGTGACCAAAATGTTACGCACGTTTTATCTTTCTCCCCCTCATCTCTCGGGCATGTTTCCCAATGCCCAGACACTCCCCGATTTGATTTCACCGCAGCGTGATTCACGCCTGGCGCCACTGAATCGAGGCCGCCGGCACCTTCAGACGGAGTCAAACTTATCTGAATCATTCTTCCTGCCACGTAAATCGAGTTGTAGCTTGTTGCCACCGCCGCCAGAAACTTGTTGTGGCCGCCTCAACCAACTTCTCGTGGGTGAGGCAGCATGCGACGTAGTGGCGGCGACAGCAAGCTCCTGGCGGTGACGGCAGCGAGCTACAACTCGATTTGCGCGACGGCGAGAATGAGTCGGACAATTTTAACTTCAGCTGAAGGTACGTCGACTCGCCGGAGTCCATTATTCAGCAGTGACAAATGTAAATCACGTTGCGATGAAATCAAATCAGTACCAGTCGGATGTAAATTACGGCGCTCCGTGTTTTTTATGTTTGTGTACCAAAAGCTAGAGCAGCTTGCAGTTAACTTTTCAAATACGTCTCCTCTCTTGAGTGCGTTTCAAGATTTTTAATTACCCGGTTTTTGGGAACGTCACGGCAGTGTCGGGTGGTTCAGCGCCGCCGCCATAGCCATCCTCACCGTCGTGGCCAGGACAACTCCACCACCAGAAAATACTTCGCCACGGGCCAGATGGACTTCCAGGCAAAGGTTTAAGTGATCACGTGGTGCGTCCCAATGTGCTCTACATTTTTATATTTCACGAATTTAATTTCACGTAATTATACCAAAAGCTGGAGCAGCTCCAACTTCTCAGAACCGTGGAGCTAAGGGGGGGACACCGGAGCACACCCCTTCGTTAAATGGGGTAATACAGATGAAAAAATGTTAAACGGGGTAGTTAGTGTCAAAAAAATCAAAGTAAGGGTTAAATACTGGAATTTAATAGAAAAAAAAATCTGAGTGTGAGTGGACGAGTGGCAGAGCGTCAGTCTTTTAAATTCAAGGCAAGCCCAAAGAGCTCACTTTTTCTAAATTTTTAATTCCCACGGCCCTTTCTCTTTGGGTCTACAAATAAGTTTCCCATTCACCATATGACATATTCTAGTGAAATGTCCTCCTTGCTGAAAAAACCCTCCTCTGAATCTTGCATAACTTTTCATTGAACGTAATGGGAAATCTAAACATAGACAAATGATATATACCATTCAAAGAAGCATCAATAAGAACTTTTCACCCTGCTAGAGACATAAATCCCCTTGCCACCCATCCAAATGTTTCACACTTCTCTCTTCTATAAACACCAAAATAATGATTAGTCCCCTAATTCTTTGTCATGAACCAAAATCCACATAGGGGGTTAAAGTATGCCGCGTTCTGCTCACTCTAGTCACTTCTAACCAACGTGCTTTCATCAGAGGTTGCACCATTCTTGACAGCTACATGCTAGTCTTGCAACTAGCTAGATAATGCCCCAACTATCTTGCTTAAGCATAACATTGCACGCGCCTTCGACACTATTTTCCTTGTTGTTTTTGATCGAGCTGATGCAACACTTGGGTTTTGGGCAGCTCTGGATTAATTTGGTTTGCCTTCTTATGTCGTCTGCTTCCACCCGAGTCTTGGTTAGTAGTCATCCAACTGATGAGATCTTCCACCACCACGGAAATAGACAAGGTTACCCCTTGTCACCTATCCTATTTGTTCTGGTCATGCAAGTGTTTCACTGCTCGATTGACTTTGTTGCATGGCTTGGTTTGCTGGCTCCGGGAAGTCGTGGCGCTTGCTGCAACTCCTCATACGCTGATGATACAGTCATTTTCTTCAACCCTACTCAGAGTGATAGCGAAACCATCAAGGAGTTGATTCATATCTTTGGCGAAGCTACTGGCCTTCACATGAACATCCTCAATATTGCTGCAACTCCATCCAGGTGTGGGGATGATGAATGGCAGCACGTGGTTTGCCCTATCAAAGACTTTCCCATCACCTACTTAGGTGTGCTTCTTTCCATCTAAAAATTGAGGGCTCGAGATCTACAACCCAAACATTCTCCCGTCACCACAAAGCAATTTGAGACTGTTGGGCGCTGCTTAAATGCAAGTTATTTGCTTGGCTTGGTGCCGCAGATCACTGCTGGACTAGGGAGTGTCGCTTGCGATATGGACTCTCTGATAGCTGCGAGTGAAATGATCTCCCATTTGTTGCTGCAATGCCCCTTCGCCAAGCAAATTTGGTTTCACACCCTCTCCAAACTAAGGCTGCAGTACATGCATGCATTCCAGGTCCAGATGAGGAGTTCAACTCATGGTTCAAGTCTGCCACCATGATAGCTGCCCCTTATCTTCTCAAGGCTACCAGTTCCATCATAATTATGTTGTTGCGGAGAATTTGGAAGTCTCGTAATTATGCGGTCTTCAATAGAAACAATCACAGTCATCTGGACCTTCTCAATCCTCGAAGAAGCTCACCTATGGATTAAGAACCAGGTAGGATTCTCGAAAAGTGCACCCTTGTTTTCCCGACCGGAGGAAGTATACCTTATTAACTTTTTGGCTAATTAATGCGGCTTGTTTTTCTGTTTTGAATGGAGAGAGTAGTTTTTTTTTGTTACAAACCGCATCCTCAAGTCTTTTTTATGGCCCAGCCCATCCCGGCGAAGGAGGTACTAGGCGGTTCGGTAATCCACGCGATAAGCGGGCAATGGGAAACGGCCTAGATGCACACACCAGCGGTGTCGACTTCCCAAGTTCGGCCCACTGAGTTACAATCCTTGAGTCTGAGGCATGTTGGCATGTTGGCAGCTATCTTTTGGTGCGCCCACAAATTGGAGAGATGATTGGGCATGGCACTATGAACGAAAGGGCATATTCAGTGTTAGATCAGCCTACAGAATGTTGGTTGAGACCAGGAAAAGACGAGAGGATTGGCTCGACGGCAGTGGCGAAGGACGAAAAAAATTAAGGTAGGGCGAACTTTGAATGATGCAAATACCAAATAGTCCTAAAAAGTAGTAATATCTCAATACAATAATTTTTTATTATAAGTAGAATCTAAGAAAACATACCAATAATGCCAACTCAACAGCAAAGCTTTGCATCTTCTTAAAAAAATATGATGTAATTCAAATAATCAACACGTTTGTTTATCCCTCGTTCGATGCGCAACTCGATTTTGATTATTTTTGTTGCTATAAAATTCCTTTCAGTTGTTGATGTCGTCACGGGTAAACCCTATGTCATCTTAATGGAGTAATAACGCGGTCGGAGAAAGTATTACTCGTCTTTAAAATATCTAAAAATCTTCAATTCTACAAGTATGTATAATGAATAACTGGAGCTTATCTTCTATATACTAGGGTGCATTCAATGATAAATCTCTGTAATACAAGCAATATTATTCACATTGAATCTAGAATACGAGTTTATATTTGGAGGTAAAAATAGTCTATGTTTTTGCCTGTAATCGATTTTGCGCAGTGTTTTTACTGAAACACGCGTAACTTTCTCATACGGAGTCCGTTTTCAATGTATGACCACTCAAAATTTTCAGAAAAAACACACGCATCTAAGTGTATTCATCAAAAATCAAGGTAGGGCGGCTGCCATACCTTGCCCTACTGGGAGCTCCGCCCCTGCTCGACGGAGTTGTTGCACATTCTAATTCAGAGAAGCAAAACAAAGAGTGGACATCTATTTGGAAAGTACAGGTACCATCAAAGCTGAAGGTTTTTTTTTGTGGCGATTGGCGAGACAATCGTTGCCGACAGCGAAGACAAGGCATAAGAGGAATATGGCGCAGAACCCGTGTTGTGACATATGCGGAGCTGCGGTTGATACCTGGCGCCATGTTCTGCTGGATTGCACGATGGCAAGGTGCGTCTGGGCGCTCTGCGACGAACAGATCATTGAGCATGTCAGCATGATTTAGGAGAGTGATGCGAAACTGTGGATTTTTGAGGTGATGGATTCATTAAAGCATGACGAGTTCATCTCAGTTTTAGTGACAATGTGGGCGATTTGGTATGCAAGACGGAGAGCAATATTTGATGATGAATATCAACGCCCTTTGTCAACCTTTTGTTTTATAAGAAACTTCTTGCAAGATCTGGAGAGTATCAAAGACGTGAAGCAAGCAAAGAAAGTTCAGATTAAGGGTAATCTAACCAAGTGGATTGCACCGTCTCTGAATATGGATAAAATCAACGTCGATGCAGCGTTGGATAAGACATCAAATAAGGGTGCTATGGCTGCAGTTGCCCGGGATGCGAATGGAATTTTCCTTGGTTGCATGTCTGTTGAAGGGATTATGGATCCTGCAACCTTGGAATGCATGGCTTGCAGGAAAGCTCTTGCTCTGGCGATCGATTTAAATCTCCATCACATAAAAGTCGCTACAGATTGTCTCGAAGTGGCAAATAGCCTTGGTGCTATAGAAGCTGATAGGCGACGTTTTGGCACCATCGTACGTGAGTGCCAGGAGTGGGCGAAACAATTTCAAGAGAATATTTTCTGCCATGAAACGTGAAGGTGTAACGAAGAAGCTCATATGTTAGCTCGTTTTGGTACGTCAGAATGATCTGGCTTTTAACGCCACCTGTGAACATGTGTATCCCTAGTTGTATCACTAATTAAATAAAAGGGGTGTGTGATGCTAAAAAAAAAAAGCTATCTTCTGGTGCGCAAGGGTGACACCAACACGATCACAGCAATTCCATAAAAAAAAAAACACGATCACATCAATCTGTACCAGGCGGCGGCGAGGGCGACGGGGAGATAGGAAGGACGGAGAAGGAGGAAACCCTACCGCAGGCGTTACCCCACCCCCTGATTCCTCCAGATCCGGTTGGCGGCATGGCGATGCGCTCTCTGGTCAGGAAGCTGAGGTTCCCCGCCTGTTTCCAGCGGGTGGCGCGCTCCAGCCGCGTCGCCTCCCAGGTTCACTCCGTTCCCGGCCCGTCCCCCACGCTCAGCAATCGCTGCTGCGTTCGTTCATATGCCAATCGTAGGCCTAGGGTAATGGCATGGAAACATGCGCAGACAAAGTCCCAATTGATCATTGTGTTCATTCTGTGAAAGGCAAAGTTGGCAAATAAAATGAGGAGGTAATTTTAACTCAACGGTCTAACCCATGAGAATTTGTAGCCGTGTCGTCAATTTAGTTCGAATCAAGCACTTCCTGTATGAAACAATCTGCAGATACGCAGGCCTCTTTATTTTCTAGGGAAAAGGTAGGAGAACTACCGATCACCATCACTTAAGGGTGCTGAACAAGTAACTATAGTGCTCCAGCTAAGCAGAACCGATCAGGAAGAAAGACGGTAGGTTTATGTAAATGCATGGGAAAGAAAAATTACTCTATAAATGATCTTCATTGGCCATAAAAAACTCTTATCTATTGCTTTAGATATCGTTGCTTGAGAAGTAATGTTCCTGTGCGAGAATGCTGCGGTTCAAATGGAAGGAAAATAGCAAGGAAAAAAAATTGAGTTCGTCCTGGCCAGCGTCCCCTCCACCCCTGCCGGCCCCATGGAACTGTGCTCTCTTGTCGCAACAAATCCTGCGCAATTTCACCTGCTGCATGCAGATTCCTCCTTTGCCAGCCTTTTTGGATTTTTAAGCCGTAGGATATGTCTTATTTCTTAAGGTCTCTGATCATGTATCATCATGTACCAGATAACTTATTTGTTTAGCCTGTTTGTAATCACACACCACAGTAACACAGTTAGCACGATGACACTGCCTTTTCATTTACAGAGGAATTTCCAATTGATCATTGTGTTCATTCTGTGGAAGCTTCAGAGACAAACTTGGCAAATAACACGAGGAGCTAATTAACTTGAATGGTAAATTTGTAGCCTAGCCGTATCGTCAAAGTGGAACACCTCTCCTCCCCCCGCGTCGCCCTCCTCTGGCGACCAAGGGGGAACCCTAGCCGCCGCCACCTCTAGTCCCCTCCCCCTCTCTCCCCTGTCTCGCCGCCGCCGGAGGGGGGCCGGCAAAGCCGCGCGCTCCCCGGGGAAGGTGGCGGCGGGGAGGTTCTTCCCTCCCGCGTCCCTGGTGAGAGGGAGCTCACTCGGGCGCGGAGACGGCGGCGGGCGCGACGACGGTCGACGGACGCGGCGGCGGACTTGGCTGTCTGCGGACGGAGCGCGGTGGCCGAGCGAGTTCGTGGCGCTGTTGTGGTGCCGGCGGGCGGAGCGGGCCTTCCGTGCCAGATCTGGGCCACGAGGGGAAGCGCGGCGGGCTGTGCCGCGGTGGAGCCTCTCCGGCAGCGCGGGGGGCGGCCGGTGGTGCTGCCCAGGTCCGGGGTAGGTGCGGCGGTTTGCCGGGGCAGTGTCCCCTGGCAGCGGCGGCGGCCGTGACGTGGAGCTCCTGGTGCTGCGTCGGTTTTTGATGGGTTGCCGGGGCGACGGGCCCGGGCAGCGGCAGCGTGGAGTTGGACCCGTGCGGCGGCTGAGTTGGCCGCGTTGGCGGAGGAGCCTGCCGGAGGCCATGGTGGCTGTACTGCTTCTGGGGGCTACGGCGTTGGGCCGGTTTGGCTGTGCGGTGGCGGCTGGTGGTGCGGGGAGTTCATGCCTGCGGGCTTCGGCGTTCGTCCTCGAGCCCCGTGTTGGTGTTGTTCGGCGTCCCCTCTATGTGGCGTTCCGGCGGCGCCCACGGCGATCTTCGGCGGTACTCTGTTGGCTTCGGGCTGTGCTGCCCTCTACGCGTCGGCGGCTACAGGTTGGCCTGGAGGTTGCTCTGCGGTTGCGAGTGGTGGTTTGTGCCGGTCCTTTTTGGCGGGCGCGTGGTCTTGAATCTCTTCGCTGGGCGAAAGCTCTGTCTTGGCCGCGGCCGGCCAGGACCGACGACGGTGACGCCTGTGGGCGCCACATTCTTCTTGAAGGCGTCGTCGAAGCGGGTGTTTCTTGTTCTCCGCTCGGGCTCTCCGGGGGAAACCCTAGATCCCTCGCGGGATCGGGCGTGGGCGGCGCTCTTGCGTCGCTTTGCCTCTTGGGGCCTCGCTTTGGATGTCCACCGGACAAAGGGACTCGTGGTGTGTTTTGGTGGTTTTCGGCGGAGGCGGGTTCGTCTTCGGCCAGGTGGGGCGCGGCCTCGGGGCCGGCGTGGTAGTGGGAGCGGTGGCTCCGGTCTTTCACCTCCGCCTGTTGCGTTGAGGTGTGGTGTCGACCTAGCTGGTCGTCGACCCGTGTGGAGCGCAGCCTCGGGGTTGGCGTGTGGTGTCGTGTTGTACGGTTTTTCGGCCAGTTTTCCTCATAAACGGGCCAACTCTTTTCTCCTATATCAATGAAAGGCAAAGCTTTTGCCTCGTTTCAAATTTTTTTTTATTTTGAAGCGCCTGTGTGAAACATTCTGCAGACAGCAGGTCCTTTAGCTCCTTTTCCTACCATACTAGAACTCTTTATTTTCTATGGGAAAAGGTAGGGGATGTGCCGATCATGATCAGTTAAGGGCTGCTGAACAAGTAAGACTATAGTGCTCCAGCTAAAGCAGAACCAATCAGGAAAAAGACAGTATGTTTACATTTTTGCACGAGATAGGCCATAGAAAAATTCTCATCTTTGATTTATATATCCTTGCTTGAGAAGCATGAGCCTGTGCCAGAATGCTATGGTTCAAATTGAAGGAAAATACCATGAAACCAAAAAATTAGTTAGTCCCAAGTTCTTTTAATTGCTTAGGTTGCTAGATTTACGCTTTGATAGAACTAGCCATCTTGAATGGGTTGTTTAGTTGATAGAAAGTTTTCTTTAAATAGAAAGAAGCAGGAGCTGGCTGTGGGTTTTCAGTTCAGAATCTAAGGGTGTGTTTGGTAGGTCGGGTCTACTCAGAAAATCTCCTCCCAATCGAGATTTTTGGGCCATCCAGTGTTTGTTAGGTCGAATTGGCCGAACTGGGCAGTGCCCACCTCGCACGAAAATATGCTCTCAGCCCTGCCCGATAGAGAAGCCCAAATCGAGCTTCTCTCCTCATCCCGGTTGAACTCATCCCGCAGAAAACTGTAGCGTGGCCCCGCGGCACCCCAAGACCCCCACCCCACAGCTCATTCTCCCCCAAATCCCCCTCTCTATCCCTGCATCGCACCGCACCGCACGACGACCCAGCGCCGTGGCCGAGCTCCTCTCGCCGCTCACCTCGTCGTCGAGACATCGACCGCCCGCCACTGCCTCCGCCTCGCGCCGCCATGGCCTCGGCCGGCCGCCACTGCCTCGGCCTCGCGCCGCCATGGCCTCGACCGGCCTCGCGCCGCCATGGCCTCGTCCGGCCTCGTGCCGCCACGGCCTCGGCCACGCGCCGCCATGGCCTCGACCGGCCTCGCGCCGCCATGGCCTCGTCCGGCCTCGCGCCGCCATGGCCTCGTCCGGCCTCGACGGCCTCGGCCTCGTGCCGCCACGGCCTCGGCCACGCGCCGCCTCCCGTCGAGTACCTGCCACGGCCTCGCACCGGCGGCTCCTCTCACCGGCGGCTGTCCTCTCGCCGGCGGCGGCTTCTCAGGGACCCGATTGCTTTTCGTTTTAGCTTCTAGGGACCTGATTTCTTTTAATTTTTCTGTTCGAGGTTCTTTGTGTAAAAAATCGGACCAGCTCGGTTGAGCTCAGATTGCCTCACCAAACACTATCTCTGTTCAGCATGTGTGAGCACACCCAATCTGCCAAACGTGTGATAAAATCTCACCTGAACTTGTATAAGGTCAGCTTGTATGGGTTGAGAATGCCTTTCTCTAGTGACCCGGGCTAACAAACACGCCCTAACTGATGCTTCTGATCATCTTTTCCGTCTTTTTTTTTTGAACAAGATCTTTTCCGTCTTAATGCAGTACTTCAGTTAGTGGGTTATCAGTTCAGAATTTAACCAATGCTTTCAATCAACTTTTTCATGTACTTCAGTTATTTGGTTTTCAGTTCAGAATTTTATCAATGCTTTCAATCAACCTTTTCATATACTTCAGTTAGTGGTTCAGCTGAAACCGTCTTTTTCCACGTGACTTAACACAACACATTACCATCTGATATTTTCTTCAATCATTCAACTGCAGGATAAGATGAGCAGCACCGCATTTGCGAGAACTACTGACTCTACTGCTGACCGTGTTGAAAGTTACGATGAGATGCTCCGGTCTTTCCACGAGAGGCTGGAGAAAGAAGCACGGTACGTATAAAGCACTAGGCATGTTTTTTCTGAATGCTCATAACTGTGATTTGCATGACTGATCGTTGTCATGCTCTTGGAAGGCGGCAACGGAGGTCAGTGTGGAAGGCCATTCTTGGTGCTGAAGCTGCCGCCCTAGTAGTTGCTTATGGAGGGCTTTGTTACATAGCTGACAATAACAGGGTTTAATTAAACGGAGCAGCTAGCGACCATACTTATGGCTATTCAAAAGCACTTTGTTAACGACCTGTGTTCTGTAAGCGCAACTGGCATCTCGTGCTATATATACACTGTTTCTGATGGAAGCGACATAACCGGTGATAAATTATGTTTTGTGGCGGCCATCTGTTGGTAACATGTTTGCTGTGTTATATTCATCACCTGTGAGTCGTTCTTAGTCGATATCAGCTCTGTTGAACCTTGTTATGCAGTGATTTATCCTGGGTTGTATATGTCTTAAAGATGTGGTATTTTCTTAATTAACAAAGTGAAATTGGGATTCTTCATGAACTTTCTGATGATTTCAGCTCAACTTTCCAAGTTCGTGCAGTGATTAGTTTTTACTCTCTCCGTTCCTTGATATAAGGTGTATAGTTTTTTGAAGATAGCTCTAAAATATAAGTTGTATTGCATTGAACCACTCTTGTGAACATTTTTTTACGGATTTGTTTGCATTTTCTTAGCTAATGCAAACTTCTCTACTTTATCACATCAATAATTCAGGGGTAATCTTGTCCAAAACCCGTGTAAGTTGCCCTTAAAATGTTTTTCTTAATTTCCGTGCTAAAAACTATACACCCTATATGTAGGAAAGAGGGAGTATTTTGGCCGACCACGCTTGGAGCTAGTCAAGTGACATTGAGGGTGTACCACTAAGTGTAGCTACTCCGCGTTGCAAGCAGCCGCCTCTCTGATTACCTGGATTGCAAACTTCAAATAATTCAGGAATTAATTTTTTCTCTCTCATAGGACCTGTATACCGGAGTGCGCCAAGCATCATCCCCGAAGCTTTTTGCTCCCCGCGCCAACTCATACTTCTATTATCTAATAAATAGATTTGCCTAACTTTCCAAAAATCATGCCAACATGAAGAGTTAAACCGTCTATGTTTTACCAAAATAGGTCTGTGGAGAACATATTTTAGCCTGATTTTTTTTGGCCATAACCGCCCACCACTCCCCAATTTCCATCACCATTTACATAATAAATTTGTATTCACTGATAGGGTAACAGAGACATACTGTAGACACCCCTTATCACCCATCCAAATATCTCTCTTCTATGGACACCAAAATAATGGTTAGTCCCCTAATTCTTTGTCATGAACACCAAAATGAACGTAGGGGTTAAAAGTATGTTATGTCCCTTCAATTTTTTTTTGTTTGGAAAGGACGAATCCATGCCTTCCTTTCCCAGACAAAATGCGTGAGGGAGTGTAAGTGTATGACATATTAACTTTTTAGTAAATTAATGTGGCTTTTTATTATTGAATGAAGAGACTAGAGAGTACCTCGTTTTTTTTTTTGGAGATGAGAGAGTACCTCGTTGGTATAATGGCTGAGCCCACGCGGCAATAGGTAAGGGCCCAGAGCCCAGATGCACACCTCGGTGTCGTTGAGCCAATTCCCCAAGTTGGTCCCACAGCGTTACAATCCTCGACTCCGAGAAGGTTTCCAGTTGGGTTCGATCGGCGTGCCCTATTTTCTCAAAGGGCGACACGAAGCGAGGGCGAGTTAGGGAGGAAGGAGAAGTAGAGCAGGCGTTCCCTCACCCACCCCCGATTCCTCCAGATCCGGCTGGGAGCATGGCGATGCGCTCTCTGGTCGGGAAGCATCCCTTATGTTGGGAGGGACTCATGATCTAGTCTCCAAAGAAACAGGCGCAGCTTCGAAGCAACCGGGGTCTTCCACATCTTGCTCCAAAGCTTCCCTTCTGCTGCCGTGTTAGAGGAAGCGGGTCTATGCTCCAACTAGTCCTCCCTTCTCTTCTTTGTACGAACTAGCATCCGGTAGACCGATCGAAAGTTGAGAATATCCGTGCGATCGTAGTGCCAAGCCCATATATCCTCCTGTCTGCGAGTGCTCAGGGGAATTTTACAGATATGCTCGGCATTCATTGGCAGGAAGAAGTGATCCGGTCTCTCCTTATTCCATGTGGCAGAGCCAGTATTGATGAATTCACCGACTCTCACCGGTGGTTCCTCCCTTGGACACGCCACATGTCTCATCATATGATCCCTTGGAATCCATTTTTGGTCCTAGACATGTGTATTTGCTCTAGTGCCGATTCTCCCAATAAAACCTTGTTGCATAACATCTCGTCCTTCCAAAAGTGCTCGCCAAACTTGAGAAGGATGGGAGCTAAAAGTGGCATTAAGAAATCAGTGGAAGAAAAATATACCGCCTTGAGGATCCTGGCGCTTTAAGAACCAGGGTTTTGCAGAATCCTCCATGCTTGGTGGGCTAGAAGGGCCAGGTTTTACTAAATTAATGTGGCTTGTCCTTTTTTTTTGAATGGAGAGACTAGAGAGTACCTCGTCCTCCAGTCATTTTGGTAATGGCCCGGTCCACGCGGTGACTGGGGTACTTGGCGGTTCTGTAATCGACACGGGCCCAGGACCCAGATGCACACAAAAGAGGTGTCGCTGAGTTCGGCCCGGAGTTAGAATACTTGGCGGTTTCCAACACGGTCACAGCAATCTGTACCAGGCAACGGCAAGAGAGGGAGGAACGAGAAGAAGAAACTCTAGCGCAATGAAGGTTACGATGAGAGGCTCCGGTCTTTCTTCGAGGAGATGGAGAAAGAAGCACGGTATGCACAAAGCACTAGACTAGTTTTTCTGAATGCTCATATCTGCGACTTGCATGATTGTGATCGTTCTCACGTTCTTCTCCTTGTCTCCCCCCTTGGAAGGCGTCAACGGAGGTCGCTGTGGAAGGCCGTTCTTGGTGCTGAAGCTGCCGCGCTAGCAATTGCTTTTGGAGGGCTTTGCTATATAGCTGACAATAACAGGGTTGAAATTCAGGGAGCAGGCACCAATCATCCGGATTAATTACTACTACTAATAGCTTATTACTATTCAAGAACACTTTGGTAATGGCCTGTGTACTACAAGAGCACTCTGCTGCGTGCCGGACACCCGTTTTAAATTTTAATGTGTTCGCTGTGTTATATTTGACACCTGTTATATACACTCTGTTTCTGAGGGAAGCGAACATACCGCGGTTGATAAATTATATTTGTGACGGCCACCCGTTTTAACGTGTTTGCTGTGTTATATTCGACATCTGTTAGTTGTAACCACTACAGGTTGTCCTTGGTCGATTTCAGCTCTATTGATCCTTGGTTATGCATTTATTCAGCTCGCAAGTCTCTTCTTTTTGTTTGACACAAATGTGGTTTCAAACTTTCTTCCGGAAGTGTGTTTTTGATTTGTTTCTTTCTAGTATTTCAAAGCAGGTAACCAGAAGGAGAAATACGAAATACTGATTGCCATGATTATATATTTCCAACAAAATTTAAGAGAGGTGCATGATAATTGAGATGAGATTCACTGAATATAGTAACTTTTTGAGAAAATCTCCAATTTGGTCTACGAAGTTGTCCTGAACTTGCAAATCGTAAATTTTGGATCAAGAAGTTGCCCTGCGCGAGCGTTTTGGTCATTCCGTCACGGCCAATGTAAGTTTGCCGACGTGGCCAATTTTTTTTTGCAAATTGCCCCCCAAAAAGTGAAACCGTCCACTAAAAAATTAGAAAAAACAAAATTTTAGAGGACAAAATTTGCAAAAAAACCAATTGGCCACGTCAGCGAACTAAGTGACCAAAATACAACTTCATGACCATAATTCACGATTTGCAAGCTTGTGACCAAAATGCGCATCCGGGGCAACTTCAGAGATCAAAGTGGGGCTTTTCTCTAACTTTTTTGAGCCATGAACTATAACCATTGTAGACGAGGAGTATGAGTTAGATTCATGAAAACCTCAAATTAACAAAAGTTAGAGCATCTCCAGTCGCGTCCCTCAAACCGTCCCCCAAAGGGATTTGGGGCGCGCCGGACCAAAAAAGCGTTCCAGCCGCGTCCCCCAAAGCCCTTTTTTGTCCGGCGCGCCCCGATACGGTGTCCGGCGCCCCGAGCCGGTCCCCGTCCCACGAGGGACGCTCCGGGGACGCCGGACACAACGAAAGCGAGGCGGGGAGTGGCGGGGCCGACCCGTCGGCGGCACAATTAATTTTAACCTAACCGTCGCCTACCTCGCGACGGAAGTTATTGGCGCGCGGCGACGGTGCAGTTCCCGCGGCGACGGTGCGAGTTCCCGCAGAGGGTGCGGCGACGCGTCCCGTCGCGCCTAGCTCGCGTGCCGGCGTTAATGAGCGCCACCGCTCATCCGCCCCTCCGGCCTATAAAAGGGGCGCCTCTCGTCGTCCCTCTCACACACAAACCCTAGCGCCTCTCTCCCAAACCCTAGCCGCCACCATCTCTCAACAAGACTCGCCGCCATGTCTGGTAGAGGCGGAGGCCGACCTCGCGGCCGCGGCCGTGGTCGTGGTCGTGGTCGTGGCCGCGGCATAGGCTGAACGATCGCCGTCGCCTCCCGCGCCGTCGTCTTCATCGTCGGAGATGGACGTGGAGCCGGACGTCCTGTTCGAGTTTGTCCACGTCCTCAAGGGCGACCCGCGCGGCATCCAGAGGCTGCCGGACTCCTTCGCCGAGTACGTCGGCGGCGTACGCCCGCACACGATGCATCCGCGGGAGCATTCGTGCGGCTACCGCCGGTGGATCGTCGACGCGATCTACGACGCGCGCGGCAAGATGTACCTCAACATCGGCTGGGAGAAGTTCGCGCGCCACCACAGCCTCCAAGCCGGCTTCATCCTCGTGTTCTCCTACTTCGGCAACAGGGACATGAGCATCAAGGTCTTCGACGAGAGTCGCTGCCGCCGGGACTACCACGTCGACGGGGACTCCCACGACGACGAAGCACCGACTCGGAGGACGACCGAGTGTTGTTTCTTCGCAGCGAATACGTGCACGGAGGTTTCGCTCGTTCGCCTCATCGGTAGAACCAACAAGGGCACCATCCTCCCGCTGGATTTTCCAGTTTAGGTGACCGGGTGTGCCTCGGAGTGTTGTTTCTTAGCGAGCGAACACAGGAAACCGCCGATGCACGGCCTAGTTAGGTTTAGTTTATTTGCAATATTTTATATTTGTGTCCACCATGGTTCAAACTATGTATTAGTTTGTGGAAAACCATGTTCCAAACTATGTCTTCGTGTAAACCACGTTCCCAATTATGTATTAGTTTGTGGAAATTGAAATAAAAATGCCAAGAAAAATTATTTTAAATGTTTGGGGGCGGCGTTTGGGGGACGCGGCTGGGGAGCGACGCCCCCCAAACGCGGCACGAACAAAACACGTCCCCAACCGCTCGATCCGGCGCGGTTTGGGGGACGGTTTGGGGGACGCGACTGGAGATGCTCTTACTCCTCGTCTACACCTACAGTGATCACTCCCTAAAAAACCACATACAGTGATAACACATGTGCCCAAAGTTTTTTTTTTTACATGCACACGTGCCCAAAGATAGGTGTGCTGCGCAGTGGACATGGAGAAAAAACATCATCTGTCTCGTCTCTCGTATCAGTACCCATATTCGTCAAGTCATCACAAATAATGCAAGGTAAATGAACACTATCTCTGTTCTAAAATATAAACCTTTTTATATTTTGGAATGGAGGAGGTAAAAGATGGTCATGAATACTAACTGGTACAGTGCTCAACAGGGGCAATCTTGACATAAGAATTGTATTATCCACCGGCAGGAGCTGAGGTGGAGCCGCAGCAGGAGCTGATGATCTCCACCGGCGAGATCAACGACCCTGGGGGCTGACCAAAGTCAACTGGGCGCAGCCGCCGGAATTAGTCGAAGATCGTATGTGACTATGTGAGTCTTATTTAGCATCAAACTAGCAAAAGTGCCCGTGCGATGCACCGGGTGAAACAAAAAATCAAACGATGTAAAAGGATTATCAGTGTTGACACTTCTTCTCTTTGTCACCATCGTAACATTTTCTCATATTTACATAATTTGTACCTAATAAGCTTAGATTCTAGACCGAACCTTGCACTGACTTGTAATACCTCAAACTGGTTATATTGGTGTGCCCATTTTGAAATTTTTTTAAGATATGAATTCAAGTGAATTTATAATTAGTACAAGCATAATATTTTTCTAATGGATCCAAAATTTAGTAAAAAAAACATCTATACAACTCAAAATTTACATGAATGTATGCCTCGTGTGTAGCACCGGGTTAGATGATATGGGACACAATGATGAAGTGTTAATTTATCGTACATTTACTTTGTGGGTCTTACTTCGTACAATCATTTTTTACGTATATCGCTATAACAATTCGGTTAATACCCTAAGGGCATGTACAGTGGTTTATAGGTGGTTTTGGTGATGTGGAGGAAAGAGAATGATGAGAAAGAGGGAGGCTGTCTGTAAAGTTACAAACAGTCTGTAGGCTTCTTACAGACGCCTTACAGACAGCATTTTTGTTGTTGTATGAATGGTGTCTATAACTTATACTCACATGTGTCTAGACCATTGTACAGGCCCTAATAAGGTTTGGTTGTGATGGTGAGATACCCTGTCGCTAGATTGCCTTTTCTGTGCGCCGCCGCTCTCACTCACGAGAGTATCTCCTCCTCTGGCTACGCGGTGAGCGGCCATGCTCCGGCTCCGTCGTCTTGGCCGGGCGCTCGGTCACACGCCGCCAACCAAGCTGCTCTTCTCGCGGGCGTTCTCCTATTGTGCCCCCTGGATTTGCTTGGCCGTCGTACATCGACGCCTGACCACATATCGCTCGAGCCCTCGCACAGCTCTTCCGTGAGATGCACGCCGCCAACTTCTCCTCTGCGTGCGCGTCGCCTAGGGCGTCGTCATCGCCAAGCCGGTATCCTCCGCATCTACCCCGACCGCTCGATCGCGCCGAGATTTCCAGGAATTCCCCTTCCGCTCTTCTCTGCATCTCCCTCTTTTCCAAATTCGTCTGAGAATTCCTTCCGTTGTATGGGCTCCGGTCTGCTCAAGTGCTCCGTCCCCGGCCGGCGAGCCTCCAGAATATTTGTTCTCGGGGACGGCTTGCAGATTCCAGTAAACTAACCTATTTAAACCAGATGGAGTCGGTTGAACTTAGCGATGTGGGATTATTTCGAGCACAAAATATCCAGCTTATCATCTAGCGTTTGGATGGGACGGTAACAATGAATTTGCAGTCGCGTGCGTGGGAATCAGGCCCAGCAACACAGCCACATGGCCCAGGTATGATCGGACAGTTCGGAGCCGCACATACGAAGCCTTCACAGCGACGATCGAACCGTTTTTCACCAATGAATCTTTATTTTGACTTATCGGTGGCAAATCCTGTAATATTTTCTGATTTGCGCTAGCGATTCAGGGCTAGAATTGGAAATAAAATGTCGGACCAAGTTACCTCCGTGCAGGTGCGGAACGAGAACAGAATCGAAACGTTATCACTTACCCGTGGCGGTGGTGGGTTATTTGCTGTGTGGTGGAAGGGCAAAATGGTCCAAAATATTGTTGGACGAAAATTTTGGCAGAAACCTTAGCTCCTTTATTATTAGGTATAGATTTCACTAGATATTTGTTTGGTGGGGGTTCATAACCATAGCAGGCGAACAATCTCATAATAGTTTGGAGTGACTCGAAGCTTTCAGAACCACATTTAGATACCAGTTTGATAATTTGGGATAGAAGATTCACAAAACCCGAGGCTTCGTCGTTATTACCTTAATTTAATATAGCCTACTATCTAATTAAAACCAGCCAAGCCCGTATAGCTCAGTGGTAGAGCGTCAGTCTTGTAAACTGAAGGTCCGTAGTTCGATCCTGCGTGTGGGCACTTATTTTTTTATGTGGTACTCTTTTTATTTTGCATTTTGTGCTACTCTTTTATTTTATTCCCAGATTCTCCGTCTCACTTTTTTCCATAAAAAACTTTTTTGGTTTTCAGCATAAGTTAAATGTTCCAGAGGCTTTGACGAGACTTGGCCATATGTTCGTTCAAGGATCATTAGTTATCATGTGGTTTCCTTAAATGTAAATCTCGACGGGTTTTTTTTGAAGTGTTGTCCATCCTAAATTGTGAGAACAAAGAATCACCCAAAACGCATGTTATCAGGCTTGTAAACTGAAGGTCCGTAGTTCGATCCTGCGTGTGGGCACTTATTTCTTTATGTGGTACTCTTTTTATTTTGCATTTTGTGCTAATCTTTTATTTTATTCCCAGATTCTCCGTCTCACTTTTTTCCATAAAAAACTTTTTTGGTTTTCAGCATAAGTTAAATGTTCCAGAGGCTTTGACGAGCCTTGGCCATATGTTCGTTCAAGGATCATTAGTTATCATGTGGTTTCCTTAAATGTAAATCTCGACGGGTTTTTTTCTGAAGTGTTGTCCATCCTAAATTGTGAGAACAAAGAATCACCCAAAACGCATGTTATGAGGCCATTATTTTTTCACCTAACCACTAGAGGAAGAAGATCATGTGGGCGTCGAAACGACCCGAAAACAGAAACAAACAACTAAGTTGCCGCCGCAGCCACTGCCGACATAGTTGAGTTGGCGATCTGGGTGAGCGGAATTCCAGCAATTAAGTGTGCATGGCCATAGATATGTTGGGAGTAGCATGAAGCCCAAAGCCTCGTGTGTCGCAACTCGCAAGGGAGCGTGTGGCGCCGTCGAGCGCCAGGGGAACAGCTAGCAGGGAAGGGTGGAAGTGGCGTTCGCAGCGACCTCGATTGGAAGAGATGGGGACGACCAATACGGAAGGGAAGGGTGCCGGAGCGGATTGAGGAGGTTGGGGCGCGGCGATGTGGGAGGATGGAGGGGGCTGGAGTGGAACCATGAGATCGAGGGGTGACCATGGCATGCTGGACTCGCTTGCGCCTCCAGGTCGCTCATTGCTTAATTATACATTTTTGCCTCTAAATCCTCATCGATGCGCTCATTGCTGATTGAAGCTGACCCCTCAAGATTTGATTAATTCGGCCTATATGCTAATAGTTAACTCCCGTGGCTGTAGATTTGGCTGCTTAGCGTGTATTTTCTGGGTGTGTTTGTGTTGCAAGCCGCATACATTCATCCTCATAATTTCAGTTTTCATAAATAGGTAATCAGGGGAGAAATTAAAGGTGCTATTTTTTATCCTTTTCCTAAATAAATATAAATATTGTTGTCTAATATGGAACAAAAATCAGAGGCCTTTTTTTTTCTTATCTCACTAATTAAGGAGAACTGAACAGGAACTCTCACACCTCATCAATCGTCCGGTATGAAATACGACAGCCTAGATGACACAAAATCCAACATTGCTAAGAACACAAGCTGCATATATAAATAGTTAAATACCACCAAAACGAAAGTAGTCGTCGAGATTGTCAACTAGTGGATCAGTGAGTCCCATTTCACTGAAGAACGATCACACAAAAAATGCACGCAGCCTTCCGAAGCCCACACAGCCCATGCAAAGCAGTAGACCCTTCACCTCGTACTCGTAACTATGATCATAACGAATTCTCAAAAAAAAAAACTATGATCATAACGAGCTTTAAAAAGGCCGTGCGCAAAACTGAGTGGTCATGGAGAGAAAAAGTTACATTTTCGGGGTAAAAAATGTAGGTTCACTTAAAACTAAATTTTATGTATGTTACATGGGGGCACATTTTGGATAGTCAAAAACCTATTTCGCCAGCTAGAAACCAAACATATTTTTATTTGGAGATATGAGAAAAAATGTGTTTTCTCTGATAATTTACTTACATTAATAACTAAATTTAATTGCCTGGCCAAATACATGTGTAGAATACATGAACTATCTGTCGCAACGCACAGGTATTTTGCTAGTTATTATACATCTTGCAACAACTCCATCTACTTTAGCAAACACATACAGTTCATGTGAGTTAAGATATGGCTTCCTCGTAGAAACATTTGAAGGTCGAGAGAAGAGACCATGCCACGGTCACTTGAATCTCACAGGGGCCAACCTTAATTTTCCGATGGCTTCTACCATTCTTCTTTGGCTTCAAACTCAGATAATGTTCCACCTTACCATTTATGTCATTAGTATGCAACGCCTTCAGAGTAAGCATCAACTTTGATTTCTTAAGGTTTTCCCCGGGTGGAACAAGTTCGACGCAAATAACACGGCGCGAAAGCTTGATCTTGCGGTCATCATCCATTGGCAATTTACCATCTTCAAAGGCAAGCATCACTATGTCCATCTCGTCAATGTTGGAGGTCTTGGCAGTAAATACGCCTTGATAATCACATGGCCATCTCCCCCTAATGACTTCCATATTGACCGTGGCCTCGACAGAGTTGAGGATGTGACCAAATGTGAACTTTAGTGTACTAAGCTTGCTTGTCCCAACAAGATTGGTCACGTAGGATATACATGGGCCGTTGCAGGTGTAACAAAGTGCTAGAAAGCTTAAATCTCTGTCCTCGGACTCAACGGCGCCTTTCACTTTAAGATCGACCTCAAAGTACACAGGGTGAACATTCACCACAACGGCACGGGTAGGGCCAGTTAGTGCTAGATAGGGATCCTGCATGCATTTGAATTTTGAAGTGACCAGACCCCAAAAAAATAATGATGCATATATAATTAATACGCACTCCTAACCGAGACAAATTAAGTAGGAGAAGGTGTACAAACTAACCTCCTCTGTAATCGATTGAAAGTTATCTCTTTGCCGATGGAAGATAATATTACGGTTATGATCCACGATATCGCGTGCTGCTACCATGCCGTAGACGTGAAGCGGCCATTGCAAGCCTCCCATTATCTCCTCGACTTTCACCGAGAAGATCTGCAAGGTGGATTGCATATCTGCGAATGTGCAGCGACGGTCGGTGAAGCTCATGGGAGAGATAGAGGCTGCATGAGTCGACCCAATAGCACTAGTGGTTAGCGATAGGAGGGGGGAACAATCAAAATTACGGCAGTAGCTTAAATTAAAGCAGAACTTGAGAGACGCGCGTGAAGAGATGGATCGCATTGGGGGGCTGCATGCGTGCTTACTTGTGTCCTCGTAGGAGCCGCATTCAGCAGCGAAATTGTTGTTCCAGAACAGGCGGTAGAGACGAGCTTCGTAGGCCTTGGGATCGGTGCGGGACTCCTCGGGTTCAGATTCCCGCTCCTTTTTGCTCCTCGCACCAAACGCTGCCAACGCCTCCTCACCGCCCATATTCAGCGCCGGAGCTTTCTCCCCCTTCGCCTTCCTTGCCTCTGCCTTGCCGATCTAGCTAAGCCGCCGGAGCTTTCTTCGCCTTCCCTCGCCTCTGCCTTACCGATCTAGCTTAGCTTGCGTTGCCGTTGCCGCCTCTCCTCTCCTCCTCTGGCCTCTGGGTTTGGGTAGAGTCTGGAGTCTGGACCCTGGTATAAATAGCGATTGGGGCGGGTTCCAAAAGGCCGACACAGATTCCTCACGGTATATACGTACGCTCGAGGCTCGACGGTGCCCCTGTCCGAGCCGGAGTCCCATACGAGCGCCCGGCTGTCTAGCTGTATCAATCGGGTTGATTAGTTCTGTTTTGTATCTCCACTCGGACGAATCTATCTACACAGAGTTTGTCATGTGCGTGTTCGTAATGTGTCCGTATGTATGTACGTATATTGAAACATCGAGCATAAAGAAGGGTCGAGAAGAGCAGATCGATCAATTTCACGGCAGGCAATCCAGGCATGCAGACGTGGTACGTCACCTCACACCCCGCACCCAGTTGCAAAATCCATACACGTTCAAGTCACAAGGCAAGGGACCGGCTATGTGAGAACCAACTTGTGGAGAGCTGTGTTTCCAGGAGACCAAAAGGAGGGATTTTGATCAAAGCTTTATAAAAAAAATTGCTCCACATCGTTTTGATAAATTTGCTTATGTGCCTTCGGAGGGGGCGTCTGGGGGCTTGCTGGTCCGTTGGATAGGCAATGCATTTTCATGGGGACTAAGAGCATCTCCAGCCGCGCCCCCTAAAGCGTCTCCAGAATAGATTTGGGGTGCGTCGGACAAAAACAGTTTCCAGCCGCGTGCCTAAAAGCCTTTTTTTGTCCGACATGGCCTGATACGGTGTCCGGCGTCCTGTTCACTGCTACACAGGGGACGCTCCGGGGACGCCGGACACAACGAAAAGCGAGGCGAGGCATGGCGGGCCCACGTCAGCGGCACATTGAAGTTTAACCTAATTGTCGCCTACCTCGCGGCGGTGCAGTTCCCGCAGAGGCGCAGCGAAACGTCTCGTCGCGCCTAGCTCTGCATGCCGGCGTTAATGAGAGTCACCGCTCCCCCGCCTCCCTCCGGCCTATAAAAAGGGTCGCCTCTCATCGTCCCTCACACACACAAACTCTAGCGCCTCTCTCCCCAACCCTAGCCGCCACCATCTCAAGAGTCGACGCCATGGCTGGTAGAGGCAGAGGACGAGGTCGCGGCCGTGGTCGTGGTTGTGGCCACGGCAGAGTTGCACACTCTGTTGAAGATATGCCCAAGAGACAATAATAAAATGGTTATTATAATATATCTTTGTGTTTATGATAAATGTTTGCATACCATGCTATAATTGTATTAACCGAAACATTGATACATGTGTGTTGTGTAAACAACAAGGAGTCCCTAGTAAGCCTCTTGTATAACTAGCTTGTTGATTAATAGATGATCATGGTTTCGTGATCATGAACATTGGATGTTATTAGTAACAAGGTTATGTCATTAGGTGAATGATATAATGGACACACACCCAAATAAGCGAAGCATAAAGATAACGTCATTAAGTTTAGTTTGCTATAAGCTTTCGATACATAGTTACCTAGTCCTTCGACCATGAGATCATGTAAATCACTTATACCGGAAGGGTACTTTGATTACATCAAACGCCACTGCGTAAATGAGTGGTTATAAAGATGTGATTAAGTATTCGGAAAGTGTGAGTTGAGACATATGGATCAAGAGTGGGATTTGTCCACCCCGATGACGGATAGATATACTCTGGACCCTCTCGGTGGAATGTCGTCTGATTAGCTTGCAAGCATGTGACTGGTTCACAAGAGATGACATACTGATGCGCGTAGATGTACACGTCCGTTGGGAACCCAAAGAGGAAGGTATGATGCGCACAGTGGCAAGTTTTCCCTCAGAAAGAAACCAAGGTTTAATCGAACCAGGAGGAGCCAAGAAGCACGTTGAAGGTTGATGGCGGCGGGATGTAGTGCGGCGCAACACCGAGGATTCCGGCGCCAACGTGGAACCTGCACAACACAACCAAAGTACTTTGCCCCAACGAAACAGTGAGGTTGTCAATCTCACCGGCTTGCTGTAACAAAGGATTAACCGTATTGTGTGGAAGATGATTGTTTGCAAGAAAACAGTAAAGCAAGTATTGCAGTAGATTGTATGCGATGTAAAGAATAGGACCGGGGTCCACAGTTCACTAGAGGTGTCTCTCCCATAAGATAAAAGCATGTTGGGTGAACAAATTACAGTCGGGCAATTGACAAATAGAAAAGGGCATAACAATGCATATACATGATATGATAAATATAGTGAGATTTAATCAGGGCATTACGACAAAGTACATAGACCGCCATCCAACTGCATATATGCCTAAAAAATCCACCTTTAGGTTATCATCCGAACCCCATTCAATATTAAGTTGCAAAGCAACAGACAATTGCATTAAGTATGGTGCGTAATGTAATCAACAACTACATCCTTAGACATAGAATCAATGTTTTATCCCTAGTGGCAATAGCACAACACAACCTTAGAACTTTCTCATCACTCGTCCCGGTATCAATGAAGGCATGAACCCACTATCGAGCATAAATACTCCCTCTTGGAGTTAAGAGTAAAAACTTGGCCAGAGCCTCTACTAATAACGGAGAGCATGCAAGATCATAAACAACACATAAGTAATAGATTGATAATCACCATAACATAGTATTCTCTATCCATCGGATCCCGACAAACACAACATATAGAATTACAGATAGATGATCTTGTTCATGTTAGGCAGCTCACAAGATCCAACAATGAAGCACAATTAGGAGAAGAGGACCATCTAGCTACTGCTATGGACCCATAGTCCAGTGGTGAACTACTCACTCATCACTCCGGAGGCGATCATGGTGATGAAGAGTCCTCCGGGAGATGAATCCCCTCTCCGGCAGGGTGCCGGAGGCGATCTCCTGAATCCCCCGAGATGGGATTCGCGGCGACGGCGTCTCTGGAAGGTTTTCCGTATCGTGGCTCTCGGTACTGGGGGTTTCGCGACGGAGGCTTTAAGTAGGCGAAAGGGCAAGTCAAGGGGCGGCACGAGGGCCCCACACACCAGGGCGGCGCGGGCCCGGCCCGGCCGCGCGGCCTCGGCGTGGCGGCGCCTCGTCGCCCCACTTCGTTATCCTTTCGGTCTTCCGGAAGCTTCGTGCAAAAATAGGACCACAGGCGTTGATTTCGTCCAATTCCGAGAATATTTCCTTACTAGGATTTACTGGAACCAAAAAAGCGAGAAAACAACAACTGGCTCTTTGGCATCTTGTTAATAGGTTAGTTCCAGAAAATGCGTAAATACGACATATAATGTGTATAAAACATGTAGATATCATCAATAATGTAGCATGGAACATAAGAAATTATCGATACGTCGGAGACGTATCAGCATCCCCAAGCTTAGTTACTGCTCGTCCCGAGCGGGTAAAACGATAACAAAGATAATTTCGAAGTGACATGCCATCATAATCTTGATCATACTATTGTAAACATATGTAATGAATGCAGCGATCAAAACAATGGTAATGACATGAGTAAACAAATGAATCATAAAGCAAAGACTTTTCATGAATAGTACTTCAAGACAAGCATCAATAAGTCTTGCATAAGAGTTAACTCATAAAGCAATAAATCAAAGTAAAGGTGTTGAAGCAACACAAAGGAAGATTAAGTTTCAGCGGTTGCTTTCAACTTATAACATGTATATCTCATGGATATTGTCAATATAAAGTAATATAACAAGTGCAATATGCAAGTATGTAGGAATCAATGCACAGTTCACACAAGTGTTTGCTTCTTGAGGTGGAGAGAAATAGGTAAACTGACTCAACAATAAAAGTAAAAGAAAGGTCCTTCAAAGAGGAAAGCATCGATTGCTATATTTGTGCTAGAGCTTTTATTTTGAAAACATGAAACAATTTTATCAACGGTAGTAATAAAGCATATGAGTTATGTAAATTATATCTTACAAGTTGCAAGCCTCATGCATAGTATACTAATAGTGTCCGCAACTTGTCCTACTTAGCTTGGACTACCGGATCTTTGCAATACACATGTTTCAACCGAGTGTCACAAAGGGGTACCTCCATGCCGCCTGTACAAAGGTCTAAGGAGAAAGCTCGCATTTTGGAATTCTCGCTTTTGATTATTCTCAACTTAGACATCCATACCGGGATAACATGGACAACAGATAATGGACTCCTCTTTAATGCATAAGCATGTGACAACAATTATTATTCTCATATGAGATTGAGGATATATGTCCAAACTGAAACTTCCACCATGATTCATGGCTTTAGTTAGCGGCCCAATGTTCTTCTCTAACAATATGCATGCTCCAACCATTAAGGTGGTAGATCTCTCTTACTTCAGACAAGACGGACATGCATAACAACTCACATGATATTCAATAAAGAGTAGTTGATGGCATCCCCAGAAGCATGGTTATCGCACAACAAGCAACTTAATAAGAGATAAAGTGCATAAGTACATATTCAATACTACGATAGTTTTTAAGGCTATTTTGTCCCATGAGCTATATATTGCAAAGGCGAATGATGGAATTTTAAAGATAGCACTCAAGCAATTTACTTTGGAATGGCGGAGAAATACCATGTAGTAGGTAGGTATGGTGGACACAAATGGCATAGTGGTTGGCTCAAGGATTTTGGATGCATGAGAAGTATTCCCTCTCGATACAAGGTTTAGGCTAGCAAGGTTATTTGAAGCAAACTCAAGGATGAACCGGTGCAGCAAAACTCACATAAAAGACATATTGTAAACATTATAAGACTCTACACCGTCTTCCTTGTTGTTCAAAACTCAATACTAGAAATTATCTAGACCTTAGAGAGACCAAATATGCAAATCAAATTTTAGCAAGCTCTATGTATTTCTTCATTAATGGGTGCAAAGTATATGATGCAAGAGCTTAAACATGAGCACAACAATTGCCAAGTATCACATTATCCAAGACATTTTAGAATTACTACATGTAGCATTTCCCAATTCTAACCATATAACAAATTAACGAAGAAGTTTCAACCTTCGCCTTGAATATTATGAGTAAAGTCTAAGGACATATTTGTCCATATGCAACAGAGGAGCGTGTCTCTCTCCCACAAAGTGAATGCTAGGATCCATTTTATTCAAACAAAAACAAAAACAAAAACAAACCGACGCTCCAAGTAAAGAACAAAAGATGTGATCGAATAAAAATATAGTTTCGGGGAGGAACTCGATGATGTTGTCGATGAAGAAGGGGATGCCTTGGGCATCCCCAAGCTTAGACGCTTGAGTCTTCTTAAAATATGCAGGGATGAACCACGGGGGCATCCCCAAGCTTAGAGCTTTCACTCCTCTTGATCATAGTATATCATACTCCTCTCTTGATCCTTGAAAACTTCCTTCACACCAAACTTCAAGCAAACTCATTAGAGGGTTAGTGCACAATTAATAATTCACATATTCAGAGGTGACACAATCATTCTTAAAACTTCTGGACATTGCACAAAGCTACTGGACATTAGTGGATCAAAGAAATTCATCCAACATAGCAAAAGAGGCAATGCGAAATAAAAGGCAGAATCTGTCAAAAACAGAACAGTTCGTAAAGACGAATTTTAAAATGGCACCAGACTTGCTCAAATCAAAAAACTCAAAACTAATGAAAGTTGCGTACATATCTGAGGATCACGCTCGTAAATTGGCAGATTTTTTCGAATTTTCAACAGAGACTTGTGACAGAATTCGTGACAGACAGCAATGCTGTTTCTGCGCAGCGATCCCAAATATAACATCAACTTTAACATAGAAACTTTACTTGGCACAAAAACATGATAAGGAGAGGTTGCTACAGTAGTAAACAACTTCCAAGACTCAAATATAAAACAAAGATTGCTGTAGTAAAAACATGGGTTGTCTCCCATAAGCGCTTTTCTTTAACGCCTTTCAGCTAGACGCAGAAAGTGTAAATCAAGTAACATCAAGAGTAGAAGCATCAACATCATAACTTGTTCTAATAATAGAATCAAAAGGCAACTTCATTCTCTTTCTAGGGAAGTGTTCCATACCTTTCTTGAGAGGAAATTGATATTTAATATTACCTTCCCTCATATCAATAACAGCACCAACATTTCGAAGAAAAGGTCTTCCCAACACAATAGGACAAGATGCATTGCATTCGATATCCAAGACAACAAAATCAACGGGGACGAGGTTATTGTTAACCGCAATGCGCACATTATCAATCCTCCCCAAAGGTTTCTTTTTAACATTATCAGCAAGATTAACATCCAAATAACAATTCTTTAATGGTGGCAAGTCAAGCATATCATAAATCTTTTTAGGTATCACAGAAATACTTGCACCAAGATCACATAAAGCATTACATTCAAAGTCATTGAATTTCATTTTAATGATGGGCTCCCAACCATCTTCTAACTTTCTAGGAATAGAAGTTTCAAGTTTTAGTTTCTCTTCTCTAGCTTTTATGAGAGCATTTGTAATATGTTTTGTAAAGGCCAAATTTATAGCACTAGCATTAGGACTTTTAGAAAGTTTTTGTAAGAACTTTATAACTTCAGAGATGTGGCAATCATCAAAATCTAAATCATTATGAGCTACAGCAATGGGATCATTGTCCCCAAGGTTGGAAAAAATTTCAGCAGTTTTATCACAAGCAATTTCAGCGAGTTTTAGCAATTTCAGTGCAGTTTTGTACGCTTTGCACTAGGAGTAGAAACATTGCCAACACCAATTATTTTACCATTGATAGTAGGAGGTGCAGCAACATGTGAATCATTATCATTACTAATGGTGGTAATAGTCCAAACTTTAGCTATATTATTCTCTTTAGCTAGTTTCTCATTTTCTTCTCTATCCCACCTAGCACGCAATTTAGCCATTAATCTTATATTCTCATTAATTCTAACTTGGATGGCATTTGCTGTAGTAGTAATCTTATTATCAATATCATTATTAGGCATAACTTTCAATTTTAATAGATCAACATCGGAGGCAAGTCTATCAACTCTAGAAGCAATAATATCAATTTTATCAAGCTTTTCCTCAACAAATTTGTTAAAAGCAGATTGTGTACTAATAAATTCTTTAAGCATAGCTTCAAGTGTAGGGATTCGTTGCATAGAAAACAAAAATTTTCCTACCGCGAGAACGCAATCCAAGCCAAGATGCAATCTAGAAGACGGGAGCAACGAGGGGATGATCGAGACTCACCCTTGAAGATTTCCAAAGCCTATAAGAGTAGGCTCTTATTGCTGCGGTAGACGATCACTTGCCGCTTGCAAAAGCGCGTAGAAGATCTTGATCACGGTGCCACAATCGGGCAGCACCTCCGTACTCGGTCACACGTACGGTGTTGATGAAGACGACGTCCTCCTCCCCGTTCCAGCGGGCAGCGGAAGTAGTAGATCCTCCTCGGAATCCCGACAGCACGACGGCGTGGTGGCGGTGGTGGTGGAGAACTCCGGCGAGGCTTCGCCTAAGCGTATGCGGGAGTTGTATGTGGAGGAGAGGTGCTAGGGTTTGGGGAGAGGGGGCTTGGCCGGCCACAAAGGGGGCGGCCAAGGTTGTGGCTTGAAGTGGCCGGCCCCTCCCCTTGTCCCTCTTTTTATAGGTGGAACCCCCAAGAGTTAGGCTACAAGTCTTCGAATAAGACCCCAACCCAATACTTGCCTAAGGTGGGAAACCTTCCCAAGGGGGGAATCCCACTCAAGGTGGGATTCCCACCCCTTCCTTGGGGGTTGGCCGGCCAACCATGAGGAGCCCACACGGGACTCCTCCCCCTTAGGGTTTGGCAGGCCATGCTAGGTGGAGTCCCTCCGGGACTCCACTTTCCATGGTGATTTCTTCCGGACTTTTCTAGAACCTTCTAGAACCTGCCATAAATGCACCGGATCATTTCCAAATTTGGAATATGACTTCCTATATATGAATCTTATTCTCCGGACCATTCCGGACCTCCTCGTGATGTCCTGGATCCCATTCGAGACTCCGAACAAAACTTCGAACTCCATTCCTTATTCCATATCTACTTAAACGACATCAAACCTTAAGTGTGTCACCCTACGGTTCGTGAACTATGTAGACATGGTTGAGAACTCTCTCCGACCAATAACCAATAGCGGGATCTGGAGATCCATAATGGCTCCCACATATTCAACGATGACTTTAGTGATCGAATGAACCATTCACATATGATACCAATTCCCTTTGTCACGCGATATTTTACTTGTCCGAGGTTTGATCATCGGTATCACTCTATACCTTGTTCAACCTCGTCTCCCGACAAGTACTCTTTACTCGTACCGTGGTATGTGGTCTCTTATGAACCATTCATATGCTTGCAAGCTATTTAGACGACATTCCACCGAGAGGGCCCAGAGTATATCTTTCCGTCATCGGGATGGACAAATCCAACTGTTGATCCATATGCCTCAACTCATACTTTCCGGATACTTAATCCCACCTTTATAACCACCCATTTACGCAGTGGCGTTTGGTGTAAGCAAAGTACCTTTCCGGTATAAGTGATTTACATGATCTCATGGTCATAAGGACTAGGTAACTATGTATCGAAAGCTTATAGCAAATAACTTAATGACGAGATCTTATGCTACGCTTAATTGGGTGTGTCTATTACATCATTCATATAATGATATAACCTTGTTATTAATAACATCCAATGTTCATGATTATGAAACTAATCATCTATTAATCAACAAGCTAGTTAAGAGGCATACTAGGGACTTCTTTGTTGTCTACATATCACACATGTACTAATGTTTTGGTTAATACAATTATAGCATGATATATAAACATTTATCATAAACATAAAGATATAAATAATAACCACTTTATTATTGCCTCTAGGGCATATCTCCTTCAGTCTCTCACTTGCACTAGAGTCAATAATTTAGTTTACATTTGTAAAGATATAACACCTTGGCTTTCTGGTGCTTTATCATGTATTGCTCATGGGAGAGGTTTTAGTCAACGGATCTGACACGCTCAGAAACGTATGTATTTTGTAATTCATTTGCGTCTCAACGCATCACTCATTCCCAAATGAGTCGGTATTAAATATGTTTGGTCTTCTGGTGGAACCTTAATTCCGTGGTCTGAAATATGTCACTAATATTGTCACACACAATATAGCTTCAAAGTTCGACTGCATCGGAACTACACCAAGTTCTCAAAGAACCTCTTGACTTAACATCCTTTGTCATTGTCAAAACAATGACATACTCTGCCTTCTTTTGTAGAATCCGTCACAATATTTAGAACTCTTCTAAATCTAGCATAGACAACTTCTAGCTCATTGTGCTACCTTTTAAACAACACTTAGTCTAATTTGAGATTGAAATTATATTTTATATGTGACAAAACCAATATCGGTGTAACACCTTACAGCGATTTGTTTGTCATTTCCTCATACAAAACTATATATATATATCCTTAGTTCTTCTAAAGTACTCAAGGATATTCTTACTTGTCGTCCAATGATCATCATATGAATCATTCTGGTATATGCTCATAACACTTTATAGCACATGACATCCGATTGTGTACATATTATTCGTGATATATAATCACTCATGTGTTTTTACTCATTGAGTGTCAGATACATTCAAGTCTTGTTAAAACTTAACATGACAAGAACATTTTCTTAATATTTATATATTGAACTACTTCAATATCCATTCTATGTACTTTGACTTAAACTTATTATGTGTTTCAATCTATCTTCATAGATCTTGACACTAAATATGTTTCAGTCCATATCCTTTCATTGAAATTAATTTCTCAATGAAACCTTTTAATCAAGTATATAATTACATCATTTATAACCAACTATATGTCACCTACATAAAGTATTATAAATATGTCTCAGCGCTCCCACTTAATTTCTTGCAAATACAAACCTCTTCATCGTCTCTTGATAAAATCAAAAACTCTTTGACTATTTCATCTGGTGAAGATTCCAACTCCGCGATACTCACTTCATCCAATTGAAGTTTGTATACCTATCTAGTATTCTATGGATAGGCAAAACTCTTGGTTGTATTTTGTATACACCTTTAATACATACTTCTGATAAGTAATGTATTTTTCCATCCTACTAGCATATCTCATAAAAGAAATATATAGTGATTACTAGAATAAACCACATAGACTATAAGCATTGCTACGGAAGATCTAATCTTATCGTAGTCAACTCTTTGAACTTTGTCGTAAACAATTTTTCGACAAGTCGAGCTTCTTTAAGGATATTTCATCCAAGTCTATAGATCCATTTACTTTCAAAAAGTATTCATCTATTATGGATTTCATGGCGCATGGCCATTTTAACGGAGTCAGGGCCCATCATAACTTCTTTGTTTGTAGTTGGTTTATCATTATTCAAAATCAATCCTTTGTTCACAAATCATTTATTTGATCACAAAGTAAACCATACCTACAAGGTTCAATATGTACTTCGATCTCCATGGCTAAAACACTTTGTAGTCATGGGAGCCATGATCGTCGTGGCCGCTTCCGAAACAAATTCTGATGCTGCGCTACTCTGATCATTATGCTCAGGTTCATAAACCTTATCAAATTATATTGTCCTCCCACTCAAATACTTCACTAGAAACAATTTCTCGTAAATAAGAAACATTGACAAACACTTTTGTCTTTGTCTCGTGGGAAGAATTCCCAATTAAATCTCTGGGATAACCAACAAAGACATTCATCCGATTTTGGTTGTAAACTCTTAGACCAAAATTTAAAGAAAGACTATTAGGGTTTATACCCATACCATAACTCGTATGGTGTCATTTCAATGGATCATGATGATGCTCTATTCAGTGTAAAAGCGGTAGTCACTAAAGCATAATCCACAAAAATATAATGGCGTCATAATATTTTAT
>NC_061510.1:14121730-14171762 GCF_022539505.1 Lolium rigidum
GCTCCGCTCGATTTTTGGCTCCTCCGACGCTCCGCTGATGCAGTATCTTCGGAAACCCTAGGGCGGGGACCCCGCAGATCTACCCCTATAGCTTTCTCCGTGTGACGGTGTAACAATGGATTTTTTTATTTGCTTTGGTTTGTTTAGCACATATGTACATGGGAAACCATAGGGTGGGCTTACTTTACCATAAAATAGGCTCCATTTTAGCCGTACTCGGGAGTTTGCACATACGGATCCTGGATTTTCACCAAGTGCTGGCCCATGTCCGCGAAAATCGTCAACGCCGGGTACATGCAAGGTTAGCCAAACCCTACATCACACTTGTGCACATATGCTAGGGACATATGCAATTTTTTAAGCGGTTCCGACGCTCCGCCGATCTGTATCTTCGGAAACCCTAGGGCGGGGACCCCGCAGATCTACCCCTATAGCTTTCTCCGTGTGACGGTGTAACAATGGATTTTTTTATTTGCTTTGGTTTGTTTAGGACATATGTACATGGGAAACCATAGGTTGGGCTTACTTTACCATAAAATAGGCTCCATTTTAGCCGTACCGGGAGTTTGCACATACAGATCCTGGATTTTCACCAAGTGCTGGCCCATGTCTGCGAAAATCGTCAACGCCGGGTACATGCAAGGTTAGCCAAACCCTACATCACACTTGTGCACATATGCTAGGGACATATGCAATTTTTTAAGCGGTTCCGACGCTCCGCTGATCTGTATCTTCGGAACCCTAGAGCGGGGACCCCGCAGATCTACCCCTATAGCTTTCTCCATGTGACGGTGTAACAATGGATTTTTTTATTTGCTTTGGTTTGTTTAGGACATATGTACATGGGAAACCATAGGTTGGGCTTACTTTACCATAAAATAGGCTCCATTTTAGCCGTACCAGGAGTTTGCACATACGGATCCTGGATTTTCACCAAGTGCTGGCCCATGTCTCGCGAAAATCGTCAACGCCGGGTACATGCAAGGTTAGCCAAACCCTACATCACACTTGTGCACATATGCTAGGGACATATGCAAGTTTTTAAGCGGTTCCGACGCTCCGCTGATCCGTATCTTCGGAAACCCTAGGGCGGGGACCCCGCGGATCTACCCCTATAGCTTTCTCCGTGTGACGGTGTAACAATGGATTTTTTTATTTGCTTTGGTTTGTTTAGGACATATGTACATGGGAAACCATAGGTTGGGCTTACTTTACCATAAAATAGGCTCCATTTTAGCCGTACCGGGAGTTTGCACATACGGATCCCGGATTTTCACCAAGTGTCGGCCCATGTACTGCGAAAATCGTCAACGCCGGGTACATGCAAGGTTAGCCAAACCCTACATCACACTTGTGCACATATGCTAGGGACATATGCAAGTTTTTAAGCGGTTCCGACGCTCCGCTGATCCGTATCTTCGGAAACCCTAGGGCGGGGACCCCGCAGATCTACCCCTATAGCTTTCTCCGGTGTGACGGTGTAACAATGGATTTTTTTATTTGCTTTGGTTTGTTTAGGACATATGTACATGGGAAACCATAGGTTGGGCTTACTTTACCATAAAATAGGCTCCATTTTAGCCGTACCAGGAGTTTGCACATACGGATCC
This sequence comes from Lolium rigidum, assembly GCF_022539505.1. NCBI lineage: Eukaryota > Viridiplantae > Streptophyta > Magnoliopsida > Poales > Poaceae > Lolium > Lolium rigidum. The sequence goes on from NC_061510.1 coordinate 14,123,341, forward strand.
CGGATTTTCACCAAGTGCTGGCCCATGTCTGCGAAAATCGTCAACGCCGGGTACATGCAAGGTTAGCCAAACCCTACATCACACTTGTGCACATATGCTAGGGACATATGCAAGTTTTTAAGCGGTTCCGACGCTCCGCCGATCCGTATCTTCGGAAACCCTAGGGCGGGGACCCCGCAGATCTACCCCTATAGCTTTCTCCGTGTGACGGTGTAACAATGGATTTTTTTATTTGCTTTGGTTTGTTTAGGACATATGTACATGGGAAACCATAGGTTGGGCTTACTTTACCATAAAATAGGCTCCATTTTAGCCGTACCAGGAGTTTGCACATACGGATCCTGGATTTTCACCAAGTGCTGGCCCATGTCCGCGAAAATCGTCAACGCCGGGTACATGCAAGGTTAGCCAAACCCTACATCACACTTGTGCACATATGCTAGGGACATATGCAAGTTTTTAAGCGGTTCCGACGCTCCGCTGATCCGTATCTTCGGAAACCCTAGGGCGGGGACCCCGCAGATCTACCCCTATAGCTTTCTCCGTGTGACGGTGTAACAATGTATTTTTTTATTTGCTTTGGTTTGTTTAGGACATATGTACATGGGAAACCATAGGTTGGGCTTACCAGGAGTTTCCACATATAGATCCTGGATTTTACCCCTACAGTCTATAATCTGCCTGAGTTTTGGGACCATTCCCACCCTCCGATGCTCGATTTCTGACGACACACAATAATGATACACTTAAGAACTTGAGACCCACACACGTTACAAAGCACTTAAATAACTAGACCCACACACAAACCAAAACACTTAAAGAACTAGACCACACACAAACCAAAGCACTTAAAGAACTACACCCACACACGAAGCAAAGCACTTAAAAAGTACACTACTAACACACAAACCAAAACACTTAAAAAACTAAAGCCACACATGAACAAAGCACTTAACACTGGGTCGACACATGACCCGTTAGACACACGGACTCGACACACACACATACTAATCAGTTCTCGAAATCTTCGTCCTCGCTAGGGGTGTCCTCTGAAGCGGTACTTGAGAGGTACGAAAACCACCGTTCATCATTTTCCCCCCATGTCGACGCCTCTCCTTTGGCGTACTCCGCGTCATATTCGGCCCTCCTCTGCCGCTTTCCCGCCCTCCTCTCTCTCTCGTACGCCCTGCTTCTCCTTCCGGAATGCGTGCGTGGCCGCGACGTCTCCGAGATGGTCTCTGCGCCACTGTGCCATGAACTGCTCGTCCGCCTCGGTGGTATCAATCCGCCGCTGGCCATCTCTGAACCGCTGCGCTTCACCCTCTGAGCGAAGTAGCGGCTCAGTAGAGAGACTCTCGGCTTCCGTCAGAGACCTGACCTCCGGGAAGTTCAATTCGTGGCGCGACCGGCCAAACCTCCAAGCCGCAACGTCGTATGCGCGGGCAGCAGCCTCCTTCGTGTAGAAGGTGCCGAGCCACACACGCACACCACCGGCGGAGATTTCGGACGCGAAATGGCCCGCAGCCCGCTGGCGAACGCCGATGAAGCCCGTGTTGCTACGGCGACGAGGAGCCATCTCGACGGCAGCTGAGCTCAGAGGATTCTGTGGTGTTTTTTGGATGAGAGAGTTGATGAGGAGAGAAATGTTGCTGCTGATGTTAGTGTTGAGAAGACAAGGCTATATATAGGACGACGAGGGCTGAAACGGCGGGAATAATTGGCGGGAGAGAATGGGTGCGAGAAGAATGGCGGGAGGGAAGGAGGGGAGAAAAATGGCGGGAACCTGTGCCGACGGCCTGGCCGTCGGCCTACATAGGAAAGTGGCGCGAAAAAATGGCGGGAGGGAGGAAAATTTGGCGGGGAATCTGTGCCGACGGCCTGGCCGTCGGCCCACATCACGCCGTTTGCCACCTGCTGACGCCGTTGTCGGTGGCTCTCTGCGGCCCCACCATATGTCCATGTGCCGACGGCCAAATTGTGCCGACGGCGGCCGTCGGCTCTGATGGTTCTGTGCCGACGGCCAAGCTGTTCCGACGGCTACTTTGCTGGGCTGACGGCGAGCGAGGCTGTGCCGACGGCGGCCGTCGGCACAGATTCTGGCCGTCGGCACGTCGGCGGGTTCCCGTAGTGGTACAGGAATCCGGCTCGGACAGGGACAAAGTCGAGCGTGCGTGTACGTATATATATACCGGCCGTGAGGAATCCGTGGCGTACTCTCAGGAGCCCGCCCCCATCGCTATTAATACCAGGGTCCAGCATCTAAGGTAGATCGGCAAGGAAGGCAGTAGCGAATATGGACGTTGAGGAGGATGTACTTGATGCGAAGATAGCAGCATATTGGGCGAGGAGGGGAGAGGAAAAGGAAGATGAACCCTAGGAGTCCCGCACCGACAACAATGCCTACGAGGCTCGTCTCTACCGCGACACCTGGAACCGGAAGCTCGCCGGTGAACGCGGCTCCTACGAGGACGCAAGTAAGCACGCGCGCGCCCAATATTACTCATTATATATTACCTACTTAATACTCCGTAATTACCAAATCTCTCTATCACTAACTACTACATTATATATACATCAACCGCAGCGTCTATCCCGCCAATGCGTTTCACCGACCGTCGTTCCACATTCGCCAGCACGCAACCGACCTTGCAGATCTTCTCGGTTAAAGTCGAGGAGATAATGGGAGGCTTACTATGGCCGATTGATATCTACGGTATGGTTGCCATACGCGACATCGTGGATCATAACCGTAACATTATCTTCAACCGTCAACAAGGTAACTCTCAAACGCTCACCGAGGAGGTTTGTACATTTTCTCCTACTTTATCTCACTATTAGTACCTAATAATATACATTCACAACTTTGGTCTGATAATTGGCTAACTTTATAATGTGTTTTTATGAAGGATTCCTATCTGGCACTTACCGGCCCTACCCGAGCCATTGTGGTGAATGCGCATCCGGTCTACTTTGAGATCGATCTCAAAGTGAAAGGCACTACTATGTCCGAGGACCAAGATTTAAGCCTTCTAGCAGCATGTTACACCTGTAACGGCCCATCAAGATCGTGCGTGATCCATCGTGTTTGGACTAGCAAGCTCAGTACACTCAAGTTCACATTTGGTCACATCCTTTACTCCGTCGAGGCCGCGATCAAGGTGGAAGTCATCAACGGGAGGTGGCCACGTGGTTATCAAGGCGTATTTACCGCCAAGACATCCAACATTAATGGCATGGACGTGTCGCTGCTCGCTTTTGAAGACGGTGAATTGCCTATCGACAATGGCCGCATGGTCAAGCTTTCACGCCGTGTTGTCTGTGTCGAGCTTGATCGGCCCGAAGAGAACCTTAAGAAGCTAAAGCTGATCGTTTGTCTCAAGGCACAACCTATCAATGAAAAAAATGGTAAGGTGAAACATCATATCTATTTCAAGCCCAAAGAGAATGGTAGAAGCCAACAAAAAATTAAGGTCAACTCATGTAAGATGCAAGTGACCGTGGCATGGTCTCTTCTCTCGACCTTTGGCATTTGCTAGATGTTGAAGCGAGTTGTCGCAAGCTATACGATATGGTGTAATTATTGATATGTAATACTTTCCTTGTTCCATTTTTTATAAGATAATTTATTGGTTATACATAAATTCGAACTTTGATACTACATACATCCATTCCCCCAGGAAAAAAATATAATTGTCAAAGCTCAGTTGAGATGGTTCTACTCGTAGGTGCACTTGAAGGTCGATAGAAGGGACCATGCCACCATCACTTTCATCTCACATGAGCCAATCCTGAGCATTTGCTGGCTTCGGCCAGTTTTCTTAGATGTAAAAACTACATCATCTTTCAAGGCGTCTTTCTCTCCTTCAATGTGTAGTGCCTGCCCCGAAACCTTGAGCTTTGGCTTCTTATGGTTGGCCTTCTTATGTCTTGCCATTGGTTGAGAAAATTCAACGGAAACAACACGGCGTGAAAACTTGACCTCTCCCTCATCATCTACGGGCAGTTCATCATCTGTGGAAGACATCATCAAGACTTCCAAGCCATCTATGTCGGTGGTACATGCGGTGAATACACCACGAAAACCATGTGGCCAGCTCCCACGAATGACTTGCATACTGATCGTGGCCTCCACAGAGTTGACAATGTGTCCGAATGTAAGCTCAAGTGTGCTAAGCCTGCTAGTCTCAACACGGTCAAAGACGTACGTACTAGATGAGCCGTCGTTTTTGTGGGAGACAACTAGAAAGCTCAAGTCTCTATCTTCAGATTCTATGGTGCCTTTCACCTTCAAATCAACCTCGACATCCGCTGATTGCATGGACAAGACAACGGCACGTGTAGGACCGGTTAGTGCTAGACATGGATCCTGCATATATGTCAAAGTTAGCTGAAGATCAAAACAAATAGAGTCAATAATAATATAGGATCGGTGAAGTAGCTATATGACAATATATGTAGAAACCTCATGGGTGATTGTTTGGCAGTTGTCTCTGTCGCGATGAAAGATGATGTTACGGTTACGATCCACCACGTCCCGTGCAGCGACCATACCGTAGACATGGAGAGGCCACTGTAGACCCCCTGTTATTTCATTAACTTTGACTGAAAAGATCTGTAGAGTTGCTTGCTCGTGTACATAGTCGTCATGGGTACTACTACGGTCGGTGAAAAACATGGGAGGGATAGACGCTGCATGATGGAATTGAGATCTGAGTTAGTACATTCATGGTTTAGATATGCAGTACATTCAAGGTTTCATAGGTTGTTATAACATCTTATATATTATATTATGATACTATAAGAGTAGAAACTAATTTGAAGAAAAGAAAATACACGTGCAGGAAAATAGAACTAGGGTAGAGATGTAGGCGCTTAATTACTGATGGTGTCGTAGGAACCGTGTTCGTCGCCGGCGAACATATCGTTCCAGAAATCACGGTAGAGGCGAGCCTCGTAGGCGGCTGGGTCTGTGAAGGACTCCTCGGGCGATTCCTCATCGCTGGATGCTACAAAAGCTTCCTCATGCCATTGCTCATCTCCCTCCTCGTCGCTCGCTGCTAGATAATCTTCCTCGTCGGTAGTACAGCCCAAAAACATCGCCGTGGCTACAGGGTCCGCAAGGTCACCGAGGACCTCCTCTAGTTCCATCGATCGACCTACCTGTGGACGGGCGCCCGGAGGTCTCGATCGAGTGTCGTCGCCGCCGATCTGGATTAGCCTTATCTCCTCGATTGATCCGCGCTGGGTACGTACTCAATGCAAATCTTCCAAGCGGCAGTGTTTGACGGACTACAGACTCTTAAAGGCTTTTTCTTGGGTTAATTTTAAAGGAAAGTGGAGATTGTTACGACTTGGAAATTCGAGGATTTCATCTAGGACTTCCGAGAACTAGGGTGGCTGATCTGATTTCAGGAAGCAACCTACCCACCTTCTGGCCACGTCAGTCCGTAAATCTCATTCCGTAGAAAGTCCTCCGTAGGTGTAGCATTGTTGGTGGCTGATTCGTACTTTTTAACTTTGGCCATTATAAAATAGTTTAGAACTCTCTGTTCTTGCCATTATTCTTATTGTGAAACAGGGAATCCTTAATGAGTTGCTAATTTTTTTTTTCAAAATAGAGACAATGCCCCAGCCTCTGCATCAATACATGCATACATCCGTTTTTATTAATTTATTTGACAAAAGATTATACATTAAAAACCCTAAAGTCAGCACACAACACCTACACCTGACAATGAATGAAAAACATGCCAAGGCCCTGAAAACACGAAAACCCCTCATCAACTAGGAGCCGGAAACATTGCATACCCCGAGACATCCTCTAAGTGAAACGGGAGCGCACATCCGTCTAGCAGACTCTTAGCGAGTACCTCATGCTCACGCTACAGAAGCCGTCACATCCATCGAACCGTTGAGCAATCTTCATGATAAAAACCCGCACGATCTTCGTCGTTCCTGCTGCTGACGACGCCACGACGCCAGGCAGTGCAACCTCCCTGCACACGTCCACCATCACACGCCCTTCACCGAGACCCCCCTGCACCAGGCCGCCAAGACCCGTCTCCGTCGACGTTGTAGATGAAACACCGTACCACCAGCAGACCTCTCCAGGCATAACGAGTTCCCACACGATGCCCTAGAGGGTAAGCGGCACTAACAGCGCCACCATCATCCGATCCAGGAGACCCAGATCTAGGGTTTCCCTCGAAACATGTGGAAGGAGGCGATAGATATGCAGCCACGACACCTTCAACAAGGTAACGACGTCCAAGGACACCACCATCGGCGGCTACAACAAGGTCGGATTCCGGCTCTCACCGGTCGCCCACCTCACAAACCCGCACATGCAGCCTAAGGGGCCGATCCACAGGAGTGGGGGACGTCTCCATGCCGCCCACCGTCGATCAGCCTGGAGCCCCACCACCACCGCGCCATCACCTCCACCAAAGGCAGAGATGAACGGTGGTAGTCCGTGCCGCCCATAGCCCTCGCGCCCTAAAGAAGCCGACCAGCGGCCATCGACCCAGGCGCGCATCGCCGCCTCGCCGCCCATCACGACGTCGAACATGCAGAGCCTGAGCGCCGCAGCCATGGCCCCCCGACGCAACGCCATGCCCTGGCCCAGAGGCGTGCCACCGCGTGTAAGCTCCTACAACCATTTATGGGTTTTGACGATTTGAACATGTTTATGGACCAGACTTTGAATTACTGGAAAATTCTTCTCATCTTACAACATTAATTAATAGAGTTAAATTTCACTTGGTAAACTAATTTTCTATCAATAGACACTCTCTATCTAGTAGATTTGTTAACCCTCCATGACTCCTACAAGGCTATTGTGGTGATGGTACATCTTACATATTTCAAGGTTGATTTAAAAGTGAAAGATGCTGGTGATTCAGAGGGACAAAGATTTAAGCTTGTTAGCAGTCCGCTACATTAGGAATGGCACGTCTAGATCATGTGTCCTTAATTTCTCGTCTTGCACATCCACACGCTAATAATGTACCTTCGGTAACATTGTTAACTGTGAGGCCCAAGTCGGTAATGACATCTTGGGTGGGTAATGGCCACATGGATATTTACCACCAACACAAAGAGTCTGGAAGGAAATGACAAATCTTTTCTCAAAAAAAAAAAGAAATGACAAATCTTACTTTTTTTTGGAGATAGTAATTACTTATTGTGGTTGTGTCATTTGTGTCATGCTTGTTCCGCCGTGTCATTTCCAATTACTCTTAAGCTACATCTAATAATCCCTTTGGTTTGGAATGTACCAATTTATTTTTGCTAACCGATGAGAGTTAAAGTAAGTATAGTTATACTAAACTTTTATACCATTTTATGAATTTTCTATTATATTGTACTATTAAAACAAAAAATTATATTACTTAGTTAGCATTTTGAACCACAACAATGTCGATAAACATTATTCTTCGTGATGTAGTTGCAATGTACATCATTGTAAATATCTCTCGATTGCGCTAAATTTAAAATATAAGTTATAATTAAATTCACATTTGTTTTTTTCCTTTGTGAGAAATACCCTTAAAATATACTTAAATACTTTATATTTAGAAGCTAAAAAGAATGGAGAAGAAAATCTTTGAAATCTTATTTTTTAGAGATAATGGTTTTGTTAGCGCATATGTATATTCTTATGTGCGTTCTTATATCTATTTCAATATTATTAAATGCTCTGGTCCAGATTCCAAAGCATGTGCCAATTAAATATATTAATATAGTTTTGTAGTATATGAGTAGGTAAGGAGATTTATAGAAATATCTAGAGCATATATGAGTATGTAAACATACGAAGCTTCAGTATGAACAAAGAGTTGTTCATGAAGATTGTAATTGATTTGACAAAGTATGATGACAACTTCGTCTACAAAAAAGACTACAGCGGATTGCATGGGCTTACCTTAGTTCAGAAATGTGTTTGGTCATAAATAATTGTAATCATGCATAACATGTGCATCGAGAGTGAGCGCATTAATCCAGTGCAGGATGGTAATCCATATGATTGCTAGGGACCTCTGGCCGAAGTTAATCACTAGGTGTTAGTCGAGTTTGGAGCTTTTCTTACCAGGCATCACAAAATTCATGAAGAACATATTTATCAATGACTTCAAGATGATCTAGTGAAGTATCTCTGGACGAGGAGAGGAAAGGTCACTGGTAGAAAAAAGGCCATCGGTCGCGGTTCGCAACTGCCATTGGTCGCGGTTGCGCAACCGCGACCAACTAAGCGCGACTAAAGGCCCCCCCTTTAGTCGCGGTTCCTTACGAACCGCGACTAAAGGCACGTCCACGTGGCCGTCAGCAGTCCGTCGGGGCGGAGGACCTTTAGTCGCGGTTCTCCTGGCCAACCGCGACTAAAGGCCGCCGCAGGTTTAGGGTTTTAGCCCCCCTAAACCTGGTTTCTTTTTAATTTGTATTGTTTTATTTCTTTTGTGTTTTATTTTAATTTTGAAGGAGTTTCACATATTCTACGGTACTACATACATGCATATGAATGTACAATTTCAAACAAATTTGAAATTAGAACCAAAAAGAATTCAAGAGGAATATACAATATATATTCAATATCGGATGAACATATACAATTTTGAACAAGTTTTCATACATAATTTAGTGCATATAAAGTTCTTCGTCCTCTACATAGTGTTCTCCTCTAGGATCGATGACTTCCCTCGCGAACCATCCAGCTAGTTCCTCTTGAAGTGGTCGGAAGCGAGCTTCTGGAGTAAGCGTCTTCCGGAGGTTAATCCTCTTGATGTTGTTCTCAGACGGCTGCCGCTCAGTGGTGTATCTCCGGATCCTCTCACAAATATAGTATCCACATAGATTGGTCCCCGGTGGCTGAATATCCCCAGTCACAGTTGTAGCTCTTTTTTGAATTCACCGACCTTTTGATCTACGAACCGTCTCCAAACCCTACGAGGCAAAGAAAATTAAATGAACAAGAGAGTTATTAATTAGTTACTTGATATTAGGAAATAATGAACGAAATAGGCCGATCGATATAGAGCGCAAACGAATGAAAATAATTACTTTTGCATCATTTTTCTCATGTCGGCCCGAAACTTCGGATCCATATTCAGAGAGTCGTGGACGAGAACTGTGGAGTTCTGAATTTGAATTACTAGCAGAATCCAGTGGAACCTGCGGACACGATACATGCACAGTCATGCATAACTCATCGATTAGGCACATACCATGCATGGAGTAAACAAAAGAGAATGTGCTCAAGACAGAAACACTTACCCAAAATGGTAAGGAAATAGAATATCACTTTTGAGTTCCTGTTTTATAAGAAACCGCCACAGGTCTTCGTCCACGTCGGCGGGGTGGTGTTCTAACACATATGAATTAACGATGTGTGGGTCAATGAACCCAACATCATGGATGCGCCTTATTCGCATTTCCCGCTTCTTCATTCTGCATAATAGCGTACACAACAAGATAGTTAGGACAATATATATATATATAGAATATTATTCTGCACCCCATCGCACCAGGCGCGTCAGCCCGCACGTCCGCCCAGGCCCGCGCGCACCGCACCAGGCGACGTAAAATTACATTGCATGCTCGCCCCGCACCACGATCTCCATTGCATGCTCAGTCAGCGCCGTTCCAGGCCCCCGCACCACGATCCCCGTCCACTCGTCACGCGACGTAAAATTATGTTGCATGCTCGATCGGTCCATGTCCGTTCCATGCCTGAGAATTCCCGGCCTCTGCTTTTCTCATTTGGCTGATTGACGTAATATAATACTAAGAAAGTTTGGACCGTGTGTCCTGCTAACTGATTAGAAAGCATCTATGCAAGAGAAATTAACCTCTGAGTACTAAGAAAATCTGCTAACGAGCATTGACCACTAATTCAATTTGCACTCCATCGCAAGAAAGTTTGGGCCAACCACTCACGTAGGAAATCTCAGAGGCGGTGTAAAAACTTGATAAAAGACACGATTACATAATCTTTCATAAAGCTAAGAACGATTACAACTTGATAAAGCTAAGATATTTCAGAGGTGACATAAAAGTTTAATGCCCTTAAGAATAGCAAGAATGGCCTGATTACAAAATGCAAGTTTTACATGTACGGCTAGAGTAAGAACTCCATTTGAATAACATATATATGTGTCCATACACACATGTCTTTACATATTTGAGGCATAGCGTGCATATCAAAAATAAAGGAATTAATATGTGAACATGTAATAAATTACATTAGTCGGTGCAAATTATTTAGTTACATTAGCTCCACTAGACAACACGTTGATGTCATCGTACTAGGCAGCCCGACTCTGAAGACCAAACATGCGGTGTAGCTCTACATTTCATTGTGTACCCAGGAGTAAGACACATCCCCAGTTCCACTTAATTTTTTGAACACCGCCATCTGTCCTAAAAAATGGGCAGATAATTACCATAGGAATCAAGAAGCTGGACATAATTTGCAACAATAGAAATCCATTGGAAAAAATTGGATCAGTGAAGAGAAAAGGAATGTTAACTGATAGACCAGTATGTATATAACAAGATTTAAAAGCTAGTCAGACCAGAATCTAACTAATTCATAAGCATCTAATGCTAAATAAATGAATTGATAGATTTGTAAGGATGCACAGAAACTGGAGAGAGGTGATATGGTGCAGCCTCACCTGGATCTCTACACGAACAAAAATGAGCTAAAGAATCAGCTGTGCCAATATCCTGCAACCATTTAGAATTCCGTCATATTTGAGAATGGAGGATGGAAAATAATAGATTAATAAACCAACAATGTCATCTATGCTCAAAGGCCAGCTACTGGAATATCCTCCACGGTAATATATGACCCATGTAGCATCAGGTGCAAGAACAATGTATTATGCGGCCATTTAGGATTATGTCATGTTTCAGATTGGAGTCAAAGAAATTACCACTTAAAAATCCTAGAATGTCACCTATTCTAGGCCAGGAAACTGAAATAAGCTCCACACGATTTTGCCATATTTAAAATACATTTGGCATACTTGGTCTATATCTGTCTACAAGGCAAAATCTACTAGGCTAGGAACATGGTCAAAGCTCGAAGCAAGCAACAAACATATCACACAAACTTCCATGAATTTGACATTCACACTATCATCAATTTTCATGCAAATGACAAATAGCATAACTAGGCATCTGAAAAGTAGAGAGGTATTTATGCATAACAAAAGTTATGTACAATGACAGGAAAAGCATAAAAACTGGGAAGCATGCCAAATAGAAGAAGGTAAAAGATTTACTAACAGAAGGATTTACCCAAACACATACTTCTTATTTGTACATATACCCATTTCCGAAGACAAGAGACAGCTGAAATAGGGGCATTGATGTGCTTTGTAAGCATATCATTTTCTCTTGCTGCATGTGAGTAATTCATAACATTTTAAAACTTCCATGTGAAGCCAAATAGCTAGTCATTACTTACTTGGCATGTATGAAGAGACAAAGCCAACGCTTATTACGCGACAGTATTGCCATCAAAGATATCGTTATAATATCAACCTACAACAAATTAGCCAAATGGTTATAAATGGAGTGGACATGACAAATTTGTATCTCCCAAACACATTGTTCCTGGAAAAAATAGATAGAAGAGATCTAAATTGCACCAAAACTAAAGGTAGTAATTCTAAGAAAACTACATAGACCATAGTATGCTTGACTGGGTATCAGGATCTACCTTGTCTTGGCAGCTGAAATATGATGACAGAGCTTGGATTTGTGTAAACAAACAAGTGAATATGCTAAGGTTGCAGCAACATGAATCAACACTAGACCACGATTCTCACAAGAACGGAACCAAGGTTTCTGCAAATGGGAAACGATGACATTTAGCATTCGAGTAATGATGAAAATTATCAAGGCAAGATTCTAAAAATCATGGTTGCAGGGTTGCGAACTGCTAGCAGTGACCGACAAAATTATATTGGGTTGCCACTCCGCTGAACTGAAATTAAATTAAATTAGGATGAAAATTACTTGACTTGTTGATAATTGGATTATAGAGCCACGCTACAATAAGAGGAAAATAACAATCTATTTCATGATGCATCAAAAATTACACATTGGTGACATGCAAAAAAGTGAGCCAACCAGTTCTTTAACTTTTACACGAAAGACTGCATATCTAGTCATAAGTTATTTGGTATCAACAAAAGAATAAATCCAAGGCACACTACGAGCCAGCGTTGGTGCAGATCCCTCCTGCCGCACTCCTGACCTCCGATTCCGACCGCTGCTTGCCCGCTCATTGCCGGACATGCACCTGCTTGCCGCTTGCCGCTAGCCCACTCGCTGCCGGACGTGCACCTGCTCGCCGCCGTATCTCAATTTCCTGAACTGCTCGCCGCAGGACGCACTCGACTAGAAAGCTAGAGGGGGAAAACGGGTGACATGAAGGCAGACTGGCTTTCATGTTTGGAAAATAAAATTGGCTTCAAGGTGTGGAGACCATGCATGTATGTATACAAATAATCTACTCCTAATCATGCCACTTGCAAATTATCACTCTATTTGCACTGGAAGAACAATTCACAGCTAATAATTAGTTATTGCTAGTATCCAACAAAAAGGACAACAAAGGCTCTAGAAACTGTATATAGGCAACTGCAATTACATTATCTGTACCTAATTATATAAACTGCTGTCCAATGGATCGATTGATGATATTGCAATATTCTAAATAAAGATAGTTAGGCCATGATTGTTCTGCAGGTTGTTCAAGCTAAGGAAACGTAGTGCTAGCTACCCGAAACTCACGTCCTGCTGATAAGAGGATACACCAAGCTGGATCTCGTGGCCTGGTACGCCACCCGCGCGAGAGGATACCTGAGCTAGCTTGGCAAATATGTTTCCCAGAGTGGCGCGGAGGTGAGGAATACTGACCTTTTGGGGATATGGCGCCGAGGATGGTGGAGAGCAAGCACGGGGACAACGGGCTTGCCAGGGGCACGGCGACGACGGGCTTTACATAGGCACTCCGCGCGCGCAAGCGGGACATGGGAGACGGAGAGGAACGCGTCCTCAGCTCCGGCCACGCGCGACGCCTGAAATTCGGGACAGCCGTCGAAGGAGGGGCAGGAAGGAAGTGAACCCGGGTCTCCATGGGTCGATAAAGGGCGCGGAGGCGCCGAATTTCCGTGGCGGCGGCGGCGAGGAGCCGGAGTTCGCCGGATCTGAGGAGCTGGAGGAGAGGAGCGCGTGGGGAGCTTTGGGTACCGGCAAAGAATAACCGCGGCGAGCGGGGATTAGGCCTCCCGATGCCCACGATAGAGAAAAAACGTCCAGCGTAACTTTTTTTTTTAGAAATTACAGCAGGTGGATTTTGTCATGACGTGAGCATGACATAAGGTGATGGATGTCGTTGAGCCACATCAGGAGGAGGCTTTGGGCTGGCTCGGTCGTACGGCCCGGGTGCAGAATTACTTATTCTGCACCTAGGGTGTCTAATAGAGTTTCTATATAGAGACGCGCTATTTGACTGCCTGGAGGCAGAATATTATTCTGCACCCCATCGCACCAGACGCGTCTGCCCGCACGTCCGCCCAGGCCCGCGCGCACCGCACCAGGCGACGTAAAATTACATTGCATGCTCGCCCCGCACCACGATCTCCGTTGCATGCTCAGTCAGCGCCGTTCCAGGCCCCCGCACCACGATCCCCGTCCACTCGTCACGCGACGTAAAATTATGTTGCATGCTCGATCGGTCCATGTCCGTTCCATGCCTTAGAATTCCCGGCCTCTGCTTTTCTCATTTGGCTGATTGACGTAATATAATACTAAGAAAGTTTGGACCGTGTGTCCTGCTAATATAACTGATTAGAAAGCATCTATGCAAGAGAAATTAACCTCTGAGTACTAAGAAAATATGCTAACGAGCATTGGCCACTAATTCAATTTGCACTCCATCGCAAGAAAGTTTGGGCCAACCACTCACGTAGGAAATCTCAGAGGCGGTGTAAAAACTTGATAAAAGACACGATTACATAATCTTTCATAAAGCTAAGAACGATTACAACTTGATAAAGCTAAGATATTTCAGAGGTGACATAAAAGTTTAATGCCCTTAAGAATAGCAAGAATGGCCTGATTACAAAATGCAAGTTTTACATGTACGGCTAGAGTAAGAACTCCATTTGAATAACATATATATGTGTCCATGCACACATGTCTTTACATATTTGAGGCATAGCGTGCATATCAAAAATAAAGGAATTAATATGTGAACATGTAATAAATTACATTAGTCGGTGCAAATTATTTAGTTACATCAGCTCCACTAGACAACACGTTGATGTCATCGTACTAGGCAGCCCGACTCTGAAGACCAAACATGCGGTGTAGCTCTACATTTCATTGTGTACCCAGGAGTAAGACACATCCCCAGTTCCACTTAATTTTTTGAACACCGCCATCTGTCCTAAAAAATGGGCAGATAATTACCATAGGAATCAAGAAGCTGGACATAATTTGCAACAATAGAAATCCATTGGAAAAAATTGGATCAGTGAAGAGAAAAGGAATGTTAACTGATAGACCAGTATGTATATAACAAGATTTAAAAGCTAGTCAGACCAGAATCTAACTAATTCATAAGCATCTAATGCTAAATAAATGAATTGATAGATTTGTAAGGATGCATAGAAAATGGAGAGAGGTGATATGGTGCAGCCTCACCTGGATCTCTACACGAACAAAAATGAGCTAAAGAATCAGCTGTGCCAATATCCTGCAACCATTTAGAATTCCGTCATATTTGAGAATGGAGGATGGAAAATAATAGATTAATAAACCAACAATGTCATCTATGCTCAAAGGCCAGCTACTGGAATATCCTCCACGGTAATATATGACCCATGTAGCATCAGGTGCAAGAACAATGTATTATGTGGCCATTTAGGATTATGTCATGTTTCAGATTGGAGTCAAAGAAATTACCACTTAAAAATCCTAGAATGTCACCTATTCTAGGCCGGGAAACTGAAATAAGCTCCACACGATTTTGCCATATTTAAAATACATTTGGCATACTTGGTCTATATCTGTCTACAAGGCAAAATCTACTAGGCTAGGAACATGGTCAAAGCTCGAAGCAAGCAACAAACATATCACACAAACTTCCATGAATTTGCCATTCACACTATCATCAATTTTCATGCAAATGACAAATAGCATAACTAGGCATCTGAAAAGTAGAGAGGTATTTATGCATAACAAAAGTTATGTACAATGACAGGAAAAGCATAAAAATTGGGAAGCATGCCAAACAGAAGAAGGTAAAAGATTTACTAACAGAAGGATTTACCCAAACACATACTTCTTATTTGTACATATACCCATTTCCAAAGACAAGAGACAGCTGAAATAGGGGCATTGATGTGCTTTGTAAGCATATCATTTTCTCTTGCTGCATGTGAGTAATTCATAACATTTTAAAACTTCCATGTGAAGCCAAATAGCTAGTCATTACTTACTTGGCATGTATGAAGAGACAAAGCCAACGCTTATTACGCGACAATATTGCCATCAAAGATATCGTTATAATATCAACCTACAACAAATTAGCCAAATGGTTATAAATGGAGTGGACATGACAAATTTGTATCTCCCAAACACATTGTTCCTGGAAAAAAATAGATAGAAGAGATCTAAATTGCACCAAAACTAAAGGTAGTAATTCTAAGAAAACTACATAGACCATAGTATGCTTGACTGGGTATCAGGATCTACCTTGTCTTGGCGGCTGAAATATGATGACAGAGCTTGGATTTGTGTAAACAAACAAGTGAATATGCTAAGGTTGCAGCAACATGAATCAACACTAGACCACGATTCTCACAAGAACGGAACCAAGGTTTCTGCAAATGGGAAACGATGACATTTAGCATTCGAGTAATGATGAAAATTATCAAGGCAAGATTCTAAAAATCATGGTTGCAGGGTTGCGAACTGCTAGCAGTGACCGACAAAATTATATTGGGTTGCCACTCCGCTGAACTGAAATTAAATTAAATTAGGATGAAAATTACTTGACTTGTTGATAATTGGATTATAGAGCCACGCTACAATAAGAGGAAAATAACAATCTATTTCATGATGCATCAAAAATTACACATTGGTGACATGCAAAAAAGTGAGCCAACCAGTTCTTTAACTTTTACACGAAAGACTGCATATCTAGTCATAAGTTATTTGGTATCAACAAAAGAATAAATCCAAGGCACACTACGAGCCAGCGTTGGTGCAGATCCCTCCTGCCGCACGCCTGACCTCCGATTCCGACCGCTGCTCGCCCGCTCATTGCCGGACATGCACCTGCTTGCCGCTTGCCGCTCGCCCACTCGCTGCCGGACGTGCACCTGCTCGCCGCCGTATCTCAATTTCCTGAACTGCTCGCCGCAGGACGCACTCGACTAGAAAGCTAGAGGGGGAAAACGGGTGACATGAAGGCAGACTGGCTTTCATGTTTGGAAAATAAAATTGGCTTCAAGGTGTGGAGACCATGCATGTATGTATACAAATAATCTACTCCTAATCATGCCACTTGCAAATTATCACTCTATTTGCACTGGAAGAACAATTCACAGCTAATAATTAGTTATTGCTAGTATCCAACAAACAGGACAACAAAGGCTCTAGAAACTGTATATAGGCAACTGCAATTACATTATCTGTACCTAATTATATAAACTGCTGTCCAATGGATCGATTGATGATATTGCAATATTCTAAATAAAGATAGTTAGGCCATGATTGTTCTGCAGGTTGTTCAAGCTAAGGAAACGTAGTGCTAGCTACCCGAAACTCACGTCCTGCTGATAAGAGGATACACCAAGCTGGATCTCGTGGCCTGGTACGCCACCCGCGCGAGAGGATACCTGAGCTAGCTTGGCAAATATGTTTCCCAGAGTGGCGCGGAGGTGAGGAATACTGACCTTTTGGGGATATGGCGCCGAGGATGGTGGAGAGCAGGCACGGGGACAACGGGCTTGCCAGGGGCACGGCGACGACGGGCTTTACATAGGCACTCCGTGCGCACGAGCGGGACATGGGAGACGGAGAGGAACGCGTCCTCAGCTCCGGCCACGCGCGACGCCTGAAATTCGGGACAGCCGTCGAAGGAGGGGCAGGAAGGAAGTGAACCCGGGTCTCCATGGGTCGATAAGGGCGCGGAGGCGCCGAATTTCCGTGGCGGCGGCGGCGAGGAGCCGGAGTTCGCCGGATCTGAGGAGCTGGAGGAGAGGAGCGCGTGGGGAGCTTTGGGTACCGGCAAAGAATAACCGCGGCGAGCGGGGATTAGGCCTCCCGATGCCCACGATAGAGAAAAAACGTCCAGCGTAACTTTTTTTTTAGAAATTACAGCAGGTGGAGTTTGTCATGACGTGAGCATGATATAAGGTGATGGATGTCGTTGAGCCACATCAGGAGGAGGCTTTGGGCTGGCTCGGTCGTACGGCCCGGGTGCAGAATTACTTATTCTGCACCTAGGGTGTCTAATAGAGTTTCTATATATATATATATATATATATATATATATATATATATATTTATATATATATATAGTGCAGGCAATGAACGAGATGTGGTAGAAATTAATAAATCACTTACAGAACATAGCAACTGATGATAGATTTGTCGAGCTCGCGCAGATTGAACAGCTGGAACAATTCACTCCGATGAATTGTTATATAGTAATGTTTGAAGTGATGCTCATGTCTAACTTCCGCATAAATATAGTCTTTGGCGTTTTTAAGTTTTATGTAACCCTTGTACCAATTTAGCAGACCTGTCATTTGTCGAGGTAGATCCTCTTCCTGCGCAGGCTCGACGAGAGGCCCATTCGGCACATATGTAATTACTACGTCCTTCATTGGCGCCTCATCAAGGCCTAACAGTGCACGAAGAGTCAGACCTAAGTTGGCCGCTTGTTCTGTGGCACTCGTTACAGTCAATCCCTGTGCTGCCGCAGCTGCTATGATATCGGGGGCATCGATATCGTCCGGACCGGCGGCTTTCACTATGAGCGGGGCGATCGATTGTTTACTTTGTTCCCCGAGCTGGGCAACTTGTTTCCCCCCTTTTTTACTTTCTAATTCTTTCTCGGCCTCCTCCTGCTTCTCCGCCAACTCTTGGTTCCTCTTGAACGCGAGTGCTTGCCTACGAAGTTCACGTTCATAGTCGTCAGGCAGATTCTTCGCGGCTTGGGACGGTGTGTTCAAAAATGACTTAGCCCAGCTCTTTTCCTTCTCAGAAAATACTTGCTTGGGCTCGGGCTCTCTTTTCTTCTTGCAGTCCGCCTTCCATTTCTCATAATCAGCAGACGCGTGTGCGTCGACTTTCCTCGGCACTACGTTCCCAAGGCCTCGTGGATGAGAGGCTTCGGTGATGGCTCCGGTATCTTTGTGGTTGTAGGTACATAAGGCTCCGGGTTAATAACCCAAGACTGCTTCCGCTTCTTCGCCGGAGGTGGATTGGGGGCGGCGTCGATCACCCGCCGGACGAGGACCGAGGGCGGCGTCGCTACCCGCCGGAGGTGAGTGGGGGGCGGCGTCGGCTGACGTGAAGGAGGTGTAGGTGAACCACCACCACCACCGCCGCCGCCACCACCACCACCGGAGGGGTGGACTTGTTTGCCTTGGCGCCTCGTCGGAAACTTGATAAACTTCTTTTTCCATAGAATGAACTGGCGCTTGACACCTCCAAGTCTTCTCTCCCCTTCGGGTGTAGCAATGTCAATCTCCAGTTCCTCAAACCCTGGGACTATTTCCTCCACCGTGACACGAGCATAGCCATCTGGAATGGGGTTGTTGTGGTGGAGTGCTCCGGGCTCACATGGTAAAGCACTGCCGATGGCTACCTTCGTGGACATGTTCCCAGTAGGATAATGCAGATGACATTCTTTCATCTCCTTTACATCGTCCACGGGGTAGCGAGGAGGCTCCGGTGCAGTAATATGGATCTCCGGTGCATCAGTAGCCGGCTGGGCCTCCGTGGAAGCCACGCTGCTTCTCCGCTGCTGGCTTCCGAGATCCGCTGGATGATCTTCATGCGTCCCAGCTGCCGATCTCTCCTGTACTAGTATAGTCAGGGTTTTCTTCATCTCATCGACTTCCGATGCCAACCGCGCCACAACATCTGCATCCCGATCCGACTTTCTCTTACGGCTTCTGTAACCGTACGGGTCATCGTCCTGGGAGAACCCTACTTTCCACGGAATGTTCCCCATGCCTCGTACACGTCCTCCGTGTTCAGGATTCCCGAGGGCTTTTGTCAGCGCGTCGTTCTCTCTGTTGAACTTGATCTTCCCCTCTTGAGCATCCCTCATTGCGTCAATAAGGGCTTGGGTGGGTTTAAACGTTTTGTTCCGGTGAACACACGCCCCTGTCTCCGGGTCTAGCGTTCCCCCATGCCCGTACCACCAGCTTTTGGCCCTTCGGTCCCATCCCTCCGTACACGGACGGATTCCTCGCGTCCTCAGCTCGTTCTCCATCTTCTCCCACTTAGGCTCCCAAAAGCGATACCCTCCTGGCCCCATAATATGATTGTACTCCTTCTTAGCCGCATTTTCCTTATTTTTTTCGATATTTCAATGAAATGCTCCGATTTCTTCTGCTTCACAAATTCTGGCCAATCATGTTTCAGTCTCTCATATTGTCCTTTGAAATCCGGAGTCTTGTTCTGGTTGACATAGTCACGGGCTAGATTTTGCTTGAATTTCCGGAATGTTTCGGCCATCTTATGAAGAGCGAACTGTTTGACTAGCCTCCTCCTCTCCTTGTTTTCCTGAATCTTGTTACCCTCCTCATCGAATTTGTGGTATTCCGGAGGTAGGACGAAATGTTCCATAAGCTTTTTAAAGCAATCGTTTTTAGTTCTCTTGTCGACAAAAGTGAAACCAAGACGTGCCTTCTTTGGCTCATGCCACTCCTGGAGGGTGATCGAGACGTTGTCTCTAACAACGGCTCCGCATTGGTTGATAAACTTGGTGGCGTGCTTACGGGGCTCCAGCGGCCTGCCGGTTGCATCTGTCGACAACCTCGATGGTATATGTTTCTCCTTGTTTGAGCGTCTTGGTTGCGCCACGCTTTGACGACGTACTCGATTTTTCAACGATCCGGCCGAGGGCTAAAATAAGAAAGAGAGTCGCGCGTGTTAGTACACACATATTTATTCAAATCAGTAAGTTTGTATCACCAGAGGCAAAATGTATATATATACCTCGACGCCGGAGCTGGTTGCTACTTGCAATTGAAGATCGTCGTTTATCGACGTTTCTTCCCCATCATCTTGTTGACGGCCTTCATCTTGACCGTCAAGATTCAGATAAGAAGAAATATCCTCTTCATCTTGTTCGGTCGGCACATAAAGAATATCGCCTTTTATGATGCCAAATAAATGTTCTTCAGCTTCTTGATCATAGTTCTCCATAATCGGGTCAGCTCTATCGTCCGCCATATGTCAGTCCTGAAAACATGTAGTAAAAACTAATTAATTAAGTGAAGAAGGGGGGCGGTGGCGGTGGCGAAAGGGCGGTGGCAAAAGGAGGAGGGCGGTGGCGGTGGCGAAAGGGGGGCGGCGGTGGCGGTGGCGAAAGGGGGCGGCGGTGGCAAAAGGAGAGAGGGCGGCGGTGGCAAAAGGAGAGAGGGCGGCGGTGGCGGTGGCGAAAGGAGGGCGGCGGTGGCAAATTTTTTGTTAAGTCAAATTTACACGCGGCGCCCCCTCCGTATACACGCGGGGTCGATCGGTGCCCCTCCTTAACATATTTTGTTAATTTCGCACGTACATCTTCATGTGCTATGCGCTCACAAAGTTGTTTCATGAAAAATCGACTTGTCGTGTGGCGTGTGTAAAAAAGATAAAATTCGGTGCTAAAATAAAAACTTGTCACAAGATAAATTTTCTCTTTTCCATGTAGACTACAAAAAATATCATTTTTTCTTGAAATTTGACGAACACCACATATATTTTGGAGATGTACATGTAAAAAATTTTGTCAAATTTTTTTAACTTGGAAATATGTTTCTGTCACATCAAGTTTTACTTTTTTTTTGTTAATTATCAAGTTTCACTTTTTTTTTGTTAATTTACCGTTTTTGTTAAACTAATTAACTAGTTAAAATTAAAAAGAACAAAAAAACACAAAAAAAAGAAAAAAAATCCGGCCGACCACCGGCCGGCCTCTCTCCTCTCCCTCGATCTCTCTCTCTCTCGGGCCGGCGGCGAGGCGACACGGCGGCGCGGCGACGGTGTCGGAAGATCGAATACGCGCGCGGGCCGGCGCGCGGTCGAAGAAAAGGGGCGGCGGCGCGCGTGCGGGGCGGCGGCCGTCGGAAGAACACACACACACGGGGGGCGGCCGGCGCGCGCGCGGCGAGAAAGACGCGTCGGCACACGTACACGTTGGCGGCGGCTCGGGCGCGGCGGGGCGGGGCGGGGCGGCGGCGTCGTCGTTGGCGTCGTCGGCGGCTGTAGAGGTTTGATGTCTACGTTCCCCCTCCTTTTCCTGTAGACAGTGTTGGGCCTCCAAGTGCAGAGGTTTGTAGAACAGCAGCAAGTTTTCCCTTAAGTGGATCACCCAAGGTTTATCGAACTCAGGGAGGAAGAGGTCAAAGATATCCCTCTCATGCAACCCTGCAACCACAAAGCAAGAAGTCTCTTGTGTCCCCAACACACCTAATAGGTGCACTAGTTCGGCGAAGAGATAGTGAAATACAGGTGGTATGAATATATATGAGCGAGTAGCAACGGTGCCGAGAAAATAGCTTGCTGGCGTGTAGTTGATGGTGGTAGTATTGCAGCGAGTAGTAACACGAGTAAAACGATAAACAAGCGGTAGTAACTCAGCGATATTTAGGAACAAGGCCTAGGGATTACACTTTCACTAGTGGACACTCTCAACATTGATCACATAACAGAATAGATAAATGCATACTCTACACTTTTGTTGGATGATGAACACATTGCGTAGGATTACACGAACCCTCAATGCCGGAGTTAACAAGCTCCACAATAGTGCTCATGTTTAAGTAACCTTAAGTGTAAGATAGATCAAAACGACTAAACCAAGTACTAGCATAGCATGCACCTCTGTCACCTTCATGCATATGTAGGAGGAATAGATCACATCAATATTATCATAGCAATAGTTAACTTCGCAATCTACAAGAGATCATGATCATAGCATAAACCAAGTACTAACACGGTGCACGCAGCTGTCACCTTTGCACACATGCAGGAGGAATAAAACTACTTTAATAACACATCACTAGAGTAGCACATAGATAAATTGTGATACGATGCATATTGCAATCATAAAGAGATATAAATAAGCACTTCACTACGCTCTTCAACAGTGAATAAGTACTTCGTGAAATATAGCCTAAGAGACCCACACGGTGCACACACTCGTCACCTTTACACACGTGGGACAAGGAGTCTCCGGAGATCACATAAGTAAAACCCACTTGACTAGCATAATGACATCTAGATTACAAGCATCATCATATGAATCTCAATTATGTAAGGCAGCTCATGAGATTATTGTATTGAAGTACATAGGAGAGAGATGAACCACATAGCTACCGGTACAGCCCCGAGCCTCAATGGAGAACTACTCCCTCCTCATGGGAGCAGCAGCGTTGATGAAGATGGCGGTGGAGATGGCAGCGGTGTTGATGGAGAAGCCTTCTGGGGGCACTTCCCCGCTCCGGCAGGGTGCCGGAACAGAGACTCCTGTCCCCCAGATATTGGCTTCGCGATGACGGCGGCTCTGGAAGGTTTCTGTGGATTTCGTCGTACGCAATAGGGTTTTCGCGACGGAGGCTTTAAATAGGCGAAGAGGCGGTGCAGGAGGGCTGACAGGGGGGCCACACCATAGGGCGGCGCGGCCCCCCCTCTGGCCGCGCCACCATGTCATCTGGGGCCCACAGGGCCCCCCTCTGGCGGCTCTCGGGTGTTCTGGATGCTTCCGGGCAAAATAGGAACACAGGCGTTGATTTCGTCCAATTCCGAGAATATTTCGTTACTAGGATTTCTGAAACCAAAAACAGCGAAAACGAGAAGCGGCACTTCGGCATCTTGTTAATAGGTTAGTTCCAGAAAATGCGTAAATACGACATATAATGTGCATAAAACATGTAGGTATCATCAATAAAGTAGCATGGAACATAAGAAATTATCGATACGTCGGAGACGTATCAACATCCCCAAGCTTAGTTCTGCTCGTCCCGAGCAGGTAAAACGATAACAAAGATAATTTCTTAAGTGACATGCCATCATAAACTTGATCATACTATTTGTAAACAATGTAATGAATGCAGCGATCAAAGCAAAGGTGATGACATGAGTAAACAACTGAATCATAAAGCAAAGACTTTTCATGAATAGTACTTCAAGACAAGCATCAATAAGTCTTGCATAAGAGTTAACTCATAAAGCAATAAATCAAAGTAAAGGTGTTGAAGCAACACATAGGAAGATTAAGTTTCAGCGGTTGCTTTCAACTTATAACATGTATATCTCATGGATATTGTCAACATAAAGTAATATAACAAGTGCAATATGCAAGTATGTAGGAATCAATGCACAGTTCACACAAGTGTTTGCTTCTTGAGGTGGAAGGAGATAGGTAAACTGACTCAACAATAAAAGTAAAAGAATGGTCCTTCAATGAGGAAAGCATCGATTGCTGTATTTGTGCTAGAGCTTTTATTTTGAAAACATGAAACAATTTTGTCAACGGTAGTAATAAAGCATATGAGTTATGAAAATTATATCTTACAAGTTGCAAGCCTCATGCATAGTATACTAATAGTGCCCGCACCTCGTCCTACTTAGCTTGGACTACCGGATCTTTGCATGCCATGTTTCAACCAAGTGTCACAAAGGGGTACCTCCATGCCGCTTGTACAAAGGTCTAAGGAGAATGCTCGCATTTCGGATTTCTCGCTTTTGATTATTCTCAACTTAGACATCCATACCGGGACAACATGGACAACAGATAATGGACTCCTCTTAAATGCATAAGCATGTAGCAAAGTTATCATTCTCATATGAGATTGAGGATATATGTCCAAAACTGAAACTTCCACCATGATTCATGGCTTTAGTTAGCGGCCCAATGTTCTTCTCTAACAATTTTGCATGCTCCAACCACTAAAATGATAGATCCTTCGGACAAGACGGACATGCA
This sequence comes from Lolium rigidum, assembly GCF_022539505.1. Taxonomy (NCBI): domain Eukaryota; kingdom Viridiplantae; phylum Streptophyta; class Magnoliopsida; order Poales; family Poaceae; genus Lolium; species Lolium rigidum. The sequence goes on from NC_061510.1 coordinate 14,147,576, forward strand.
TAGCAACTCACATGATATTCAACAATAGTTGATGGCGTTCCCCAGAAGCATGGTTATCGCACAACAAGCAACTTAATAAAATATAAAGTGCATAAGTACATATTCAATACTACGATAGTTTTTAGGGCTATTTTGTCCCATGAGCTATATATTGCAAAGGTGAATGATGGAATTTTAAAGGTAGCACTCAAGCAATTTACTTTGGAATGGCGGAGAAATACCATGTAGTAGGTAGGTATGGTGGACACAAATGGCATAGTAGTTGGCTCAAGGATTTTGGATGCATGAGAAGTATTCCCTCTCGATACAAGGTTTAGGCTAGCAAGGTTATTTGAAGCAAACTCAAGGATGAACCGGTGCAGCAAAACTCACATAAAAGACATATTGTAAACATTATAAGACTCTACACCGTCTTCCTTGTTGTTCAAAACTCAATACTAGAAATTATCTAGACCTTAGAGAGACCAATTATGCAAACCAAATTTTAGCAAGCTCTATGTATTTCTTCATTAATGGGTGCAAAGTATATGATGCAAGAGCTTAAACATGAGCACAACAATTACCAAGTATCACATTATCCAAGACATTTTACCAATTACTACATGTAGCATTTTTCAATTCCAACCATATAACAATTTAGCGAAGAGGAAACTTCGCCATGAATATTATGAGCTAAGAACACATGTGTTCATACGAACCAGCGAAGCGTGTCTCTCTCCCACACAAAGATGAACTTATTCAGAGAACTAAGATAACAAAACAAAAACAAAAATAAAAGCACACAGACGCTCCAAGTAAAGTACATAGGATGTGACTGAATAAAAATATAGTTTCACTAGAAAAAACCTGATAAGTTGTCGATGAAGAAGGGGATGCCTTGGGCATCCCCAAGCTTAGATGCTTGAGTCTTCTTGAAATATGCAGGGATGAACCACCGGGGCATCCCCAAGCTTAGACCTTTCACTCTTCTTGATCACATTATATCACCCTCTTCTATTGACCCTTGAAAACTTCCTTCACACCAAACTTCAAGCAAACTCATTAGAGGGTTAGTGCATAATCAAAAATTCACATGTTCAGAGGTGACACAATCATTCTTAACACTTCTGGACATTGCATAAAGCTACTGGACATTAATGGATCAAAGAAATGAATCCAACATAGCAAAAGAGGCAATGCGAAATAAAAGGCAGAATCTGTCAAAAACAGAACAGTCCGTAAAGACGAATTTTAGGATGGCACCAGACTTGCTCAAATGGAAAAACTCAAAACTAATGAAATTTGCGTACATATCTGAGGATCACGCTCGTAAATTGGCAGATTTTTTCGAATTTCTACAGAGGACTGTGCCCAGATTCGTGACAGACAGCAATGCTGTTTCTGCGCAGCGATCCCAAATATAACATCAACTTTGACATAGAAACTTTATTTGGCACAAAAACATGATAAGGAGAGGTTGCTACAGTAGTAAACAACTTCCAAGACACAAATATAAAACAAAGTACTGTAGTAAAATAGCACATGGGTTATCTCCCAAGAAGTTCTTTCTTTATAGCCGTTAAGATGGGCTCAGCAGTTTTAATGATGCACTCGCAAGAAATAGAATTTGAAGCAAAAGAGAGCATCAAGAGGCAAATTCAAAACACATTTAAGTCTAACATGCTTCCTATGCATAAGAATCTTGTAAATAAACAAGTTCAAAAATTTCAGCACATAGAGAGGCATTTTAGTAACATGAAAATTTCTACAACCATATTTTCCTCTCTCATAATAACTTTCAGTAGCAACATGAGCAAACTCAACAATATAACTATCACATAAAGCATTCTTATCATGAGTCTCATGCATAAAATAATTACTACTCCCAACATAAGCATAGTCATCCTTATTAATTGTAGTGGGAGCAAATTCAACAAAGTAGCTATCAAATATAGGAGGTATATTGTAATCATAATCAAATTTATCCTCCATAACAGGTGGTAACAAAAGACTACTATCATCATAATCATCATAAATGGGAGGCAAAGTATCATCAAAGTAAATTTTCTCCTCAATGCTTGGGGGACTAAAGATATCATGCTCATCAAAACCAGCTTCCCCAAGCTTAGAATTTTCCATAGCATTAGCAACAATGGTGTTCAAAGCATTCATAGTAATAACATTCCCATTAGCATGCATATAAAGTTCCATGGGTTTCTTAATTCTTTCTTCAAACACATCATGTCCTAATTCAAGATAAAGTTCATAAAGATCTCTCATATTTTTGTTGTTTTCCATTATGCCTAACTAGTGTAAACAAGAAACCAAATGTCGCAATTGCAGAGTCTAAAGGAAATAGCTTCGAGTACTTACAATGGCGCCGGAAAATAGCTTAGTAGCCGAGATCCGGAGTGTGAGTACCTTTTACCTTTCCTCCCCGGCAACGGCGCCAGAAAATAGCTTGATGTCTACGTTCCCCCTCCTTTTCCTGTAGACAGTGTTGGGCCTCCAAGTGCAGAGGTTTGTAGAACAGCAGCAAGTTTTCCCTTAAGTGGATCACCCAAGGTTTATCGAACTCAGGGAGGAAGAGGTCAAAGATATCCCTCTCATGCAACCCTGCAACCACAAAGCAAGAAGTCTCTTGTGTCCCCAACACACCTAATAGGTGCACTAGTTCGGCGAAGAGATAGTGAAATACGGTGGTATGAATATATATGAGCAGTAGCAACGGTGCCGGAAAATAGCTTGCTGGCGTGTAGTTGATGGTGGTAGTATTGCAGCGAGTAGTAACACGGTAAAACAGGTAAACAAGCGAGTAGTAACTCAGCGGTATTTAGGAACAAGGCCTAGGGATTACACTTTCACTAGTGGACACTCTCAACATTGATCACATAACAGAATAGATAAATGCATACTCTACACTTTTGTTGGATGATGAACACATTGCGTAGGATTACACGAACCCTCAATGCCGGAGTTAACAAGCTCCACAATAATGCTCATGTTTAAGTAACCTTAAGTGTAAGATAGATCAAAACGACTAAACCAAGTACTAGCATAGCATGCACACAGTCACCTTCATGCATATGTAGGAGGAATAGATCACATCAATATTATCATAGCAATAGTTAACTTCGCAATCTACAAGAGATCATGATCATAGCATAAACCAAGTACTAACACGGTGCACGCACTGTCACCTTTGCACACATGCGGGAGGAATAAAACTACTTTAATAACACATCACTAGAGTAGCACATAGATAAATTGTGATATGATGCACATTGCAATCATAAAGAGATATAAATAAGCACTTCACTACGCTCTTCAACGAGTGAATAAGTACTTCGTGAAATATAGCCTAAGAGACCCACACGGTGCACACACTGTCACCTTTACACACGTGGGACAAGGAGTCTCCGGAGATCACATAAGTAAAACCCACTTGACTAGCATAATGACATCTAGATTATAAGCATCATCATATGAATCTCAATCATGTAAGGCAGCTCATGAGATTATTGTATTGAAGTACATATGAGAGAGATGAACCACATAGCTACCGGTACAGCCTCGAGCCTCAATGGAGAACTACTCCCTCCTCATGGGAGCAGCAGCGTTGATGAAGATGGCGGTGGAGATGGCAGCGGTGTTGATGGAGAAGCCTTCTGGGGCACTTCCCCGCTCCGGCAGGGTGCGGAACGGAGACTCCTGTCCCCGGATCTTGGCTTCGCGATGACGGCGGCTGCGGAAGGTTTCGTGGATTTCGTCGTACGCAATAGGGTTTTCGCGACGGAGGCTTTAAATAGGCGAAGAGGCGGTGCAGGAGGGCTGACAGGGGGGCCACACCATAGGGCGGCGCGGCCCCCCCCTCTGGCCGCGCCACCATGTCATCTGGGGCCCACAGGGCCCCCCTCTGGCGGCTCTCGGGTGTTCTGGATGCTTCCGGGCAAAATAGGAACCTGGGCGTTGATTTCGTCCAATTCCGAGAATATTTCGTTACTAGGATTTCTGAAACCAAAAACAGCAGAAAACAGGAACGGGCACTTCGGCATCTTGTTAATAGGTTAGTTCCAGAAAATGCGTAAATACGACATATAATGTGCATAAAACATGTAGGTATCATCAATAAAGTAGCATGGAACATAAGAAATTATCGATACGTCAGAGACGTATCAAGGTTCGCGGGGCGCGCGACGTCGATCGGCGGCGGGGCAGGGCTTCGCTGCAGAGAGGTATCGCGCGGAGAAGACGAGAATGGGCGCGCGGCGGTTCGGGCGCGAGCTTTTATAGCTCAGGACCTTTGGTCGTGGTTGGTGACCCCAACCGCGACCAAAGGTCATTTTTCGGTGGTTTTTGATTTCCCGCGGCCCTAGGCTGTCTCAACCGCGACCCTGATGCCAGCGACGATGATGACGGCGACTACGACGACTACATTGGCGAGTACTATAGGGCTAGGCACGAGCATGACTGAATGACTCGAACAGTCGAATCTGGCGATGTATCTTAATTAATTTTTAGTTGAGCTCTGTACTTTAATTCCATATATGTGGCGGGAAACTTTTCTCCGAGGAGCAGTTTCCGAAGATGCCGTTGAGCTCTGGCCATGTATCTTAATTAATTTTCAGTTGAGCTCTGTACTTTAATTTCAGTTCAATCGTAATAAATTTCGTGTCAACCACTTTATTGAACAAAAACAACCGACAACGACTTTATAAACTAAATTTAAACTAATAGAACCGACAACGACTTTATTGAAATTACAATAAAATAGATAAATTACTAGTCTAGTCTCTACTCGTCGTCGGAGGTTGTCTACGTCCAAATGTCATCCCACCGAGGGTCGTTTTCGGTCCAAGTTGTATTCGGGTTCTCGAGCTCGAAGGCGGCGATGGCCCGACGGTGGCGCCTGCTGGACCTACGTTGTGCCCTAAGGTTAGCAAAGAACGTGTCGGTGTTGTCGACATCGTTGGAGAACTGCGCCCTCCACTGGCGCATCAACTGCTCGTCGCGCTCGGCGATGGCGATCCTGCGCTGCACCTGGCGGTGCCGGCGACGGTCCTCGTCGTCGACGAGGCACGGCGGTGGCGCGAGGAACTCCGCCTCCTCTAGCGATTCAACATCCGGGAAGTTCATGTCTCGCCCTGGCCGCCGAAAGCGCCACGCCGCCGCGTCGTAAGCGGGCGCCGCCAGCTCCGGCGTGTTGTACGTCCCGAGGGTGAGGCGGAAGCCACCGGCGCGTATCTCGGCGGTGAACCTACCGTTCGGACGCACTCGAACGGCACGGAAACCGGACGCCCCTCGACGACGTGGAGGCATCCCGGAGATGAATGGGCGGAGGCGGTGGCGACGTGTGGTTGCGCCCGCACTCGTCGCTCTATATAGCGCACGCGGGGAATGGCACGTGTAAGCCACGGCTACACATGTCGCACGCCGGCGTCGGCGGGGCGAGGCACGTGGAAGCGGTGGCTACACGTCGCACGACGGCGTCGACGGGTAAGCGACACGTGTGGCACGGCGGTGAAATATTTGATATGATGCGAGATGCAAATAGTTATATGGATGTCATATTCATGTTCATTGGATTTTCTGATCAATTTTCATATATAAAACTTTTCTATTTGAGTTACCATTTAAAAGTTATTGAAATAATAGTTTTATTAAGTTAAAATAGATAAACACGTGGCACGGGGAAGGGACACGTGTGGCACGGCGGCAGTGGCCAGTACATGGCGGTGACGGTGGTGGCCAGTACACTGCGGTGACGGTGGTGGCCAGTACACTGCGGTGACGGTGGTGGCGGTGGCCAGTACACGGCGGTGGCGCTGGCGGCGGTGGCCAATACATGGCGGTGAAGGTGGTGGCCAGTACACGGCGGTGGCGGCGGTGGCTAGTACACGGCGGTGGCGGTGGCGGCGGTGGCCAGTACATGGCGGTGAAGGTGGTGGCCAGTACACGGCGGTGGCGGCAGTGGCCAGTACATGGCGGTGGCGGCGGTGGACACGTGTGGCATGGCGGTGGCCAGTACGTGTTTTTTTTTATTTGAAATAAGGCGGGAACAAATTTTGTTTAAAAAATGGTCTTTGGTCCCGGTTTGTATTAAAAACCGGGACTAAAGGCCTTTTTTGCGCGTGCAGCGAAAACCGCAGCAAAAATGGTTTTAGGCCCGGTTTGTATTACAAACCGGGACCAAAGGGGGGCCTTTGGTCTCGGTTTGTAATACGAACCGGGTCCAAAGGTGGGGCCAGTATAAAAGAAAACACTTCGTCTCCGCGGAGACGAAGCGCTGAGCGCCGCCAGGCTGCCCAACTGCCGCGCGAAATCGCCGCCGTCGCCGTCCACCGCGCCGCCGCCCGCGCGTCACCGCCTCCACCTCCACGCCCGCGCCTGTCGCCGTCCGCGCGCCGCCGCCTGCCGCGCGCCTCCTCCAACACCGCCGCCGCCCGCCGCGCGCCTCCAACACCGTCGCGCGCCCGCCGCCGCCAGCCGCCTCCTCCAACACCGCCGCCGCGTGCCTCCTCTCCGTCGGCGCCAAGGTGAGCCCCCGGCCACCTTTTTTTAAAATTTTTGTTAGTATTAGATTGTTAGTATTAGAATTTTAGTATTAGAATTGTTAGTATTAGATTGTTAGTATTAGAATTTTAGAATTGTTAGTATTAGAATTTTAGTATTAGAATTGTTAGTATTAGATTGTTACTATTAGAATTGTTAGTAATTGTTAGTATCAAATTTGTTAGTATTAGAATTTTAGAAATAGTTAGTAAACTATTTTTTAGAAATAGTTAGTAAACTATTTTTTAGAAATAGTTAGTAAAAGTTACAATAATAATATGTATGTTAGAAATAATGTTAGTTACAACTCTAACATTAATAAAAATAATGTTAGTTAGAACTCTATTATTGTAAACTATTTGTTAGTATAGTTAATCCGGTAGTGCGGGCGCCCCTACCGATGCCGAGTCCGTGGCGGTGCCCCTACCGGCGCCCGTGGCTGTGCCGCCGCGACATAGTGCCGACACCCCTGCCGGGTTAAAAGTAGTGAAGTTATTTTTTAATTTATGTTAACGTTGGTACATATATATATATATATATATATATATATATATATATATATAAAATTTGTTTTCGTAGCTACGATGCCGCGCCAGCCGCCGCGCCGTGGTCTGACTCTTCTAGAGGAGATGCAGCAGGCTGGGGAGGTCCGGGACCGGGCTCCGCCAGGGTGGCACTCGGGAGGTCTTAGCTTCCGGGTCGCGCACCTTGGTGCGGAATCCGGGTCCCGTCGTCGACCCGGATATTCTTTGGTGGAGGTCTTATGGGCCACGGTCGTTTCGGAGGGAGCCGGCCCCGCCGAGGAGGTAGCTCGAGCGCATTGCGGCGGAGGACGAGCACGTTCGCCGTTACATGTATGCGTTAGACAACATGTATAGGACCGGATGGAGCGTTATGCAGGGATCTCATGTTAGCTATGCTCCCGTGACTGTTCCGTGGCTTTGGGGGTTCACCTGGCGCGGCTCAGGTCCCGGTCGGCGCGTTATAGGACCCGGTCGGCGCGGTTGAGAGGTTAAAGTATTGATTGATGTATTAGGGTTAAATAAACATGAACCCGATCTATGTACGCATGTAACTGCACTATCTGCTTTCAGCACTATATTATCGATCCTTAGTTCAGAACTACATATGTAACTCCATTTTCAGTTTTCTGCATTATCCTTAATTTGATCATATGATGGCTCCTATATATAGCTTGCAGGTCGTTGTAGAAAGCATGGAGAGAGATGAAACAACAGAAAATTTCATGGCTGACCTCATAGCCAACGGTACTCTGGATGATCGCGACGACGACGTTATTCCAGATATATAAATTACCCAGGAACCGTAGTTATCACCCAGGTATATAAATTAATTAAGCCGCTGTTGATCGACTAGATGCATTAACCCAGGTATATAAATTAATTAAGCCGCTGTTGATCGACTAGATGCATTAACTAATTAAATTGTACTGACTATGAATTATTTCTTTTTTAGCCCTCCGGATCGAGCACTTCTTCTGTAAAGAAGAAAAAGCGAGGCCCGACCAAAAAGTTGGACGACGGTGTTAGGCACTACATCACCCATATCGCTAAGGATGGTAAACCGATTGCTCCAGAGAAAAGTGCAAAGTCATTTATAGCTCAATGCGGAGTGCTTGTTAGGGACCACGTCCCGATCACCGTTCGAGAATGGAACAAGCCGAAGGGACTAGTGCTGTCTGCAGAGGAAGAAGCTCAAGGTCTTTATATCGATGATGTAGCCAAAGACAGCATTCTGACCAAGCTCATGTCACATTTCAACATAGTACCCAAAGAGGGGGGTGCCGCTGAAAAGGCCAAGATGGAGCAGGCCCTCGGCGACTTTGCCAAGAAGAAGATGGCCGAACTATTCAAGAACCACAAGAAAAGATTGCGCGGCTTTATCAAGAAAGACAAGACTCCGGACAGTGAGAAGGTAAAAAATCACTGGGACGAATTCGTGAAGTACAGCACGGAGTCAGAAGAATTTAAAAAAAGGTCGGCAACAAATAAGGCAAATGCTGCGTTGAAGCTATATCACCAAATTCTGGGTCCAGGTGGATACAGGGCTAACCGTCCTAAGTGGCAGGCAGCTGAGGCGGAACTGACCAGGAAAGGGATCAGATTAGGGACACACGGTTGGATCGAACGGTGTAAGGAGTGGTTCTACGGGATTGGGGGAACGTTGCATCTAGAAACAGGGAAGTGCATCTATAAGAAAGCTCATCTGAAGTTTCCCATCGAAGCCCTGGAAAAAGCACATAAGGACGTGGAGGAGGGGAGGTTCCAGCCCGAAAGAGAGAACGATGAGCTGACACGCGCCCTTGGGAACAAAGAACACGGCGGACGAACACGAGGGCACAGAAGGCTCCGTTCCGTGGAAGTTTGGCTTTCCTGCGGAAAGGAAGAGATTTCCTGATAAAAGCCATGAGAGGAGAAAGGCAAGGGAAACAGACCGCATAGCGTCCTTAGAGGAGGGTTTTAGCACCATGCGAGCCCAATTAACCATGGTAACCCAAGTACTTATATCCCATATGGCTCAGGGGCAGGCTGTAGATCCTGCATTGCTCAATGCCCTCGTCCCGCTGCAATCTCAACAACACCGGAAAAGCAGCGTGGCTTCCACTCAGCAGGAGGATAATGATGATGATGCCCAGGTGTTCGATCCTCCTCGCTACCCCCCCGTGGATGATCTCACTGAGAGCCGTCCTTGTGAGCTGCATGTTAAAGTTTTCAACCTATCCTTCAAGGCGGCGGTCGGCATCCTCTTACCTACAAGGTCTTACCATTGCCGTCCGGTCCAAGACGACCTTGCTGTTGTGATGGTGGATGAAGTGTTGAGAGATTATGAGCGGATGGTTCTTGAGCACCCTGCAGGTGAAGATGGGGAAATTAAAGAACTGGGAGAAGCCCGTAGAACCACCGTGCAATGGCCGAAGGAGAACATTGTGTTTCCAGGTGAGAAGCCACCAAGAAGGCCACCTCCACCGCCACCTGCGCAGTCTCCTCCGCGTGATGATTCTCCTCTGCGCGATGTTGATTCCCCTGTGCATGAGCAGTCTCCTCCGCGTGAAAATACTCCGCCGCCTCCTCCTCCTCGTCAGGAGACTCCGCAGCCTCCACCTAAGCAAAAGAGGAAGCTAACCGCGGCACCTCCTACAGCTCCGAAGAGATCATCAACTCCGATGAGGGCACGGACTCCGAGTTGTTACCACATGAGCGGACCGAAGAGCAAAAGGCGTTTCTTGCGCCGAAGAAGATGTTTATTCCACCGCATACAGTGAAGCACTTTGCCGAGACGAGAATGAAGAGACCTGAGCTGAGAGCTGATTATGACCGCAATCTTGGACAGTCCTATAGAGCGAGCAAAGAAGCAAAAAAAGTCCCCCAGCTTGGACAGCAGGACATTCAGTCTGCTGGCCACTTTGTCGTGCAGTCCTATGATGATCCAGAGACGGCATCTATGATCGAACGGGAGGCTAGAGCTCAGGGAGCAGATGTTCAGTACCAAGATTACTATCCAACGGCTCAAGTCGTAAACAAGTATAGATATGGATATAATCTCGTCAAACCTGTCGAGCTCGCGCGTCTAGGGACTCAGATGCGAAGGTTGCATGAATGGTACCTGAGATCCTGTCGAAGAGGTGATCGCTACCTCACTGTGTATCTTAGAGATGAGCATTACTTCCGGGGGCGGGAGGAGATAAACCTTGAGTTAGAAGAACTATTTCAGTTATTCAATCAAGACACCCTCGACAAAGCTGTCATCAGTTGCTGCTGCCTGTAAGTGATTTATTTATGTAATTAAGTCTGTAGCTCAGCGCATTCATTTGCACTAACAATTATCCTCACTATATTCTTTGTGTACGCTATATATTAATTATGCAGAATAAAGAAGCTCGAATGCAAAAGAGGCAAGCTCCAACCGCTGGGGTTCATTGACCCGAACACAGTTAATGAAGTTACGGTTCGAGACTACCCCAAGGACACAGAGGACAACATGCTAATGTTTTTAGTGAAGCAAGCAGACAAAGAGGATATATTCTTTCCCTACAACTTCAAGTGAGTGTTATAACATATATTATGCTTGTGCAACCTCCACTTTATTCTCTTAATCATTGAGCTATGCTTGTGCAGATTCCACTTTATTCTCCTAATCATTGATCTTCACAAAGGAGACGTAAAAGTCATGGACTCGAAACGTAAAGAACATGCGGAATGGGCGAACATGGCTGCTCTGCTCCAGAGGTAATTTCAATCAATTTCGTATCGGCATCTTCATCTGTTATAATTCGACGATATCATCAACTAATCAATAACTCATTTACTCATTTTTTCTTTGCCGGGCAGGGCTTGGAAACGGTTCATCAATACTGTTCCAGGTGAATGGAAACCGGAGCTTACATTTAACGATTACCCTGTAAGTAGTATTATATATATATAGCTATGTCCGTGAAACTCTATGATATTTTCTTTCAATACGATGCTTGATTATTAGTTTGATCGAACTATTTTTTCGTAAAGTGTATGAGGCAAGAACTCGGGAATAACTTATGCGGATACTACGTCTGCGACTTCATTCGTCAGATGGCCTGCCACAGGGATGTGGATGATGCTATACACCACACTCGTGTACGTGAACAATATTTCACAGTTAATCTTATTACCATCAATTGTATTGAGTTCCATTCATATATATTGATCTCCTTTTTTAATATAGATGATACGCATGCGGAACACTCTCATAACGGAGGATCGCATACGAGCAATTCAAGAGGAAATAGCGGGATTCTTTCTTAACGAGGCCATTGCCCCAACTGGCGAGTACTATCTGAAGGTCGTAGCTATGTATTGAACAACTTCGTTAAGGCAAATAGATTTAGTAAAGAGATCCGACTTTATATTGTAAATATGCATGCATTACGTGTACTGTTGACGATGTCTATATATATTCACAACGATATTTTGTGGTTTCTTGAATGATATATATGCATTGCTGAAACTCTGCCGCGCTGCTACAGCCTAAACCTGTGCCGCAGCAGAGAAATAGCAATTCTCTGCCGCGGCAGAGAACCACAGGCCCGGTTCGTACCACGAACCGGGACCAAAGGCCATCCACCGCGAGCTCCCTGGCCACACCACGTGGCGCCGCCTTTAGGCCCGGTGCAACTTTGAACCGGGACTAAAGGGGGGACCCTTTAGTCCCGCCTAATTGGTCTCGGTTTGGAAACCGGGACTGAAGGCCCAAATGGACCGAGCCTATAGCCCCGTTTTCCACTAGTGACGGTGACAACGAGGAATGGTTGGACCGGCGGCACTCGTGGTCCTAGGTCGAAGTCTTTGGAGGACGAATGCTTCCGCCACGCGTGGAAGCAAGTAAGCTTTTACCCCATCACCGGCGCAAATCAATCCTCGGACAAGTACAACAAGTGCATCCTTGATTCATTCAACATGAAGAAAAATCGGATGTAAAATTTCGTGTAGATACATTTTCATTTATTAAAGTTTTTCATCGGAGGACATATGCAACCAGAAATTCATGTTTGTTAATTTTACATAAAATTAGATGACATAAAACATGGCCATCTCAAAGATTTTTTTTTGAATTTTCTATCATTTTCTATGATTTTTTTTGAAAACTAAAAAGGCGATATCGATCCACGGTGCAAATCCTAAGATTAGTAGTATGGTGCCAAAAAAAGACACGCGGCAAGTATTTTGGCTGATTCGCGCCCGTTATCCCAATATATTGGAAGCGGGCGGGTAAATGCACACGCGACCGGTGTGGAGATAGCAGTCGCGTGCCCCCGTGGGCGCGCGCAGCGGGTACTTTCTGGATCCGAGTACAGCTGGGTCTCACATACTAGTTGCGTGTGCTACCCTCCGGTACGTAGCCATTACACGTTTATCAGTCGCGTGCGCGTTTTGGGCATTGGCTACTAATACCAGTCGCGTGCGTTTTGACGGTTGCGCTACCAATGAGTGTTCCCCTATAGTGTTTTGCCTACTAGTGACGGCAAGCTTAGCTAGATCGGGAAGGCAGAGGCGAGGAAGGGGAAGAAAGCTCCGGTGCATTCGCTAAATATGGGCGGCGAGGAGGCGTTGGAAGCATTTAGGACGGGGATGCAAAAGGAGTGGGAAATTGAACCCGAGGAGTCCCGCACCGATCAGAAGGCCTACGAAGCTCGTCTCTACCGCGTGTTCTGGAACAACATGTTTGCCGGCGAATGCGCCTCCTACGAGGACACTAGTCAGATCCATCTTTTCATGCCTCTCCTAATTACTAGTCCAACTACTTTTGTCTAGTGCCCAATTTTGATTGTTCCCCTCCTAATTACTAGTTCAGCTCGCCATCGTTGGACTAGTCAAAGTCGTCGTCATCGTTGTCCTCCTCCTCCACCTCCGCCTCGTCGTCCTCCTCCTACTCCATTTGCGCCATCACAGACGCCGCCAACGCATCCGCCTCCATTGCCGCCGCCTCCTCCCGCAGCAGCAGCTCTGGCGCCTCCCGCCGTCCTGAAAATGAACAAATTTACATTTAAATAGATTCCGAATGTGAGCAGAAATTGAAGTTCCGAATCTAATTCAAGGGCGATTCTCCAGAGTGTTAGTACTCTGAGGTTAAAATTTATATATTTAAATAGATTCCTAATGTGAGCAGAATTCAAGTTCCGAATCTAATTCAAGGGCGATTCTCCGAGTATATAGTACTTCCATCCGAGCCGATCCCCAGATCTATCTTTTAGGGTTTTCTCGCATACAGAAAGCAGAGCGGCGGTTAGGAAAATCAAGCCTCTCCGACTGTACGCGTCTAGCGCCTGAGCGATGTTCGCGAGGACGGCTATAGCTGATAGGAGGAGGAGCATGGAAGCCAAGGAGAAGGGTGTTTTGGAGAAGGCGGCTGTCAGCAAGGAGAAGCAGACGCAGGCGGTGATTCAGCCCTCAAAGCCGCCATTTGTTGAGGCGGCGCTTGCAGCGTTTCGGGCAAGAAGGAAGAAGGAGAGGGAATCTGAACCTCAAGAGGCCCGCACCGACATTAATGCATACGAGGCTCAGCTATACCGCAAGTTCTGGAATGATAACTACGCCGCCCACGAGTGTGCTTCTTACGAGGACACAAGTAAGTAGTAGTCTTACAGCCCCGTGAGCCCATTTTCTTGCTATGTTTACTCTGCAGTATAACCCATTGCATGCTATCTTAACACACCGTTGCTTGCTGTCTTGACTCTGCAGTTGGTACTAAATTCGCTAGCCATCAATACTGCAGCACCCACTGCTTGCTATTTCAACTCTGCATTAACCCATTGCTTGCTAGAAATACTGCGGCACCCTTGGCTAGCTATCTTTATTCTGCAGTAGCTAAATTTGCTAACAATCAATACTGCAGCACCCATTGCTTGGTATCTTAACTCTTCAGTAACTAAATTCGCGAACCATCAATCCTGCAGCACAAATCCCTCCAATGTGCTTCACCAACTCCAAGGACCTTGATTGCACATTCATCGGCATGAAGCCAACTCTCCAGGTCTTCTCCATTAAGATCGAGGAAGTGACACAGGGCTTGGACTGGCCGCTTGATGTCTATGGCGTGGTCGCGGTGCGTGATGTGGTGGATCACAAGCGTAATGTCATCTTTTACCGCGAAAAGGACAATTGCCAAACTGTTCACTCTGAGGTTTGTATATATTTGCACTTCCATGTGTATATTTACCCTAGCTGTAACAGTTTGTACTTAATACTGCCAACTCGTATGCTTTTTGCATATATTAGCATGCTGCCAGCACGTTGGTACAGGAACACAAATAAAAAGTGAGAAACTGAGTACTTATTTTTCTGTAATGCTATGATGATTCACATAACCCAGATAATTACAAATTAGTTCAATGCAAGCTTTGAGACGAAACAATATCATTTTTTTTGAGAAACGTAAAAACATTCGTGCAAGATTTGAAGTGTGTTTAAGAATTCTGAAAGCAAGAAGGCAGGCTTTAGGAAGGAGTGGCGGCATGAGAATGGTTTTTGGGGAAGAAAGGCAGATGAGAGACGAGTGTGGATTGGCTGCATTGTGGGGACAATCTGTTTGTACACTCTACAAGTATATTTCCAGCTTGTTTTATATTTTATTTCTGTATGTTTGCAACAGTTCATACATGTTAGCAGAACAGAAGTGAGAAGTGGACTCACCACCAACTCGAATTCTTTGAAGTAGGGAATGTATAAGATTGCAGACCACGGTTCAAAATTCGGTCATACAATAGTTGCTTCTAAACAAACATTGTGAGGAAACTCACCACACTCAAAATCAGCTTCCTAAAAAACCCCTTCAGAATGAGTAACAAATGGAGTGCACATAATTACCACCATTGTTTTTTTACTTGTAGATCAGATCTGGTGCAAGCTTCAAGTTGATACATTTGAACCCAGTGATTCTGTCTTTTGTGTGTCAGTAGTCTCTACATTTCAACCTAGTGTAATTGTGTGCATTTAGGATGTCAATGTTGTGCATATTTTCATGTATTGGGCAGTCCTATAGAGCAGTTTTGAGAGAAAAAAACATCATGCTCTGATTTTGTAAAGCAAAGAAAGTAATACAAACGAGTTCCAATGCTGCTGGGGTTAACAGCTATTACAAGGAGCAGACTAGCCAACTAATATAACCCTCCCAGAAAATCACTCCCCACCCACACAACTAAAGTTTTAGTTCAGCAGACACAAGGAACAAGCATACAACTCCAGACTGAAAGCGGAACGCAGCACTACCAAAAAGCCCAACTTTGAAACAACAAAACACAAGTTTGCTTTTTTTCTTCAGATAGTTATTGTCTTCTGACTCCCTTCCTGATCTTGCGAATTCTGTGTTTAGCTTCCTGCACCACCCAGTCAAAGGCATCCTGTGTCCTTTAATCCCATAGAGGCCTCCAAAGCTGGATGAATTGTGGTGCATTTAGGATGCCAATTCTGGGCAGTCCTATAGAGCAGTGACTGCAACTTCTAAAAGAATCATGACTGTTCTCTTAAGAATTTGAGTCTCTCTAAATCTTTTCTTCGGATGAGCTGTCTAACTGTTGAATCCATAGCTTGGTCTGTTTTTGTAATCTCCTTTTTTTTGTATGTGATAGTTTCTTGTGTTCTACTCCGATTTCTTTCTTAAATGTATTTCATCATCGGTTGTGAAGCACACCATACTTGA
Organism: Lolium rigidum; assembly: GCF_022539505.1. Classification (NCBI taxonomy): domain Eukaryota; kingdom Viridiplantae; phylum Streptophyta; class Magnoliopsida; order Poales; family Poaceae; genus Lolium; species Lolium rigidum. The sequence goes on from NC_061510.1 coordinate 14,163,296, forward strand.
AATTAGCTTCCTCAAAAATCCTGTCTAACAGCAGAGAAGATTTGTTAAATAATCATAAATTCATCAGCATTGAGTTGCTTTAACAGTCTGTATTTAGTACTACCAACTCATGTTGCATATAGTAGCATGTTGCCCACACACTTGTACAGGAACACAAATTAAAAGTGATACATAATTTGGCAAATGAGTACCTTTTTTCTTGTTAGCTAGGTCATCAGTTGTTTGTGACTAGGAAAGCATACGATGACTCGCCTGTCTAACTGTTGAATCTATAGCTTGGTATGTTTCTGTGATCTTCTTTTCTTGTATGTGATAGTTTCTTGCGTTCTATTCTGATTTCTTGCTTGAAAAGTATTTCATCATCGCCCTGTTTTTTGTACACCTTAACAGTATGTTCTTTGAGTCTTTACTGTTAATGAATGAAAGAATTTATTTAAGCATTTATATGTTGCATGCAGGATCCGTTTCTGTCGCTTACAGGTCCTACCCGGGCTGTTGTAGTGACAGTACATCCCACCTATTTCGAGGTGGATTTGAAGGTGAAAGGTACTGTGGAGTCAGATGATAAAGATCTGAGTTTGTTAGCACTATGTTATACATGTAATGGCCCATGTACATCATGGGACATTACTCGTATTGCGACTAGCAAACTTAGCACCTTGAAACTCAACTTTGGCCATATTCTCAATTCTGTGGAGGCAACAATTACCGTTGATATTCTGGCTGGACAGTGGCCAAAGGAATATACAAAGGGCTTGTTCACTGCCAGCACTGAAAGTCTTAGAGGGAAAGAGCTGACTCTAGTATCTTTTGAAGATGGTAATCTACCTGTTGAAGATGGTGAACTGAAGCTTGCACGACGAGTAGTTTCTGTTGAGCTTGTTGCACCTGAGGAAGGCAAGTTTAAACCAAAGCTGCTAGTTTCTATGAAAGCACTCAATGTCAATGAGAATGGCAAGGTGGAACGCCTTCTGAGCTTCAAGCCCAAGAGCCGAGGTAGTAACAGTAGAATCATCAAGTTTGACCAGTGTGAGATGAAAGTCAGTGTGGCTTGGTCTCGTCTCTCCACCTTTAGGGGTATCTACGAGAATGCTATGTCAGCTCAATCTGTCTAACTATGTCCTTAGCTAAATGCTTGTCCTAGTATATAGATCCTTGTAACCAATGTTTCTCAATTGCTATCATCTCGCCGGCTGAACTTTTGTACTAAGCTCTCCCTATGTGCTAACTTCAGATGCATCTGAACGTTTGTACTAAGCTCTCTCTTTGTGCTGACTTGCACCTGTTGCATGCACCTTTCTATTAGCATTTGTTTCATTTGGTGCTCTTGCTTCGAGTTTGCCATTCATTAGTATTTGTTCTATTTGGTAGCTCCTACATTGCCTTTGTTTCATCTGTTAGCACAATTTGCCAAGAACATGGACAATTTTGGCACTCCTGCAGTTCTGTTCGAAAGAGCACCTGAATTCTGCAATAGTTTATAGCTAACGTTATCAAGAACAGAGTTCACATCACAAATTCTCATCTAGACGTAATACACAGGTTCTTGTTTCCCTTTGATACTATCGTACCAAACTACAGAATCCATAAACAGGAAACAAACTGCTAGAGCACTATCGTACCACACTACAGAATCCATAAAAAGGAAACAAACTGCTGTTTTGGCACAACAGGTTTGATACACTATGTACGTAGAGCTAACATATCCAACAATGTCTCTTCGGCATCATCTTCGCATTGCAGTTTATGAATGAAGTGCATCTCGTCTGTAATTGTCACTGTCCAAACCGCGACCATATAAACAAACTCCTCAGGTACTTTCTGCACCTGGACCAAGATCACCAGCGGCCATGGATAACTTATATGGCATGCAAATGAGCTGAGGCTCTTGTTAATCCCTGGCAGCATTGTTTCTCCAAGCAGTGATGGGCTTCCGTAGGTTGTCGAAGAGAGGCTTTGGGAGGCTGTCCAAGAGCAGGATTTGGAGAGGCAGAGTGAAGGCGTCTGGTTTCAAGTTCCACTTGCTCCTCAGCCAGACTGAAGAAATGTTGTTGTCTGAATCTTGGAACTCCGGGGTGCTCGATGATTTCCTGACGGCGAGCAGGCCATCACCGTACGAAGGCACCAGCCTGGCTGCTAAAAGATCTTGCTGGCTATTGTTCATATCTGGCTGATGTCAGTTAATCTAGCTCGTCAGTGTCAATATTCAGTTATAGGTGTCGATAGTTTCACTTAGTTCGTCAGCTAGTTTTCAGGGTTTGCATCCCTCCCTGGCAAGCGCCGGGTTTATAGTCACATCTTGTCTATGCTACGTCCCGCGGCAACTTTACGTTGCCGCGTGGCGTGTCCCTCCGAGAAAGCGCACATTCTCCGTCTATTGCTGGGGTAACAAGCGTCGTTGCCTTCACAGAACGTCCCGTGTAACGTTACCGCGGCACCGCGGTGACACATCCTTCAGAGAAAGCGCTCATTCCCCGTCTATTGGCGGGGGAATAGGCGCCGTTGCCTTAAGAGAATGTCACCCTGCAACGTTACGGTTGCTGCGGTGACACCCGCGCGCTGTGGACAGTTAGGACACCTACACAGAGATAAGCTCGTTTGGCTTAGTCTTTGACACGATCGGAGCGCTGTTGCTCGATCTGCTCGGGCGTGGGATGGCACGTTCACCATGAGCTCCGTGAGGATAGACACGATCGTTGTATTCTCGTGAAATAAATAGAAGAGAAGGAAAGCAGAAAAGCTGCAAGGTTGCACGCAGCGCAAAACAAACTGTCTCTGTTCTTCGTTCTTGTTCCTTTAGAGAGAGAGAGTGAGATCGAGAGAGGACCCAGGCCACAGCTGACTGCCAGACTTTGGCCTCAGCGCCAAGCCTTGCCCGGCGGCCCTCGCTGACAGGGCACCGCTGCTGTCCTCCCATGCTGTGAGCTCAATATCAGCTTTCTGGCGCTGCCTTATTTGTTTTTCAGCATCATCGGTTTTCCAACTTTCATCCACGTTTACAATAGGGAAGCTAGTTCCAAGCAGCGAGCGCTGGCCTTGGCAGCGGCTGCAGCTGGCCGGCACGCCGCTGCTGCCGCATCCGGGGGGCGGCGGTGAGACACCGGCTGGCCTCCGAGGCTGCCGCGGCGCAGCGTCGCGCCCTGGCGGAGTGGAGGATACAGCCAGCCTGCTGCCGCCGCAACAGCCAGGCGAGGGCAGGCAGGGGCGCGTCTTGCCTCCTCCGACCGCTCCGACGCCGCTCGTGGCGGCCTCCGTGCATGCTGCTACCGTAACCAAAGGGGGGTCTGCTCCGCCCAATCCACCCCCTAAGGTGGCGGTCTCGCGTCGAGCTTCGCTAGTCACCCCATCGCGTAGGAGTGCGCGGCATGGGGTGGCAGCGGACGGCGCGGTGACCACGGATGAAGATTCGCTGGCCAAGGCGATGAGGCGCAAGGCAGCGTCAAACCTCGACCCCGCAGGTATCGGTTCATGTGATAAATCCTTTCTTTCTTTTTCCACGCCTCAGATTTCTTCTAAGTTAAATAATCTAGGCGTTTCTTTGGGTTCTTCTCTTGATTTAGTTTCTGTTTCGACTAAAGCACTGAAACATATGGAGTATGATAGACTCAAATGTACTCCTGTCTTGAAGAGCAAGTCGGATACCTCCCATACAAGTGATGATGACGATGAAGCGTACGCCATTTCGGATGGCCAGCTTCTCTCACATATTGTAGGGGAGGTATCATAAGTCGTACTAGATGATGCGATGCTTAGTTCATGTTATGAACTCAGGGCAAAAGATCGCAAGTCTAGATCTTCTTCTTTTAAGAAAACCGCTTGGCCTAATAAAAAGGCAAGAGTGTTCAAATCTTCTCATGTTTCCAAATGAATGGCATGTTTAAGAATAGCAGAGGTTTTAGTGACTTGGCTAAACACTTATACATTTCTGAATCCATTCGGGATCATGCTTTAGATTTTATTGCGACCTCTGAGACTGGGAAGCGTCATTACTCCACAAGCTTTCTGAACCGCCTTTCTGGTGGTGAGGATTTCGCTTGGGTGTCGCGACCCCCAAGAGGTCGGTCCGGGTGTTTGCTGGTAGGCGTCCAAACTTCGACTATGGAGATATTAGATAATTCCGGTGGTGACTTTCATATAAAGCTTCACATTCGGAATAAATCTGATAACTTTATTTGGAGTTTAGTGTCTGTCTATGGGGCGGCCCAGGATGCACTCAAACCTGCCTTTCTACGTGAGATGGTTAATCTTGCAAAGGATAATCCACACCCTATCATCATAGGAAGGGATTTTAATTTGCTTAGATACCCACACGAGAAGAGTAAGGGCAGGTTTGACAGTCATTGGTCTTTCCTCTTCAACGCTGTCATAGAAAGTTTGGACCTGAAAGAAATAACAATGATAGGGAGGCAATTCACCTGGGCTAATAGTATTCCTGATCCGACATATGAGAAGCTAGATAGAGTACTAATGGACTTGAACTGGGAATCAAAATTCCCTGTCGTCTCTGTATGTGCTCTTCCTCGCATCGAATCATTGTCGGATCATGCTCACATACTTTTAACTACTGGGACCCCTACTCAATCTCGTAAACGTTCGTTCAAATTTGAACTAGGATGGCTACATAGAGAAGGGTTCTCGGATATGGTTAAAAATGTATGGGACCAGCATTTTGTCGCGGGCTCCCTAATCCAAAGATGGAATAGCAAGCTTAGGGCTGTGCGAAAATATCTTGGAGGGTGGGCATGACATATGGCTGGACAACTCAAACAAGAGAAACTCAGCCTTTCGACGTCAATTAATGATCTAGAGGCAATTGCGAAATATAGAAGGCTGGCGACACATGAACTTGATCTAAAAAATCAATACAATGTGAAGTTAGCCGGATTATTACGCGAAGAGGAACTCAAGTGGTATCAGCGATCAAAGGCTCAATTCTTATTGGAAGGAGATTCGAATACGAGATACTTTCATAGTGTTGCTAATAGCAGACACAAAAAGAAACGTATTCATTCCCTTATCCAAGATGATGTCACGATCGAAGGACAAGAGCAATTATCTTCTTACATTACATCCTATTACAAAAGTTTATTTGGAGCACCGGAGGATTCACATATCTCTTTGGATGAATCCAGAGTAGATGATATACCTTAGGTGTCTCCGCGGGAGAACGCTGTCCTTTCCGCTCCATACAGGGAGGAGGAGATTATGAAAGCAGTTTTCAAGATGGAACACAATAAGGCACCAGGGCCGGATGGTTTTCCAGCTGAGTTCTATCAAACATTCTGGGACACTATAAAAAGTGATCTCCTAGAGTTGTTTCTAGAGCTTCATGATGGACAATTAGATCTCTTTCAAATTAACTTTGGGGAAATAATTCTTCTCCCTAAGGTTTCCGATGCGGATCGCATCCAGCAATTCAGACCTATTTGTCTACTCAATGTCTGCTTTAAATTTTTTTACTAAGGTTACTACTATTAGACTTAATTCTGTAGCCGATCAAGTAGTGCGTTCCACTCAAACAGCGTTCATGCAAGGTCGATACATCTTGGATGGTGTAGTCACGTTGCATGAGACGATACATGAGATGCACCGCAAAAAGTTGAATGGGGTTATCCTTAAAATCGACTTTGAAAAGGCTTATGATAAAGTCAAATGGTCTTTCCTACAGCAAACACTTCGGATGAAAGGTTTTTCTCCGGAATGGCGCGCTCTAATTAATAACTTCATCTCTGGTGGAAGTGTCGCCATCAAAGTTAATGATGATGTTGGCAAATACTTCCAAACCAAGAAGGGGTTAAGACAAGGAGATCCGCTGTCTCCAATGTTATTTAACATTGTCGCGGATATGCTTGCTATTGTAATTGAGCGTGCTAAGGAAGATGGCCAGATTGAAGGAGTGGTGCCCCATCTGGTACTGTCTATTCTGCAGTATGCCGGTGATACAATTCTGTTTATGGATCATGAAATAGATAAGGAAAGAAATCTGAAATTAATTCTCTCAACTTTCGAGCAGTTATCTGGTCTAAAGATTAATTTCCATAAGAGTGAATTGTTATGTTTTGGTGATTGATACGTCCAAAACGTATCTACTTTCCCGAGCACTTTTGCTATTGTTTTGCCTCTAATTTGTGTATTTTGGATACAACTAACACGAACTAACGCTGTTTTCAGCAGAATTGCCCTGGTGTCTTGTTTTTGTGCAGAAACTCAACTTTCAGGAAAATCCCCGGAAATAATCGCAATGGGCCTATTTTCACAGAGAACTTACGAGGCCAAAAGGGCGAGCCAGGAGGGGGCCCATGGCCCCCACACCAAAGGCCGGCGCGGCCTGGAGGGGGGCGCGCCGCCCTATGGTGAGGGCGGCTCGGCCGCCCCCCGACGCTCTCCTTTCGACTACTTAACCCTCTCGACCTAAAAACGCACGGGGGGTTCGACCATATTTCCAGAAGACATCCAGAACACCGCCGCCATCGCGAAACTCCGTCTCGGGACCAGAAACTCCGTTCTGGCACTCCGCCGGGACGAGGAATTGGAGGAGATCGTCGCCATCATCACCACCGACGCCTCTCCATCGACCAGCCATGTTTCCCCCATCCATGTGTGAGTAATTCCCCCGCTGTAGGCTGAAGGGGATGGTAGGTATTGGATAAGATTGATCACGTAATAGTCATAAGATTGTTAGGGCATAGTGCCTAGTATCCGTAGTTGGTACTTTTATGATATTGTTGCAACTTGTTATGCTTAATGCTTGTCACTAGGGCCCGAGTGCCATGATTTCAGATCTGAACATGTTATTGATTCATGTTGATATTCATTGTTTTATGATCTTACCTGCAAGTTGTATACACATATTGCAGTCCGGAACCCGAGGCCCCAAAGTGACAGAAATTGGGACAACCGGAGGGGAAGGCGGTGATGTGAGGATCACATGTGTTCACAGAGTGTTAATGCTTTGCTCCGGTGCTCTATTAAAAGGAGTACCTTAATTTCCAGTAGATTCCCTAGAGGCCCTGGTAGGACAAAACAGGTTGTGCAAGTTTCTCATTGTGAGCACGTACGACTATATACGGAACACATGCCTATGGATTGTTTAGTACTTGGATACCACTTTATTATTATCTGCAAATGCCCTGCCTTAATTGTTACATGAATTCTCTTATCCATGCAACGCCCGTTCATCCATCCCTGTGCCTACAGTATTTTAATCCTGCTGTTTACTAAAATCACTACTGCTGTCTTTGTTACACTGCTGCTGTTATTTCACTACTCATACTGCTATAAAACTGTTGCTACTGATAAACTCTTGCGAGCAAGTCTGTTTCCAGGTGCAGCTGAATTGACAACTCTGTTGTTAAGGCTTGCAAATATTCTTTGGCTCCCCTTGTGTCGAATCAATAAATTGGGTTTTACTTCCCTCGAAGACTGTTGCGATCCCCTATACTTGTGGGTCATCAAGACTATTTTCTGGTGCCGTTGCCGGGGAGCATAGCTTTATTTGCAAGTTCACCTGAATTGATATTTTTCGCTGCAAATCCTCCATCATGGGTAAACCTCGCGATACTAAAGTCGCCATATTACCATCCACTACAAGAAAAGGTAGAACTCTGAGTACCTCTGCTGCTCTTGATTCACCATCTGTGATAGGTCAACTTGTTTCACCACCACAAGCTTCACGTGTTGGTACTTCTGCTGAAACTGAAAATTCCTCTGATAATTTTGATGATGTTTCTACTGTGCTTGATGATAATGGTTTGTTAGGATCTTTTCTAGATGCTACAATTGCTAGGTCTAGACAAATTGAAAATACTGAAACTCCTAATGAAAATACTTTTACACCTGTTAATTCACCTGAGTCTGATGACCTTGATGAACATTATGTGGAACTTGATGATGATTTTATTGATAAATGCAATGCTACTACTGGTACAAGTAATATTAAAAAGCTTCTTGCACAACATACTGTTAGATATAAAGCTGTCTCCTGATCCTAAATTTGCCACATCTCCTATAAACATTAAGGATAAAGATTATGATTTTTCTCTTGATTTATCTCATATATCTATTGTTGAGAAAACACCTTTTTGTGGTACTGAAAAAGAAAGTGTTGTGGAGCACATGAATGAGCTTTCTACTTTAAGTAGCTTGTTTTCTGATGATGTTAAGATGCGTACTTATTTTGTTGCTAAATTTTTTCCTTTCTCATTAAAGGATGATGCTAAAACTTGGTATAATAGTTTGCCTCCTGATTCTATTGATAGTCCAAGTTGCTTACTTGATGTTTTCTTTCGGAAATACTTTCCTGCTAGTGCTCAACATATTGCTTTGCAGAAAATTTATAGTTTTGACCAGGAATATGAAGAGAAATTGCCTGAAGCATTGGAAAGATTTTGCTCTCTTATCAGAGCTCGGCCTGGACATGATTTGGAAAAGCATGATTTACTTGATATATTTTATAGCGGACTAACCA